>NW_028261389.1:12715439-13015439 GCF_051295495.1 Thamnophis sirtalis
CCAACATGAGGCTCTTCTCCAGTGAGTCCTTCCTTCTCATTAGGTTGCCAAAGTATTTCAGTTTCATCTTCAGGATCTGGCCTTCTAAAGAGCTTTCTTCTTGAAATATGGACTTAAATAAAAGTAACCAACCACCACTGGTTCAAGTTGTTGTTAGTTGCAAAGTCGTGTCCCCATGGACAACGTTCCTCCAGGCCTTCCTGTCCTCTGCCATCCTCCGGAGTCAATTTGAGCTCACAGCAACTGCTTTGGTGACTCCATCCAGCCACCTCATTCTCTGTCGTCCCTTTCTTCTTTTGCCCTCAATCTTTCCCAGCAGGAGGCTCTTCTCCAGTGAGTCCTTCCTTCTCATTAGGTGGCCAAAGTATTTGAATTTCATCTTCAGGATCTGGCCTTCTAAAGAGCAGTCAAGTTGAGAGACTAATTACCAGCTTCAGAACATGGCAAGGTATCAAGTCATGGATTGAACTTAAGGCACAGGTAGTCCTCGACTTACAACGTCTTGGGACCGTTCGAAGTTACAACAGCACTGAAAAAAAGTAACATAAGACTGTGTTTTCACAGTTTTGACTGTTGCAGCAACCGCATGGGGGGGGCTTGATAGCTGGTATGTATTTATGATGGTTGAAGTGTCATTGGGGTCATGTGATCACCGCTGGCGACTTTCTGGCGAGCAAAGTCAATGGGGAAGCCAGGTTCACTTAATAACTTAACTTCAGTAATGCACTCAACAACTATGACAATAAAGGTTGTAAAATGGGGTAAAATTCACTTGACTGTCTTGCTTAGCAAGGGAAATTTTGAGCTCAATTGTGATCGTAACTGAAGGACTACTGTACTAACTTTTCAAACATCGATACCTCCAGATGTTAGACAACACCTTAAACTGTAAGTATGGGTGATAGCTGCTTTTTTTTTATTTTGATATGTGAGCAATGGAGCAAACCAAAGTCTCAAATAACTCAGTTTAGAGTCTGCTCCCTTTTTTTCTTTTGTGGGTCGTGTGTGTGTGTGTGTGCGTGCGCGCACGCGCGCGCATGCGCGCACACGCTAGTTTCTGTAAACATAGTCCAGCCCAGAGTTTAATATATTTGGACTTCAAGTCTCAGAATTTCTGCAAGAGAATTTCCTTACCTTAATATAGTAAGGAAAATGCATTCAAGTTCCTGAATTCATTTTCATTCCTCCTCCCTTCCCTTCCCTCCCTCCCTCCCTCCCTCCCTCCCTCCTCTCTCTCTCTCTCTCTCTCTCTCTCTCTCTCTCTCTCTCACACACACACACACACACACACAAACACACACTCTTATATTTTAATAAGTTATTGCTTGGCTGTGTTTATACAACTTGCTTAATTAGAGCTCAAAATTTAGTGGTTTCATTTCTGCGACATGCAAAGGTTCATATGTATTAACATTGGTTAGTTTACTTAGAGGCTTAGCATATTACATGCTCCATACTGGTTAGTTGATGGTTCAGTTTATTTGAGGAAACCCAGGAAATTGGTTAACTCAGCAAGCAGGGACAGGTAACTCGACCGCTTTATCAGAGTGGCTCCTATTTCAAAAATATTTTTAAAATCAATATTCTGGGAAAGGGATATCCGTTGGCCCAAACTATTATCTCCCAGTAGCCTCAAGCAATATGGCTATTAATCAAGGTTTGCTTGGAGCCGTAATTCAGAAAACATCTAAAGAGCCACAGCTCCATAATGTGTCTGTTTCTCTTCCTGAACCAAAACCATTAGGCTCCTGGCTTTGATATAATCATTACATTACTAAATATTGCCTGGAGTGCAACTTTGAGAAGAATGTGGGATTTCTGGCATGGCCCAAAATATCAACCTACTCTTTTGATTAAAAGGTAAAAAAAATAAGCATGCATGTTCTCAATCAGTTAATAGCTCAATGTCTTCAAACTACTGTATTTTTCGGAGTATAAAACACACCGGTATATAAGAAGCACCAAGATTTTGAAGAGGTAAGTAAGAAAAAAAAAATTTTTTTCCCCTTCCTCCAACCCCCAGAAACACTCTGCAGGCTTCAGCGGGGCTGGGGGAAGGGAAAAACGCCTCCATTTTTGTGAAAAACAGCCCATTTTTTGCAAAAACAGAGGTGCTTTCCCCTTCCCCCAGCCCTGCTGAAGCCTGCAGTGTGCTTCTGGGGGCTGGAGGAAAGGAAAAATGCACTCATTTTTGCAAAAAGGGACCTGATTTTTACCCATTTTTCACAAATGGGATGTGGGAACGGGGCTTTGGGAGGCCGAAAATGGCTGTATTCGGTATATAAGATGCACCAACATTTCCACGCTCTTTTTGGCGGGAAGGGACAGGTGCGTCTTACACTCCAAAAAATACAGTATGTTTCTTTAGAGTACCCAGAATAGTAGGTGCCCTATTAATGGTACCCTTCATTCGGTGAAGTTTCTTCAACTCTGTTACTTTGTGGGAATGATTTTCCTTGTCAACCTTCCTCTTAGATCAGCCTTCGCTAACAAGTAACGCCAGATGCCTTGGGACTATAGCGCCAGAATGTACAATTGTTAGGGGCAGGATCTCTTATTGATTCATTGATTGCTGTACAACCCACCAAATACGTTGTGGTTGTTCCTAGTATTTGTATCACTTAGCCGCAGGGTTTGGTTGTTTTGCCCTCCGCTCACTGCAGTCCTTTCAACGAAACCTATTAATGCACGATATACAACAAGGGCTTCCATTTTTCATCTGATTAGTTGCAGAACCTTCTGCTGATTAGCTGTGAGAGGGTGGGATGGTCGCAAGGGGGCATAGGGAGGACTAGAACCTGGATCTCCCCCCCACCCGTCCCCCAGTAGTCCATGCTGACTCTCGACACCCCAAATCTGAAAGTGCAATATTCTGCCTAAGCCCATCTAATCAGGGAAGCAGTTCCTCTGTAAATTATTGGTTGCCTAGAGAATTTCTGTCCAGGGCGGAAGGCAGTGTTGTTAGTGACAGCTTACTATCTGCAAAATTGTGACCTATGGGCAACCTTGTGTGCAACAACAAAATACTGTCCCTCCCCTACTAAATACTATGATACAAAATAATGTGATGCTAAACACATACATACACACACACACACACACACACAAATACATATACAGCAGTGGTAGGATTCAAATAATGTAACAACCGGTTCTCTGCCCTAATGACCAGCTGTGGGGCTCGGTGGTCATGTGACCATGTGGGTGTGGCCAACTCAACGTCACTCACACCGATGGGCGCTGCTTCACCTTAGTTGTGATAATGTAACAAGGGTTAACCGGAGAGGCAGTTTCTGTAAGCAGGGCAATAAGGATGAGGCTAGAAACAACACCAGAATGTTTCCTTCCTGCCTTCCTTACCGGATTAGCCCTGCAAAGTGGAAAAAACCAAAAGGGGATTTCTTCCAACCACCGGTTCTCCGAACTGCTTAGAAAGTTAACAGCCAGTTCTCCCGAGTAGGTGCAAACCGGCTGAATCCCACCACTGATATACAATGTATGTATGTATGTATGTATGTATGTATGTATGTATGTATGTATGTATGTATGTATGTATACATACAGGGGTGCGATTGAAACATTTTAGCAACTGGTTCTCTGCCCGGTGGGCATGGCCATAGTGGATGTGACCCAGTGGTGAAATTCATTTTTTTTTACTATCAGTTCTGTGGGTGGGGCTTGGTGGGTGTGGCAAGGGAAGGATACTGCAAAATCTCCATTCCCACTCTGGGCCCAACCAGAGGTGGTATTTGCTGGTTCTCCGAACTACTCAAAATTTCCACTACCGGTTTTCCAGAACCCATCAGAACCTGCTGAATACCACCTCTACTACGCACGCCAGAAACCAGAACGTGTGCCGGAAATTGGAAGAGCAGCTTCGCAGCGTGCACATGCGCATCAGGGAACTGTTCTTCCGATTTCTGATGCTCTCCCGCACACGGGCTCCCATTTCAGCACTGGGCGCCGAAAAGGTTCACCAGCATTGCTCTATCCCCAATCCCTGGTGACTGTCTTACCAAAGTGGGTTTTATCCCTCGGGTCTTTGATTTGCAAAATCAAAAGCTAGAAGCTAAACCAACAACGGGTGCGGAAGACCTTTAAAGAATCGAGTAGAGGAGTGAGAAACAATGGGTAGGACTAACATCAGAAGAAAAGCTTTTTCTCGCGGTAAGTTGATTTGTTCTTTCTACACAGCGTCAACAAACTCGGTTTCAGTTCTCATTATCGTGAGCCTCCTTTGAGAAGCTAACCGGTGCCAACTCTACTCATTCTTTTTCTTCCGCACACGAAGAGGCCGTGCTGGCTACTGACTGATCTCTTGATCCTTGGGAACGAAACCGAGGGAGAAAGTCTAACAAGTGCATCGTTTTGCAGTAAATTAGATCAGATTTCCGCATCTCCGCACTCAGTTTGTGAGCTTGACAGTTCAGTAAAATGTTCCCTTGTAAGGTTCGGCCTCTTAGGGAAAAGGGCAATAATTCATCATTAGGATTTCAGAGTCCAGGTGCAGATGAAAACTGATGGAGCCTCCAGCGAGGCAGAGAAAGTCAGCGGAAGAAGAAAATTTTATCTGAAGTCTAATTCCCTGCTTACAGCAGAGAATAATTAAGATAATATTGCTCCAAGAGTTCTTTAATGATTAAAAATCACATATGTAGGATCCATAAATTGGAGAGCAACAAATTGAGGAGAGGTATAGCATCAGGAGGCACGGTTCTTTCTTTGCCCCCCCCCTCCCTCCCTCCCTCCCTCTCTCTTTTCTTTTAAATGTGCATTATAGTCAAAAATTCACTGATGGCAGAGCACACAAACCAGCCTCGGAAAAACCACAGGAGACCAGCCCTGTTCCAAGGACTTTGTTTAGATGCAACAAATCATTTGTCTGTTATTAACCTAGAGCTTGTAATTATGCAGATTGCCATAGATTTTCCTGGGCCTGGAAGTGAGATTGAGGGTTGTTCACACTATGGGCAGGAAGCTTGGGGCTGGCCATGCATTACTGAACTTGCCACATTTATCATGTTGACTGATGGCAGGAGAATCAGGTCTCGGGTCCCAGTGGTTAATGTAGTGGGTAATTAACTGTCATTTGCCTAGTAATAGGCTGATGATCAATGGTTTGTGTGGAAACAAATTCTAATCAGGTAGCTGATAAATGCTCGGGGAAAGAAAGCAATTGAAATCGAGGACAGCAGAAAAAGAAAGAACTAAGTCCAGAATTTCAACATAGGACTCCAGAGTTATATGATAATAACAGCAGAACAAGAAGAAAAAGTAAAAGATTCAACCATAACTGGGGAGGGGGAAATCTTCTCAATAAATAGCTAGAATTACCTCTTGCTAAGGTTACATTCTGCGTTGGAGCATAGCCACGAAGGACCTCTTGCATGGCCTTTAAACAAC
Organism: Thamnophis sirtalis; assembly: GCF_051295495.1. Taxonomy (NCBI): domain Eukaryota; kingdom Metazoa; phylum Chordata; class Lepidosauria; order Squamata; family Natricidae; genus Thamnophis; species Thamnophis sirtalis. Next base: position 12,720,843 of record NW_028261389.1, read on the forward strand.
GAGTTTTTGAACGGGAGATTTTAATAACTAAATGCCGCGAGGTGCAACATTATTGGACAATATGTCTGATGTTTTTTTTTTTTTTAAGTAAAGATAAACCACCGAGCTGGTGTTTAGGGTGTTTTTTTTTTACTTAAAAATGAAGATTTTTTCCCCGTTTGAGTGAATAAGGATGTGATTTTGAATGATGATTACTCCTTTTTCTGTGGAACACCCCACTGATTTTATTCTTCTTCTCCTTTTATTAAGGATTTGGGGCATTTGTAGGACTAGTTCAGGGACGCGGTGGCTCAGTGACTAAGACGCTGAGCTTGTCGATCGGAAAGATTGGCAGTTTGAATCCCTAGCACAGCGTAATGGAATGAGCTCCCGTTACTTGTCCCAGCTTCTGCCAACCTAGCAGTTCGAAAGCACGTAAAAATGCAAGTAGAAAAATAGGAACCCTCTGTGGTGGGAAGGTAACAGCGTTCCGTGCGCCTTCGGGGTTTAGTCATGCTCGCCACATGACCACGGAGACGTCTTCGGACAGCTCTGGCTCTTCGACTTTCAAACGGAGACCACAGGTTTTCCATCATAACTCTGGATTTTCTTTCTTTTTCTTTTTGTCTATAGTTCTTTCTTATTCCTGTTGTAACTAACAAAGCTATAGGGGATTAATTTAATCCAGTGGGACCCTAGTTAGTAAAAAAAAAAATTTTTAAAAAAATAGTGATCTCAGAGCTGCTTGTCACTGTATCCAGTGTGAGTCTCTCAGAGACATTAATAATCAAATCTTCTTTAAAAGGAACAAGATGTTCCTCAAGAGATCTCAATGCAGTTACCCTCAGTGATATCCTATTGGTATCTGATTTATTTGATGTGCAGAGTGTTAAAGGTAAAGGTTCCTCTTGCACATATGTGCTAGTCGTTCCCGACTCTAGGGGGCGGTGCGCATTTCTCTTTCAAAGCCGAAGAGCCAGCGCTGTCCGAAGACTACCGGAATGCTGTTACCTTCCCACCAAAGGTGGTTCCTATTTTTTCTACTTGCATTTTTTTAAGATGCTTTCGAACTGTTAGGTTGGCAGAAGCTGGGACAAGTAACAGGAGCTCGCTCCATTACGCGGCGCTAGGGATTCGAACCACCGAACTGCTGACCTTTCTGATCGATAAGCTCAGCGTCTTAGCCACTGAACCACCGCGTCTCTGGTGTGATTATTTAGCCTATTCCTAACACAGAGACTGTTAGGAATAGGCTAAATTTGCACTGGACAATTCCTGAGTTAGTAGATTCCGAGGAAGATCAATTTAACAAATTATGCAAATCAGTTGTGAGGGTAAACCATAATATGAGTTACAGTATTTTTTGGACATCGTGTGCTGTGGAAATGCAGAAAAAGATTTTTATTTATTTATTGTTGATCTCAATTTAAAATTAAATTCTTGTTTTAGACACAGCTGAACCATATTCCTTCTCTTCAAAATTGTTGGGGGGGACAGCGAAACATTTAATCCATATAAACCTGTCAGGCCAGAAGAATAGGAACTGTTCTGACCGAGGCCTCCCAAGAGCATGAAGCCAACTCCTTGTCCCGACAAAAAACCCTTTTTATTAATTTTCTGTGAATTCTGCTCATTCACATCCAGCAAAGTCTTTCAAGGGAGGATTTATAGTCACAGACCTTATCTGGCTTGGAAGAGCTGCCAGGCTGATATCTACAAAACTTGGCAAGGAGTCTCGGATAGTCACAAACTAATTAAGCGAACGAATTGTCTCCTGCAAACTCCACTCCCCTTTTGCTCCTGTTTTATTTCCTCTGGGAGGGGCCATTCATCGTCCATCTGTGGCCTTACTCCCAAGTTGACCCCTGTTCTTTAGCTGTTCCTTTTGTCTGGCAACTCTGTGCATGCACACAATGGGAACAGGCTCCAGCTGTTCGTCTGCCTCACTGATGTCTGACTCCGAAGGCAGCTGATAACTGGCATACGCCTCTGGCCCCCTCTCTGCCTCCAACACAGAGCCCTCATCAGAGCCTTCCCCAGACTCCAGGACTGGCCCATGTTCCTCCCCAACCTCCTCACTGTCCGAATCTGCTGCCAGCTCTGCTGGCCACTGGCGGACCACAACAGGAACACACTTAATTTGGTTGCAGAATTAATCCAGTTTCTGGGTTCACACTATCTGGATTGACAAATTTAATGGAATGAAATGGGTTCCTGAACCCATTCTAAGCCGCGAAAAATCTGACCCAGGATAAAACTAACTCAAAGGGGCATACTGTGTAAATGTAACAATTTGAGAAAGACCCGGTGAAACATCTTCGGCAAACACAGCCTGTTAATTACAGCTAGTCCTCAATTTACGATGGTTCATTTAGTGGCCATTCAGAGTTACAACAGCACTGGAAAAAGTGAGGTTTTTTTACGAAACTCACTTAACTGTTAAGCAATAGAAATGTTGGCTCATAGGTCAAGGACTGCTAGTAATTGTCTTAGGTTTTGGTTGTCTTCATTTTTATTTTTTTTTAAGTTTCTGCTCAGGCCTTTTTTTTTTTTAGTGTATTCATCCCTGATAGAGGCTCACAACACTATAAAAACCAAGGATCAACTATTTTTCAAGCTTTGGGCATTACTATGCTATCTCAGGAAAAGAAAAATAGCCAGATCATGGGATGTCATTGTAAATTTTCAATGATATCGCCTTCATAATCTCACTACAGATTTGCAAAATTATGGATTAATTTTATTCTTGTATTTAGGACACCCCATGACTCGTGGGAATTTTATTAGTTGTTGTTTTTTTTTAAACTATCTATTGTCTTTAATCATTGTTTATCGAAATCTTATTTTGCTGGCCTTTGGCTGTAATAAAGATTTTTATGGTGTTATTTGCGCCTGACCAAAGCTGTAAAATCACAACATCATAAAACTAAATGAAAATACATTGAATAAAGCCAAGTAGAATTAAAGGACATTTTAAAAGCCAACAAAGGCAGAATTGTAACAGAGCTCAAGCTTTTCACACAGGGGGGCCTATAGGAGGGCTAACAACACCAAAATAGGGGACCCTACTGGGCAATCAAAGCCCACCCACCCCTACCTCTTTTAACATGTCTCAAACACCCGTTAAAAAGTAGCAGGATTTATTCACTTAGTCACTTTCACTATAAATTGACACATACACATAGACAGCAGGGGTGGGTTACTACTAGCATTGGTACCAGTTCGCTTCGCGCACGCGTCTGTAAATATATTTACAGTTTAATGTAAATGGTTCTGCGCATGCGCGAAGAACATGAAAAACTACTAAAAGACATAACTGCAGCAGAAACCGGGGAACTGGTTCGGGGGCGTGGCCAGCCTGGCTCACTGCCGGTTTTGCGACCAAGGCCAAATTACCACTACTAGTTTGCCTGAACTGGTGCAAACCAACGGAAACCCACCTCTGATAGACACCCTGCAGATAACCATTTACATTACAAACGTTTAGACTAGTGAGATCTTTTTTTAAAAAATCATCATGAACCAGAAAAACAAAAGGGGCCATTTTACAATGTTGGTGCAACCACCGAGAAGGCCCCGTTTCATATTCTTATGAACCGAACTAGAAAAATCACTTGGTCATCCCCCAAACGGAGCATCTGGATTTCTGTGTGTTTAGTAGACATTTGATCTTAACATTAGATTAAAAATAAAAAGGAGAATTGTATCCACAGTTTCCAGTTCAGTCATTTCAATATTGAAGTGCTGATATATTACAAATCATTCAGTTTAGCCCAGATGTGTATACAAACTGGCGGTTAACAGTGGGAATTTAGGTCACTGAATCCATTTGGTTGCCCAATTAAAGTATTCAGATTAAGGAATCCACAATAATTAACCATCTTTTTAGTAAGCTGCAGCAAAGAATAATACCTACGATGGCACGGAGGTTAGGCATACAATACCTTCATTGAAGTCCTGTTTCATGTGTCTCAGGGCTGATAGTAACAGCAAATTTCCCTCAATCCAGGCTGATTTGTGTAATGCTGTCAGACTAAGGATTATGTGACACCACAATGCTCAAGTCAGGCTGGATAGCAATTGTGGAAGCGAAACAAAGGCATGCTAAAAGTTTATTGTACAGACTGGCATTTAAAGAAGAGAATATTTTATAGGTCCGGGGTTGAACTGGGAGGTCCTTGGTGCTGTCTGAACATTTTAACAGATTAACAAAGTTGGAAGGGACCTTGTAGGTCATCTAGTCCAACCCCCACCCAAACAGGAGACCTTGGAAAAAGTTCACAGAAGAGCAACCAAGATGATCAAAGACCTGGAGACTAAAACATACGAAAAACGGCTGCAGGATTTGGGTTTGGCTAGTCTTAAAAAAAGAAGAATTTGGGGGGGGGGGGCAGGATAGCAGTATTCCGATATTTGAGGAAGAGGGAGTCAATTTATTTTTCAAAGCACCTGAGGGCCAGACAAAAAGCAATGGGTGGAAACTAATCAAGGAGAGACGCAACCTAGAAGTAAAAAGAAACTTCCTAACAGTGAGGACAATTAACCAGAGGAACGACTTGCCACCAGAAGTTGTGGGTGCTCCATCATTGGAGGTTTTTAAGAAGAGATTGGGCAATTGTTTGTCTGTAATGGTATAAGGTTTCCTGCTTGAGCTGAGAATTGGACTAGAAGACCTCCAAGGTCCCTTCAAGCTCTATTCTATTCTACGGTTGTGCACAAGTCAGCAATGAGGAACAATTCAACCAGCTTTCCCATTATCTGAAGCAGATCCAAGTGCCCCCCCCCTACATGCAAACACATAACACACAGCTAGTCCTCGACTAGTTTTCTTGCAGGCATTTCACTGCCAAACTAGGTGACATCATCAGTGCAATGGAAGGGAGGGAGGAAAGGATCGAGCAGGACATAAAAACATCACTAAAACCACCCTTTCAAATGATGCTTTCCTTCATTCTGGACAACCATTCCTGCAATTCTCGAGACAATAGGGTTTGGCCACACATACCAGGAGTTACAGCCCAACATATCTAGTTGTGAGTCGCAGGTAGCAAAAATTGTGGGTTTTGTGTAGATATGTCAGTGGAGGGAGAGGGGTCTGTGGGTAGGTTCCAACACAAAATCGTGTCTGACTAAACCGCGTCTGACTAAACTGCGTCGCTGACGTCATCAAAAGGGCGACAACAGTGCGGAGACAGAAGCACGCTGTAAACCCTAAACCTAAAATTAACCCCTAAACCTAACCCCCCTAAACCTAACCCTTAACCTAACCCTAACCCTAAAGCTAACCCTAAAGCTAACCCTTACCTTAAGTTGAATCGACTTGCTTTCAAAGCGCTATTTAAAGTGCCCTTCTTTCTCCGCGCTGGCTGTTGTCGCCCTGTTGATGACGTCAGTGACGCAGTTTAATCGGGCGCGGTTTAGTCGAGCGCGGTTTTGACGGGTCACACTGTGGGTATATGCAGATATGCTGGGATGTTAGTCAAATTGTGCCTAGCGAGGAATTCTTACTGAATCACAACTCCTTCAATTTGGCCTGGGTGATGCAGGTTTACAAAACAGGTTTCGTATTCATTGTCTGTGTTGTCGGTCCCAAGATTCCCCGTGTAGCATCTTTGAATTCATTACCTTAAAACTGTTTTTAATTTGGGATTTCCCTGGAGAGCCATTATATTTTTCTGCTGTCAGCCTGATGTTGAAGAGCAAAAAAGCAAAGGGCCGGATGTGGCATTTTCATCTATTTTCTATCATACTTGCAAATGGCATCAGCAGGTTGTGCACAAAGAATAGCATTCCTTTTTCCAGAAAAAGAAAGTTTATTTAGATGTATTAAGTATAGTACTAAGTAGCTTCACATTGGCATTGATAGAAAACATGGACCATGACCCAAAATTTATAATGCAGCATTCCAAAATAACCATTCTTCCTGCATGTGTGGGAAACTACCGTATTTTTCAGACTATAAGATGCACCGGAGTATAAGACACACCAAGATTTTGAAGAGGTAAATTTTTAAAAAAAGTTTTTGCACTCTGCAGGCCTCCCAAACCCTCTGCATGCCTCTTTTTTTGTGGAAAATGGGACTTATAGAGAGTTTAAGAGGCCTGCAAAATGCTCCTGGGGGCGGGGGAGGGGGGAGAAAAGAAGCAAAAAACCAGCCCCTTTTAATGAAAATGTGCCCATTTTTTTGCAAAAAGCAGGGCATGCATAGGCTTTGGGGGGGCTTGTAAACTGCTCCTGGGGGCTGGGAGGGCAAAAATGGGCAAAACCGCCCTGTTTTTCACTCATTTTCGCCCTCCCCAGCCCCCTGGAAGCCTCCTAAATGCTATGCACATCCATTTTTCTGAAGGGTGCAGGGTTTCAGTGTATAAGACGCACCCAGCTTTTCCCTTTGGTGGGTGGGAAAAGATGCATCTTATACTCTGAAAAATATGGTAGTTTATTTCTTGTAATATCAGTGTTGGTGGATAAACAGTTTTGAACAATGCATTCAAGTGTCTGGTGACTTAATTTGGTGTCACACATCTATTTTGCAAAGGGTTAACCGGTTCCTAATCACCTAATGATCTTAGCACTGCTTCATAATGTCTTGGTAATACCACACTTGGACTATTGCATCAGGCTTGGTCACTGCAATATATAAAATATATATTTAAAAAGTTGTTGATGTTCTAGAAATAGTACAGAGAAGAACATCAAAGATAATTAAGGGCCTGGAAACTAAAACATATACAAAATAGTTTCAGGAATTGGGTATGTCTAGCCGAGTAAAAAGAAGGAGTAGGGGTGACATGATAGCAGGCTTCCAATATTGGAGGGGCAAAGAAGAAGGGGGTCAACCTATGAGCCATGGTGGCGCAGTGGTTAGAATGTAGTACTGCAGGCTACTTCTGCCAGCTGCCAGCATTTTGGCAGTTTGAATCTCACTGGTTCATGGTTGACTCAGCCTTCCATCCTTTTGTGGTCGGTAAAATGAGGACTCTGCTTGTTGGGGGCAATAGGCTGACTCTGTAAACAACTTAGAGAAGGGCGTAAGGCACTGTGAAGCGGTATATAAGTTTAACTGCTATTGCTATTCTCCAAAGCGCCTGAAAGCAGGACAAGAAGCAATGGATGGAAACTGATCAAGGAGAGAAGCAATCTAGAATTAAGAAGAATTTTCCTGGCAGCGAGAACAATTAACCTGTAGAACGACTTGACTTCAGAAGTTGTAGTTGCTCCATCACAGGAGGCTTTGAAGAAGACATTGGACAAAGTCATTTGTCTGAAATAGCATAGGGTTCCATCTGAACAGAGGGTTGGACTAGAAGACCTCCAAGGTCCTTCCAACTCTGTTATTCTGTTCTGTCCCTTTATTGTCCAACATATCCCCAGACTGTACAACACTAGCGACAAAGCAACAGTATCTCCATCAATCTGCTTTCTCATCATTCTCTTAAATCTTGATTTGTTTTTCCTCCTTCTCCCTGCTTCAGAAATAGATGACTATTGAAGGAATAGTCAATGTGCTGCCAATTACCTCCCACAGACCCATTAGATCACACAGGGTTGGCCTCCTCCGGGTTCCGTCTACTAGCCAAAGCCATCTGGCTACTACCCGGGGGAGGGCCTTCTCTGTGGCAGCGCCGGCCCTTTGGAACGAACTCCCCCGCAGAGATTCGGACCCTCACCTCCCTCCAGGCCTTCCGAAAAGCCATTAAAACCTGGCTGTGTCAGCAGGGCTGGGGTTGATGAGTTCCCTTCCCCTCTCGATTGTGTGTCTGTTGGCTATTTTAAATGCTTGTATTTGTAGTTCTTGTGTTTCCCTTCCCCTTTTGGGTTTGTGAGCCGCCCTGAGTCCCGCTGGGAATAGGGCAGCATATAAATAAAATGAAACCTGGAATGTGCATTTTTCTTACTTTAGTTCCATCGGATGGCTTGTCTGCCTGTTTGACCTAATACCTCCCCTGTAGGCTAACAACCAGGCTACGCAATGGTTGATAGTAACACATAACACTGAATACTTCTGTGATGATAATTGCACTGCCCAGTGTGAGATTGCTAGCGAAGCAAACTTAATAGCTGCATGGGTGGTGTATAATTTTTATTTATTAGTATTTATTAAATTACTACCTCACCTGTCTTTGCAACAGAGTCATGAAACCATATACATGCATGAATAAAAAAAATCATAGCTTAAAAACGGGTTAAGCCTTACAGGTAAAAGATAAATCAGGTTGAGTAGGCTACTAGCTGGGAAATCTGCTATTGTAGATTAACAGAGGGGTCACGAACTTTTCCGACCTCAGGGACCACTAAATTCATAATTTTAAATCCTGCAGACCACTAATATGATCTGCCTAATGACCGGCTGGGTGGGCGTGGCTATGAGATCATGTGACGGGGTGGGCATGGGCAACTTGATGGCACTCATGGTGAGGGGCACTTCACCAGCCTCTATTTGTCACTCCTCGCCTTCCCACCCAGGCTCCTTAGAGCAGTGTTTCTCAACCTTGTCAACTTGAAGATATCTGGACTTCAACTCCCAGAATCCCCCAGCCAGCATTCGCTGGCTGGGGAATTCTGGGAGTTGAAGTCCAGACATCTTCAAGTTGACAAGGTTGAGAAACACTGCCTCAGAGCCCCAACAGGAAGCAGTTGTTGGAGCTAAGCAGCCACCACGAGAAAGAGTTGGCAAAACAGCTCAGTTCAAATTGGATCTGACCTAGAAGGAGGCTCAGTAGAAGAACCTCACAGAGGACTACGAGCATAGGCTTTCCAAGCAGAGGGAAGACCTGCGGGAGTGCAAGGCCAGCTACTGGTGCCTGGGGGCTCAGTGGGCTCAGATGGTCAGCCAGTTCCAGGCCATGATGCAGTCCCACTGGAACAAGGCCCTCCGGCTCTTCACCACCAGCGTCACTTCCCTCCAGCCTTCACCCAAAGCCCTGCACCAGAAGGCTGAAGCAGACCCCAAGTCAGAATTTCTGCCCCCTTCGAACCACACAAAAAGACCCCGAAAGGGGAGACTCTCTGCAGCAACACAAGCGTTCATTGCACGTATCCAGCCCAAGAGCCATAGTTTGAGGACCTCTGATTTAGTGCAATATAAAAAATGCAAATGATTGTTCTGCGAACCACCAAAACTTTCTCGCAGACCACCAGTGGTCCATGGACCACCAGTTGGTGACCACTGGAATAACAGATGTCCTACACTGGCTATCTCAAGTTTCCAGCTTCAGTTCAAAGGATGGGTTACTACCTGTAAAGCCATCCAGCACAGCTCAAGGAAAACCTTGCCAAGCATGAGTTTGCTTATCCAATCTAGCCCAGTCATCTGGAGGTGGGCGGGGCTGTTGATCTCTCCTCTATGCAAAGTACATGGAACCGGATTAGCTTCCAAGACATCCTTTTAATAGCCAACATGCTTTGTCCGTGGAAGTAACATTAGCTCTAGAAATCCTTCCATAAAAATAGGCCAGTTTGGTCTGGTGGTTAAGGTACCAGGCTAGAAAGTGGGAGAAGGTGAGTTCTAGTCCTACCTTAGCCGGGAAAGCTAGCTGCATGACGTTGGACCAATTCCCAAGAGTTGGTGAGTCCTAGTCCTGCCTTAGTCAGTTGAAGGCCAACTGGGTGACTTTGGGCCAATCGCTAGGAGACAATGAGTTCTAGCCTCACCTTAAGGATGAAAGTCAGCTTGGTGTCCTTGGGCCAGTCACTCTGTCCCAGCCCAATTCACCTCACAGGGTTGTTGAGAGGAAAATAGGAGCAGGAAGGTGTGTTGGAGATGTTTGTTGTCTTGAGTTATTTGCAAAAAATAATAATAGCAGGAAAATAAATAAATAAAGCATGCAAGCCCTAAAATCTTTTTTTTTCAAGCAGGCTTTTGGCCCATACAGTGTTTGTGGATAGCTATTATTTTAATGAGCTTTATTATAATATCTTTTCTGTCTGCTGTATTATCTTGTTGATGCATGAACCAGAGTCTTATGGTTAAGGGTGGTCCATTTGGAATCCTTAGGTGATAAAAAATAAAAGTCTGTTTAAGTTGTCTTTTATTAATTATCTGTTCATGTACGGTATTAAATTTATACGTCCACCCAACTCACAAGCAAGACCATACAGCATAACACTGGACCCGGATTGTTGTGGGCAATATGCTGAGTCTGTAAACCGCTTAGAGAGGGCTGAAAGCCCTATGAAGCGGTATATAAGTCTAACTGCTATTGCTATTGCTATTGCTATAACACTCACCAAACAGGATAACACCCACAAAACATCACCATCACCCCATGATGCCATGGTGGCAACAGATAACAGTCACACTAACCATGTGATTGCCTCCATATCAGCCTGGGGTCGCCTGCCCCACTGACAGAATCATATCGTTGGGATTTCCTGGAGAAGTAACATCTAAGGGAGATGGGCGGTTCAAACAATGAAAAGTAAATAAAAACAAATAACTAGCAAGGTGGGATCAAATCTCCTCCTTTGAATGACTTGGAACAAAGAGTAGCATGGCACGGTTTAGAGTTAAAGCATTTCAATAGAGTTTTAAAATTGCTCCCACAGTATAATATACCGGCATTTCTAATGTGGCTATATATAGTTGACTGCCTCATTTACTTTAATAGGCTCCTTCTATAACATAATCATAGCTATAAGCATTGCTTAGGGTTGGAAGGTGCGTGAACCACTAATGCTTTCTGACACTTTAAATGATTTCTTCATGAAACGTTCTTTAATAATGGTAAAGCTTTTAGCACTAGGTGTCAAAAATGACTGGGAGACTAGCTTCTCCCCACCAGGCCCAAAGTATTATTTCTTCTTATGCTCAAGTGCATGCATATTATAAATAAACAGCACCAAGGCCATGGTTTTTGCAACATAGTCCCATGGCTGCCTTCAAATCTTCAGCCTTTTTCGTGCTGCACTTTCAAATCGACGGCTGCTTGTGTACTGCTCACTAATGTGATATTTTTTTTTTACTTTCTTTTTTCCCCCCTCCCATCTTGAAGTGGTAAGACTTTAATGCACTTCAGATTAGCAACGGTCGTTCTAGAGACAAGTGGTAAACGTTATGTTGCGATGATAGAGGACTTATTTGCAAACGATTAACAAGGGGAACGGCTTGCCTTCGGAGGTTGGGGGTTCTCCATCGCTGGAGATTTTTAAGAAAAGACTGGACAGCCACTTGTCTGAAATGGTGCAGGGTCTCCTGTTTGAACAGGGGGTTGGACTAGAAGACCTCCGAGGTCCCTTCTACCGTGTTTCCCCAAAAATAAGACAGGGTCTTATTTTCTTTTGACCCCTGAAATAAGCACTTAGCCTTATTTTCAGTGAGGTCTTATAATTTTCGCGGTGCAGGAGGCAGCAAGCATGATCACCTCATGGCTGCTGCTGTATTGCAATATTTTCAGGGAGGGCTTATTTTCAGGGGAGGGCTTATTTTAGCACATGCACTCAAAAGTCCGATTGGGCTTCTTATCTGGGGAGGTCTTATTTTCGGGGAAACAGGGTAGCTCTGTTCTGATTGATTCTTGGGCGCCTTGTTTATTTGCTCAGCCAATCTTTGTTTCTTTCTCTGTCCCCACCCACCATCGGCAGGTTATTTGGTGTGACTGGAAACTGTGCAGCCTGTAGCAAGCTTATCCCCGCGTTTGAGATGGTGATGAGAGCCAAGGACAACGTCTACCACTTGGACTGTTTTGCGTGTCAACTGTGTAATCAGAGGTAAGAGACTTCGTCAGGAAAATCACGCAGCCGGTGTCCAAATAAAGCCGGAGACGCCGAGACAAACGTGTAGTTTTATATAAATAAATATATTTTCCATCAATATATACAACAAAGTAGTTGTATATATAGTATATTGCCTATTGTCAGGCAAACTGGAGCATCATGAGGTAAATCACAGGCCACACGAGAAAAAAGGCGGGAGGAAAGGGGAACTCCCCCTCTACACCCACAGCAACCAATCACAGCGCAGATTGCCTCAAGCAGGAGCCCACACGCCAATCAAACAATCAATCACAACTGTGCGTTCTGACTCACTGCACAACCCCACTGCTCTAGCTAGTAAATTTAAACACCTGAACATACTTTTCAGTGCATTTCCATGGGATGATGCCAACTGGCTCTGCTTAGACAAGAACAGCCATAGGCATGTGCCAATGGGCTCTGGGCTGAATTTACTTTGATTAACAAAGTAAGATAAGGAATGGCTTCATTTCTTCCATCCCATCCCATCGGATGATATTCAGATGTACCACGAACCAGAGTATCTCATCGTGGGTATTAATCTCAGACTCATCTGCTCTACTTACCGATTTAATCGTGACTTTGATTAGGCTGTGCCTTGCAATCCACAACCTGTCCCGGGTATCAGAGAAAATGAACAGAGGCATCTAACACCCACTGAGTAGAGAAAGGATGAAGGCGCTGGCACCTCCAACACCAGCCGCTCCTATTAGTTGATGGGTTTCAGGCACAGCACACAGGACGGGAAGCATAGTGAGGACTTAGTGCATGGGTCAGCAACCCGCTGCTCTGGAGCAGCATGTGGCTCTTTCATCCCTCTGCTGCGGCTCTCTGTCTCCGGTCGGCTCCATAATTGATAGGGCTTTCAGTTAGGACAGGTGGAGGAAAAAGGAAGCGGCTCTAGGAGGACACTCTATGGAGGGGAAACCGGACTTCCAGTTAGGATCTTTGTAGCTCTTTGAATGTTTAAGGTTGTCAATCCCTGACTTGGTGCATCTAGCATTATCTCTTTCTATCCATAGCCTTCCTCTGCCCGCCTGGGAATTTTGAGGGCGCCAGATTGCAGAAAGATGATCTTAGAGTTAAAGATGATGGCTAAAAACCCTAATCTCCAAGCAGGAATTTAATATGGTGCCTGCTCTTTCTTTTAGAGATCTCTTTCCTTTCTCCTGGTGAATCTTGGAGAAACCTTACAAATTTAGATTAGGTTCATATTTTGGAATCTAGAGTTAAAACTGATTCAGCCCTCCAACCTTCTGAGGTCGGTAAAAATGGAACCAGGTTGTTGGGGACGATATGCTGACATTGTAAACTTAGAGGGTGCTGTAAACTTAGAGAGTGCTGCAAAGCACTATGAAGCGGTATATAAATCTAAGTGCTACTGCTATTGCTAAGAGTGGAACAAGACTTCAAACTTTATTATCCACCATTTTTAGTATTTTAGTCTCTTTTTAGCTCAGTGTGAGCCTGTGCTAAAACGTACAATGGATGCATGAGTAAACCATAAGAGGAAGAATTGAGATTTCTTGAAAACCATTCCAGTGTCCTCTAACAAAATAAGTTCTTGCTAGTTCTTTATAATAGGGTGCATAAAGGTAAAGGTTCCCCTCGCACGTATGTGCTAGTCATTCCCGGGTCTAGGGGGCAGTGCTCATCTCCATTTAAAAACCAAGACGTCTCCGGCATGTGGCCGGCATAACTAAATGCACAAGGCACATGAAACGCTGTTACCTTGCCACCAAAGGTGATCCCTATTTTTCTACTTGCACTTTTACATGCTTTTGAACTGCTAGGTTGGCAGAAGCTGGATCAAGTAATGGGGGCTCCCTCCATTACGCGGCGCTAGGGACTCGAACCGCTGAACTGCCAACCTTTCTGATCAACAAGCTCAGTGTCTTAACCACTGAGCCACCTCATCCCTATATAGGGTGCATAGATATCAGTTAAACTTCATTCCTGGCAAACCTCTTCCATTTTTCTATTTATGTTGAAGTTGTACTTAACCACATTTGCCTAGGACAGCATTCTCTCGGTGCCAGATATATTGGATTTTTTTTTAACTCTCATAAAGTCTCAGTCGGATCCAAAACATCTGGAGGACACCAGGTTCAGGAAATTTCATCTAAAAAATGGCATGTAATTCATGGGTAAAAATGAGCTGCTGGCTTATGGTGGAAAACCTAGGGAAATGCTGAAAAAGACAAGGCTTAATTCTACATATATGGAAAGCATAATCTTACATGGTGACACTCCAATGGAGGCAATAGAAAATTAAGCTCTAATTTATAGCAGGAGATTATTACTCTTCGTGAAACTTGGAGAGGGATTAGTCTATGGCTCTTTAGAAAATCAGCATGTAATGTTCAGATAATAATATTAGTGGAGCTATGCTTTAAATCATGGAGAAAATCTTTGTGGTCGCTAAGAGTCAGCAATGAGTTGATGGCACATAATCAGTCAATCATGTATGTGGTTTAAGCGATAAACCAGTGGTGAAATTCTTTTTTTTTTACCAGTTCTGTGGGCCTGGCTTGGTGGGTATCCCCATGCCCTCCCCACTCCAGGGGAAGGATACTGCAAAATCCCCATTCCCTCCCAACTCCAGGGGAAGGATACTGCAAAATCCCCATTTGCTCTCCACTCCAGGGGAAGGATACTGCAAAATCCCCATTCCCACCCAACCCCAAGGGAAGGATACTGTAAAATCACTATTTCCTTTCCACTCCAGGGGAAGGATACTGCAAAATCCCCATTCCCACCCGACCCCAAGGGAAGGATACTGCAAAATCCCCATTCCCTCCCCACTCCTGGGAGAAGGATATTGCAAAATTTCCATTCCCTCCCCACTCCTGGGGGAAGGATATTTCCATTCCCACCCCACTCTGGGGCCCGCCAGAGACGGTATTTGCCAGTTTTCCGAACTACTCAAAATTTCCACTACTGGTTCTCCAGAACCTGCTGAATTTCACCTCTGCCATAAACCATTAAAAAAACTATTTGTTTTGCCTTTATCAAGTATAAGAGTTAGGAATTCTTCTCCAGAACATAAGGTAAGTAACATCTGCACAACCATGACTGATCTTTAGGAGCTAAGCAGAGGTAGACCTTCCTACTTCCAGGAAGGGAAGCTGGCAGGAAAACTCAGGACTCTGGATTGGGAGGTAAAAAGTTATTCTGAAATATAATAATAGCAAATAATTTCCATATTATTTCTGAGAAAATTAGATGGATGTGACCAGGAAATCACCAGAATCAAATTCAACTCAAAGGAGATATTCCTTTAAAAAAAAAAATTGTGGAAGTAGAGACTAGAGGTTCTTTGGGACTGAAGGTGTCAGGCATAATCATATTTATATCTTAATTTCCCTAACCGTATTCCTAGAGAAAATTGCCTTCCATAGGAAGAAATAGTCCCAGTGGTCCAATGTTGAGCTCTCTCTCTCTCCCCTCCCCAAACTGCTTTGAGATTTGATTTTAATGATGAAAAGTAGATTTTAAATTGATACAAAATAATGAGTAAGCCTCTAAGCCTCACCAGAGATTCTTGTTCTCTCTCTCTCTCACACACACATACACACACACACACACACATACATACGTGTACAGCTTAAATTAAAGGAGGTAGTAGTGGTGGTGGTGGTGGAGGAGGAGGAGGAGGAGGAGGAAGAAGAAGAGGAAGAGGAAGAAGAAAAGAAGAACAGGGAGGAGAAGGAGAAGAAGAAGAAGAAGAAGAAGAAGAAGAAGAAGAAGAAGAAGAAGAAGAAGAAGAAGAAGAAGAAGAAGAAGAAGAAGAAGAAGAATACTGGATTGAATTCAATCTCTGCAATTAAAATTCTGCCAAAGTGAACCCCTTTCATCTTGCTGCAAAGTCTACGAGCCACCACGTTTCCATACCCCGAAAAGAAAATTTGCTTTCTCCTCAGACTACTTTACAGTAGAAATCTGATTCGCATAAGGTTTTTAAAGAGGTGTGGCAGGTTGGAACCACTTTGGATCCCATTTTCTTGTTAATGGCACCTAGTGCCAAAAAGGGTGTGTGCGCTGGTCGGGGCAGCGTTCCGGAAAAGCCAAACTTTCGGGTTCTAGCATGCATGCGTGCCTGATGATCAGGTGGCCAGCGCACATGTACAGACCAATTTTTGGCATTGCCACGCGTGGGAAGGGATCACACTCCGGAAAAGCCGAACTTCCGGGTTCTAGCGCGCATGCCCACCCGACGTTCAGCTGGCCAGTGCGCATGCGCGGGTGGTTTTTTGCACTTCCACACGCACGAAAGACAGCTGAACATCGGGCATGCATGCACGCCAAAAACTCGAAAGACAAATAGGCAAGGCCATGCATGCCAGGCGACATGGCTTTGTGTGGCACTTTGGGCACATGTGCCATAAGTTCCCCATCATGGGAGGTGTAGGGTGCTTTTTTAAAAAAAAATTTTTTTATTTTTGTTCTCTATATACAATTATAGGTACAGTATACATTCATATAGTTATTCTTTTTTTACATTCATGGTTCTTATACATTTGTCATTACAGATTTATAATATACCATTTGGGTTGCTTTACCATCCCTCGCCTGTTTTGACACCACCTTCTTCTCCCTTTCTTTTCTCCCTCCCTCCCTTCTCTACTTACTTACTTTCTCCTTTACCTTCCTTCTTCCCTTACCTCTCCCCTCCTCCTCTCTTCATCTTCCCCTTCCTACCCTCTCTTTCTCTCCTTCTCCCTTCCATCTTCCTCTCCTCCTCACTATCTTCCCTTCTCTTCCTCTCCTCTCCTTTCTTCCTTTCCCTCTCTCCCTTCTCTACTTTCTTCTTTCCTCCTCTCCTTTCCCTTCCCTCTCCCCTACTTCTCTCTACCTCTTCCCCTTCTTACCCTCTCTCCTTCTCTCTTTCTCTCCTCCCTTCCATCTTCCTCTCCTCTTTATCTTCCTTCTCTTCCTCTCATCTCCTCTCCTCTCTTCCTTTCTCTCCCTCCCTCCCTTCTCTACTTTCTTCTTTCCTCTTCTCCTTTCCCTTCCCTCTTTCCTTCCCTCTCCCCTACTTCTCTCTGCCCCTTCCCCTTCCTCTTCCTACCCTTGGAGTAGGGTGCTTGATGAAGTAGCTACAGGAAGTTCTTGCCTTCAACAGTTCATTTAGTGACATTCAAGGTTACAACAGCACTGAAAAAGTGGCTTATGACAGTTCCATGATTTACATTCAGATGCTTGAGAACTGACTCACATTTATGACGGTTGCAGTATCTCAGAATCATGCGGTCCGCTTTTGCGACCTTCCCACAAGGAAACTCAATGGGGAAAACAGATTCACTTAACCTTGTTACTAACTTAACAACTGCAGTGATTCACTTAAGAAATGGGGCAGGAAACATCGTGAAATAGGGCAAAACTCACTTAATAAATGTTTCACTTGGCCACAGAAATTTGGGGCTCAATTATGGTCAGAAGTTGAGGACTACTTTGTATTTACCCTTTACTTTGCAAGGCAAATTCCTAACCTGCCTATGTATCGCCTCCGTTGGGTTTTGCCATTTTTCAAATGCTGCAATGCCAAACATTTAAATTCTGTTTCAAGAGTGAGGGCTTCTATGTATATCTGGTGCACACATCCATGTTGGCACACAGCGTTACTTGGGAAAAAGAGCTGATTTATGAGCCTGCAAAAAGGGACAGTAACTAGAAGCAATTAGCATGGGACAGTAAGAGTGGTGGGTTACGACCGGTACGGGCATGCCGGTGCCTGCCAGTAGGACCAGGCACTGTTCCAGTACAGTGCTCCAGAGGGCCCACCCGCCCACACTCCTTACCAGCTTATGTTTTCGGGGCTTATGTGCACGGAGCATACGGCGCCCGCACGACACTCCACCAAGCAGCTGGAGCATCACCGAGACGTTGCAGGCGCTAAGTATGCATGTGCACACTGCCCGCGTTCATGTGCTGGACACCCGGCCCTGTTGCACTGTCCCAGTTGCAACAGGATCTGGAACCCACCACTGGACAGTAAAGTAATGGGAGAATCGGCCCAAGCTCTCTTTGATATTTGATAGTGTTGTAGTAAGTCCTTTCCCCCCCTCCCAACTGTAGTAACTTTCCCCCCTCCCCCATGCAGTGCAAATTGTGCAGCTGCCATAATTACAGCTTTCTACAATTACATTCTAAACCAAAGCTAAATTGACCTTTCTCATCACGTTGTGCAGAAAATTAAAATATCAGACAAGTAATAACCACTGTTTAAACAATGTAATAATGCTAAGCAATTAGAAGTTACAGGGCCATTTACAGCTCCTATACATCAAGCTTGTTTTGGTGCAGAACTAAAGAGTCTGCATTCAAAATAAGGTCAGTCTTTACCCTACCAGGAGGAGGATCTCCCGTACTCAAGGAGGAAAGGATCGCAGCCTCTCTTGAATTGAGACTCAAAAGTCTGTTCCCATTGTCATTCCTCCAACCGCTCTTCCAGGGTCTTTATTAAATGTGCCTAATACCTACCCCTACGTGTTCGCTTCATTTATTCCGTGCCTCAGCTGCATATCTTTAGCATTGGTTATGCACAATTAGCACTTAGTTATTGTCTTCTCGCTTCTGTAAGATAAAAGCTCTTTACCAACTAATCTTTAGCAGTCAAGCAAGGCAAGTAATCTTTGATATCCTCAGAACAAAATGTTTATGGAGATTCTCAGTCATTCAGGTCATGGTTATCCCAAAACAGAGGTGGGTTTCTACCGGTTCGCATCAGTTTAGTGGTAATTTAGCCTGGGTCGCAGAACCGGCAGCGACCCAGGCTGGCCACGCCCCTGAACCAGTTCCCCGGTCTCCATTGCGGGCATGTTTTTTATTCGTTTTTCATGGTTTTTGTGGATCTACAGCAGTGGTAGTCAACCTGGTCCCTACCGCCCACTAGTGGGCGTTCCAGCTTTCATGGTGGGCGGTAAGGGTTTGCTGTAACTCTGCTTTATAAATTTTATAAAGTAAAGTTACTTTCCTACTTTATAAATCGCCATTACTGTGGAACCGGTGGGCGGTTAGAAAATTTTACTACTAACAGAGATACAAAAGTGGGTGGTAGGTATAAAAAGGTTGACTACCCCTGATGTACAGTGAACTACGCATGCACAACGAACCGGCACCAACACAGGTAGGAACCCACCCTGTCCCAAAGATGCTTTTTCAAAAGGCAACTCGCAACTTTTTCCTTGAAGACATTTCGCTTCTCACCCAAGAAACTTCTTCAGTTCAGTCAGTTCACTTCAGGTCCATCAGAACTGAAGAAGCTTCTTGGATGAGAAGCAAAATGTCTTCGAGGAAAAACAAAGTCCGGTTGTTATCCCAAAGGTGCTTTGGGATAAGAGCCGAGGTGGCGCAGTGGGTAGAGTGCTGTACTGCAGGCTACTTCAGCTGACTGTTATCTGCAGTTCGGCGGTTCAAATCTCACCAGGCTCAAGGTTGACTCAGCCTTCCACCCTTCCGAGGTGGGTAAAATGAGGACCCGGATTGTTGTTGGGGGCAATATGCTGACTCTGTAAACCGCTTAGAGAGGGCTGAAAGCCCTATGAAGCAGTATATAAGTCTAACTGCTATTGCTATTGCTTTTTCAAAAGGCAGTTGGACTTTGTTTTTCCTCGAAGACATTTCCCTTCTCACCCAAGAAGCTTCTTCAGTTCAGTCAGTTCACTTCAGTCAGAACTGAAGGAGCTTCTTGGATGAGAAGTGAAATGTCTTCAAAGGAAAACCAAAGTCCAGTTGCTTTTTGAAAAAGCGGGATGGGACCCCAGAACAAAAGAGGGGACAAAGTTTCTTCAGGCTCGGGAGAGAAATGTGGTTGGATTGGGGAGTGGGTTTTCCGCTCTCCCCACCCCACCCACTTTGAAAACCTTGTTACAAGAGGAAATACAATGGTGCAGGAGTGAAATTCAGCAGGTGCTGACAGGTTCTGGAGAACCGGTAGCGGAAATTTCGAGTAGCTCGGAGAAACGGCAAATGCCACTTCTGGCTGGCCCCAGAGTGGGGTGAGAATGGGGATTTTGCAGTATCCTTCCTCTGCCACGCCCACCGAGCCACGCCCACAGAACTGATTGTAAAAAAAAACTGCATTTCACCACTGCAATGGTGGCTATGGCTTCTGCTACCAAAGCTGGGATTAGATTTTGTAAACCTTCAGAGTACAGAAAAGGAGAGTTCCATACTTGGAAGAAATAGCACAAAACTTGTAGATCGTGGCCAGATCACCTGATAACAGAAATTTCAAGGGAGACAAGGCAGTTTCTAGAGGTGTGCTATGAATTGCTATGGATTCCAGTGCAGATTCTTTCCAGATGTTCTCCAATTGCCATATTATGGTCCAAATAAGTCCAGATGATGATATGGATCAAAGCCAGGCACAAATTTGGACTGTACCATCACAGCCACACCTGGCTCTAAGCCGGATGAAAATGTATATAAACCTGGGATGTGGTTTTATAAACCTGTCCATGACTTAGAATGAGAATGGAAATATAAATAGCGACATCCATTGGAAAGCAGCTTCAGGTTTGGGTGTATTTGAAACTACAGTCTGTCAAGCTGCTGTTATTTGTGTTGCTTTAAAAAAAAAAGCTTGGTTGTAGCACTCTGTTTCTTCAATTGCAGAATCATGCCTCCTGAGCTACTGGCTTTTTAAAGAAAAATCTGGCTTAAAGCCTTTCAGCTCATCTTTGTAGACAGGGATATGATTCAAAAATGTTAGCAACTAGTTCTCTGCCTGGTTGCTGGGTGGGCGTGGCCATGGTGGGCGTGGCCTACTCAGCTTGGTTCCACCACAAAACTGCGCTCGACTAAACCGCACCTGACTAAACCGTGTCGCTGACGTCATCAACAGGGCGACAACAGCGCGGAGACAGAAGCACGCTGTAAACCCTAAACCTAAAATTAAACGCTAAACCTAACCCCCCTAAACCTAATCCTAAACCTAAACCTAACCCTAACCCTTAACCTAACCCTAACCCTAACCCTTAACCTAACCCTAAAGCTAACCCTAAAGCTAACCCTTACCTTAAGTTGAATCGGCTTGCTTTCAAAGCGCTATTTAAAACGCCCTTCTTTCTCCGCACTGACTTTTGTCGCCCTGTTGATGACGTCAGCGACGCGGTTTAATCGGTCACGGCTTAGTCGAGCGTGGTTTTGACGGGTCACGCTCAGCTTCATGCACCATGCCGGGGGGGTATTTTCACCCTCCGCAGGCTCCAGAGGCCGGAAACGGGCCCATTTCCAGAACTTCCGGGAGGCCCGTTTTTTGCCCTCCCAGAGCTTCTTCATGGGCACTTACCTGGCATCCAAAACAGGCTGCTTGGAGACTCCTGGGAGGGGCAAGGAGGTGTGGGAGATGCTAGACAGTACTTGCAACTACCGGTTCAATGAACCAGATATAAAATTAGCATCCAGTTCACCCGAACTAGTCCGAACCGGCTGAATCTCATCCCTGTTTGTAGATATGTTGAGAGTTTATTTTATTACATTTAGTCTTAAGCATAAGACATGAATTTACAGTAGGTTGGAGGTAAGGGAGCTGGGTTGGTTTTATTTGTCAATCTCCTTTTTGCATAGACATTGGTAGCTGGGCATGTTAATTTACTGTAGCAAAAAATCAGGACATTTTGATATGTTTTTAGGAGCTGCAGCTGTATGCCTTCATACAGTAGGCCCCAATCTCAGCTTGTTGGAAGATAGATGAGACAAAATGTACGAAGAAAACTCTTAAAGATTAGTGTTTATATGTTTTGAAAATGAGGGTTTTTTTCTGTTTTTAAGACCTTATTGAAGGCAAGAACAGCCATTAATAAATCTCTTATTAATTTTTCATCCCACAAAAACACAAAACCCTTAAGTCAAAATGCATGGTGGAGATTTATTTTATAATGATAGAAGTTTTAGATACGAAAAGTAGAAATTGGAAACTTCAAGTAGGCTCTCCAAACATAAAATTTATACATGATGGACTAGATAGGTGATGGTAGTCTAGTTTAAGTCAAGGTTTAGTCAACCTTCCATTTGTTTAAAGGTAGGTTCCCCCACACATGGTGCTAGTTGTTTCCGGCTCTAGGGGCGGTGCTTGTCTCTGTTTCAAAGCCGAAGAGCCAGTGCTGTCCAAAGACGTCTCCGTGAGTTTTAGATTGCTGGGGACAGAAATGTTCTGTATCAATTAATTCTGTCCCTGCTGTTCAGTTTAAATGTTTATCCAGAAAATCGGTGAATTTAATGCCAAGTTATTCAGTCCCTTTCTTGGATGGGTGCAAACCATCCCTTTTGTGCAGTTTTTCATTGGACCACCTGCAGGCATCATGACTAATAAAACCAAAGCCTTCCCTAAATGTCAAAGGCGCACAGAACGCTATTACTTTCCCACCAAAGTTGGTTCCTATTTTTCTACTTTCCTTTTTACATGCTTTCGAACTGCTAGGTTGGCAGAAACTGGGACAAGTAACGGGAGCTCACTCCCTTACACGGCGCTAGGGATTCAAGCCGCTGAACTGCCGAGCTTCTGATCAACAAGCTCAGCTTCTTAGCCACTGAGCCACCGCGTCCCATCAAAGTCAAGGTTTATTCGGCGGCAAAAGAGTCTTATTACACACAAACCTTATTTCTCTCACCTGCAACCTTCCCGAACTTGCCTGTCAACTAAGTTTCTCACCAGGTTCAAACCAGGAAACTGGTTTAAGAACTGTTTGCAAAGCAACTGTGTTTTCTAACTGGTTTGCTAAAAGGGGACTTCCTGTTCTCTTCTCCACATAGAATGAGGTTTAGAGGTTTATTCAACTTGTATGCCGCCCTATTCCTGAGGGACTCCGGGCGGCTCACAAACCTGGAGGGACAGGACATCATACAAAAGGGAAAGAACAAAGACAAACAACAATACAAAACAGTTTAAAAAGGTCTCAACTAGCACTCCAGTTCGAGAGGGGATGGAACTCAGCAGCCCCAGGCCTGCTGGAACAGCCAGGTCTTAACGGCGATACGGAAAGCCTGAAGGGTGGTGAGGGTCCGAATCTCCACGGGGAGATCGTTCCAGAGGGCTGGAGCAGCCACAGAGAAGGTCCTCCTCCGGGTGGTTGACAGCCGGCATTGGCCAGTCGATGGAATTCGGAGGAGGCCTAGTCTGTGGGATCTAATGGGTCTTTGGGAGGCAATCGGCAGATTACCTCCCAAAGATTGACTAATGGGTTCCTAATCTTTCTGAACATTAGGAACCCATTATTCAAAATGGCTGAAGAGATACTTTCTTTGACCTTCCATTTGTTCCTTGTTCTGGAGAGCCTGGGATCCCTCACCAGCTTTCTGCTTGCGACTTCTGCCCATTGTGATTGGAATGCCAAGTAGTCTTCTTCTTTGGTTCTAAAAGTAGGAACGGCAGCATAACAGCCCAGAATTCCTCATTCAACGTAAAGCATTTTCTATTTGGCACTAGCACTGCTCCGGTTGCTGGGGTTGCTAACACTGCTCCGCTGCTCCAGTTGATAGGACGTGAAGTGAAAAGAGGCCACTGCACATGCTCCCTTTTAGATACGGTGATCTTGAAATAGATTTGCAAGCAGGGGGAAAAGGTAACGCACCTTCCGTGAGTTGTGCTCTGTTCCTGCTGATTATGCAGGCAACATTAGGATCGTGGTTTGTCGTAGACTTCTTCTCAGGTGCTCTTTCAGCTTCTCCGTCTAGACGACTCCTCCGGGATTTTAAAAACTGTCTCCTAAATATAAATCAGTCAACCTTTGCTTGGCTGTTTTTAGCTGTTTCTCCTGTTCTCCCCTGTGAACTTGCATGGGGAGGAAAATTTAATTAGAATTGGAGGAGAGAGAAAGTTGCGGTACAAATTCTGCCTACTTCAGCCCTACGAGCCTTGGATCTGGTGGACTTCCATCAGTGGACTTTTACAGAGAAATGGCATCTTGTGCTCTCTCCCACCATGGTGCTTGTCCATGGAGAGATGACACTCCTGTTGCGTTTTGGCCTTTTTGTCCACTGAACGATGTGAAAGAATCACTCAAGCTCTCCGTTTTTCCTAGCATGAGTGATGGGATCGGTAGAAAGAATGGGATTTCACACTTTCCTTCCACGTTTTATATTTAGATGATGGTTTGTGCATCTTCACGTTTTCCCATGGATCGTTTTTATCTTAACTATATACGAATATTTCCTCAAGGGGCAAGAACCTGATCAGTTTGGTGTTTTTTTTTGCAGAGGACAAACAATGCCCACCCAGCCACAAAAGAAAGAGAAACTATAAAAGAAGATTTGCTCCCTCGGTCGGTCTCTTAGCTTTTGTCCTGTAAGAAATAATAATGAAATATAAAAATAGGCTGCGGGAGACCACAGATTGGGAAATAAGATCCGTTTGGTGAAACTTGATTTGCCCATAAATAACTCCAACATTTTCAGGATCATTTTATAATCTGTGTTTATAGTGAATGAGTTTTAATCCACAAATGAAAGAAAGACAGAAAGAGAAAGGAATGGGGGTTGAAGTTTGGGAGAGAGAGAGAGAGAGAGAGAGAGAGAGAGAGAGGGAGGGAGGGAGGGAGGGAGAGAGGGAGAGAGGGAGGGAGAGGGAGAGAGAGAGAGAGAGAGAGAGAGAGAGAGAGAGAGAGAGAGAGAGTGAGAGTGTCCACAAATAAACTCTCCAATTTTCCTTCGGGAGCCGAGCTAATTCTTTTCAATTCACTTTTGTTTTTATTACACTATTTTCTCCCCTTCTCTCTATTTAGCAAGCATAAGGATAAATTTCCAAAGCTACCCAGTTGGAAAATAAACGGCTGCGCCGTTTGTCTAGCATTCCGATCTTTAGAAATGTAAATCAGTCCAACTGCTGTTCCATTTAGAAAACCTCGCAACTTCACAAAGCATTAAAGGCCCCTCTTTTCAGTATACAATTTACTCGGTGACAATTTCCCTCAGATTTCGGCTTCCAGCATCATTAGAGAGTGAGTGACTAATAAAATACGAGGGAGCCGCTATCAAAGGTTGGGCAGGTCAACCCGCGTATAATTCTGTGTACTTTTCCCGGGTCACCTACACCAGACCCTGCTATTTGAAGGTTAAATTGTTGCAATTAAGTACATATACAGCCTATTCCCATAGCTACTCTGTTGTTCAGTGTACTGTAAACAATGCATGCATTTATTTCGGCTCTTAATTGGGTCCAAAATGTTGCGGTTTGGAAGATTATTGAGGGGAGTTGGAGGGGCGGGGGAAGAAAGGACATTGTAATCTAAGACCAAATTAAAGAATGCTTCCTAGACCATGGTGGGTAATTAGCTGAAGCAAAGGCCTTTTCGTCGGTCCACGTCAATGCAAAAGAAAAAAGTTCATTTGGGTGACTATTTTTATTTTTTATTTTTAATTGGACTGCAGCAGGCAGTTCCTCCAAGGATGTGTTTATAGATGGAACTCGATTATGATGCCATCTCCCCTCCCCCCAATAGCATCATTCATTAGCTAAATTCTTCTATAGGCTGAAGGACCCCTGGCTGGTCTGGGTGGTGGGGGGGTGTCCACTCTCTTCTCCAGACTGCATTTAAAGAGATCATTCTTTTGAAGCGGGGAGGAGGAGACCCATTGTACAATAGCAGTGGACTTATATACCGCTTCATAGGCCTTTCAGGCCTCTCTAAGCGGTTTACAGAGAGTCAGCATATTGCCCCCAACAATCTGGGTCCTCATTTTACCCACCTCGGAAGGATGGAAGGCTGAGTCAACCCTGAGCCGGTGAGATTTGAACCGCTGACCTGCTGATCTAGCAGTAGCCTGCAGTGCTGCATTTTAACCACTGCGCCACAAACCATCTACTCATGCCACCATGCTAGACAATTTGGGTTTCTGTAAAAAGGCCGGTTTTTACCTCTTTCGAGCTCCAATTTTGGATTTAAAAAGATGGGGATAGGAGGAATCCTACAAAGCTTTCGCTGCTTAATATTTCCTTGCTCTCCTGTAGCTCCTCATACATAGACCTAAATTTGGTGGCATCCATATCAGTCGCAAGGGTGGCTCAGTGGCTAAGACACTGAGCTTGTCGATCAGGAAGGTCGGCAGTTCGGCGGTTCGAATCCCTAGCGCCGCGTAATGGAGTGAGCTCCCGTTACTTGTCCCAGCTTCTGCCAACCTAGCAGTTCGAAAGCATGTAAAAATGCAAGTAGAAAAATAGGAACCACCCTTGGTGGGAAGGTAACAGCATTCCATGCGCCTTCGGCATTTAGTCAGGCCGGCCACATGGCCATGGAGACGTCTTCGGACAGCACTGGCTCTTCGGTTTTGAAACAGAGATGAGCACCACACCCTAGAGTTGGGAATAACTAGCACATATATGCGAGGGGAACCTTTATCATGTGTGCAAGCAATAGATAAATAGCTAACATCAGATGTTTCATTTCATCTATTTTCCTGGAAATCTGCTTTCACTGTAAAATTATTTCTGATTATTATGGACGTCTTTGGCTTATGACATCTCCCAGGTATTACAACTTAGCCACAACTGAATATGCTGTTTCTTCTTCACCTATATCCTTAAGCTCACATCTCACCGAGCCATAAAGTGGTTTGTTCTGCATGTTGTATGAACCCAACTAATTTTGGTTAATTTATATCGACATAATGCAATGTATCTGGAGCTTGGGGGCATTGTGAAATTTCATAATATCGTTTCTCCTGATTTTGAAGACAAGCCTGTTACTAATTATATTAACTAAAGTGATCCTGCTTACTTATTTTGTCAACGTTTTGTGCACCTACAGTATTGATGTATCTTAAAATTATTTTGAGAATTACTGTATATTTAACTGCTGTTCCTAAGGTATGCTACAGAAGGAGATCAAGCCAGCCAAATTATAAATGGTTAATCAGTAAATGCATTCATTTGAAACTAATTTGTATTTCTCACTTTAAATACTTTTCTGCTTAATAACTATAAGGCATAGATAGATAGATAGATAGATAGATAGATAGATAGATAGATAGATAGATAGATAGATAGATAGATAGATATAGAGATAGATAGATAGATATACATACACATACACATACACATACATATATATACATACACATACATATATATACA
Source organism: Thamnophis sirtalis (assembly GCF_051295495.1). Lineage (NCBI taxonomy): Eukaryota > Metazoa > Chordata > Lepidosauria > Squamata > Natricidae > Thamnophis > Thamnophis sirtalis. The sequence goes on from NW_028261389.1 coordinate 12,747,625, forward strand.
TGTACATATACATATACATATATATATCAGAGTCATAACAGAGGACAGCCTGTGGCTCAGTGGTTAATTCATCTGCCTAATATATAATATAGCAATAGCAGTAGACTTATATACCGCTTCATAGGCCTTTTAGGCCTCTCTAAGCGGTTTACAGAGAGTCAGCATATTGCCCCCAACAATCTGGGTCCTCATTTTACCCACCTCGGAAGGATGGAAGGCTGAGTCAACCCTGAGCCGGTGAGATTTGAACCGCTGACCTGCTGATCTAGCAGTAGCCTGCAGTGCTGCTTTTAACCACTGCGCCACCTTGGCTCTTAATATAGCCCTGGTTCGAATCCCAGTAAGGGTATGGCTAGCTGATGAGAGCTAAATAGCTTGAAATAGATCTATACTAGTCTCCCTTTATTTATTTATCAGCACAAACACAACAGACAGACAGACAGACAGACAGACAGACAGACAGACAGACAGACAGACAGACAGACAGACAGACAGACAGACAGACAGACAGATAGATAGATAGATAGATAGATAGATAGATAGATAGATAGATAGTTTTTTATTTTTGGGAGGGGGGGTAGTGGCCCAAGGCTCTATTAGTTAGCCTTTCTAGTGTAACATTTTAACAAGGGCCTACAAGCATTACATAGCTTAGGGCCTTGCCCTTCTAAATCTGACCCAAGTGTGAATCCAACCATCGCTAACTGAGAAAATTGGAGTGAGCCGCATTGATTCTGCTCTTCTGTCTTGGGCCTATAGCTGCTTTTCTTGAATTAGAAAAAGGACACAAAGAACCTATTCAACTTATCTAGTGTTTACATTTTCTGAGCTCTGAAAGATTAATATTGATGTACAGGTAGTCCTCCACTTACAACAGTTCATTTAGTGGCCAGTGACAGTACCGAAAAAGTGACCTATGACCAGTGGTGGGATTCAGCCAGTTTGAACCGGTTGTTAACTTTCTAAGCACTTCGGAGAACCGGTTGTTGGAAGAAATCTCATTTTGGTTTTTTTTCACTTTGCAGGGCTAATCCTGTAAGGAAGGCAGGGAGGAAACATTCTGGTGTTGTTTCTAGCCTAATCTTTATTGCCCTGCTTACAGAAACCACCTCTCCGGTTAACCCTTTTTACATTGTAACAGCTAAGGCGAAGCGCTCATTGACATGAGTGACTTTGAGTTCGCCACGCCCACCCAGTCACATGATCACTGAGCCCCGCCTACCCAGCTGGTCATTAGGGCAGAGAACCGGTTGTTAAATTATTTGAATCCCACCCCTGCCTATGACCCCTTTTCACACTTAACAACCATTGCAGCATCCCCATGATCACGTGATCAAAATTCAGACACTTGCATACTCATATTTATGACGGTGGCAATGTCCCGGGGTCATGTGATCCCCTTTTGCGACCTTCTGACTATGTCAGTGGGGAAACCACTTAACGACCATGTTATTGACTTAAAAATGGCAGTGATTCATTTAACAACTATGGTCATAAAATGGGTTGAAATTCACTTGACAACTGTCTCGCTTAGCAATGGAAATTTGGGGCTCAATTGTGGTCGTAAGTCGAGGACTATATCTATATAAATCAGTATTTTCTGCAAAGTTTTGCCCCGTGTCTTTGCAAGGCTACCTTGGTAGAGTGGTTCAGAAGGAAGGATTATGCCCCTGAGTTCAGAACTGATGCTATAATCAGAGAACACACTTTTTATATAGACATTGAAATTGTTGCTCTTTCTTTATATTGCAAAAATTAAAAAAATGGTTATATTAAAAAAAGGAACTGATGCTACCATAAGTCAACCACTCATTCAGAAGCAGAAGCCACACAAACATGTAAGATAAAACATCTGTTCAAACCTTGATCAGTAATAATCCTCCAAGCCCTGATAGCCAACCATGAAATATATTTTATTTATGTACGTATCAGTCAAATTTGTATTAGCTGCCCATCTTACCAAAAGCAACTCTGGGAAGGAGAGAAGAAAGGAGGGAAGGAAGGAGAGGAGAAAGGAGGGAAGGAAGGAGGGAATGTAGGAGAGAAGGAAGGAGGGAAGGAAGGGGGAAAGGAAGAGAGAAGGAGAGAAGAAAGGAGGGAAGGAAGGAAGGAGAGAAGGAGGGAAGGGGAAAGGAGGGAGGGAAGGAAGGAAGGAGAGTAGGAGAGAAGAAACGAGGGAAGGAAGGAAGGAGGGAAGGGGGAAGGAGGGAGGGAAGGAGAGTAGGAGAAAAGAAACGAGGGAAGGAAAGAGGAAGGGAGGGAAGAAGAAGTAGGACCGTTGTAAGATAAGATGGATCTATGGGATGGTAAGAAAGCAATCTTCAAGCATATTGTCAACTGTAGGGAAAAATTGTTATAAATACATATTATTAATAACAGTTATGAGATCATATAATTGTGAATGTATATATGAAATTGATAAAAAAAATTTAAAAAAGCAACTCTGGGCATTATACAACAATCAGATCCTTATGTGGTCGTTTCTTTTAGCCCATACAAAATAACAACTGCCTCAGTGGCACAGTGGTTAGAGTGCAGTACTGCAGGAGGCTGCCAGCAATTTGACAATTCAGATCCCACCAGCCTCAAGGTTGACTCAGCCTTCCATCCTTCCAAGATGGGTAAAATGAGGACCCAAATTGTTGGGAGCAATATGTTGACTCTGTAAACCACTTAGAGAGGGCTGTAAAGCACTGTGAAACTGTATAGAAGTCCAAGTGCTAAGTGCTATAAATAAAACAATTGGATAAAAATCACAAATATTAAAACAGCAGATACAGAAATCTACAAATATACAACCAATTTGTATCCTGAGCGGTGGTGGCGCAGTAGTTAGAATGAAGTATTACAGGCTAATTCTGCCGACTGTCAGCAGTTTGATTCTCACCGGCTCAAGACTGACTCAGCCTTCCATCCTTCCGAGGTGGGTAAAATGAGGACCCAGATTGTTGGAGGCCATAGGCTGACTCTGTAAACCACTTAGCGGGGGCTGTGAAGCGGTATATAAGTCTAAGTGCTATTGCTATTTTGGGCCACACCATCCCAATCCATTCCTATTCTGGCTGTTAAGATTTCCTGAGCAACCAAACCGCATAGAAGGTCAGCATTCTAAGTCTTTCTGGGATGAGGTTGTGAGGAGAAAGGGCTGGGTGTAGATAAGGAGACCCTAGGAAAATATGAAGAACTCGGTGTACTTCAAGACATGGGGAAGATTTTATGAATGGTTAGAGAAAGACATACAGAAAAGAAAGTAAAGGGAAGATTTGGAACCCAGATGATACTCCATCAAGTAAGAAAAGGGGAGGAAAAGGGGGGGGGAGTAGGGAAGAGAATAATAATATATAAGTATATATTCAATAGTAAGATATAAAGGGGGGGAACACAATCAGGATAGATTTGAGAAGTGAATAAGAAATGATATTTAACTAGATTTAAGATTTAGTTTATTTGTATGCCGCCCTTCTCCGGGAGGGACTCAGGGCAGCGAACAACTCAAAAGGGGAAAGGGGATACAAACACAATACATATAATTAAAATACACAAGAGTCATACGGCCATACAAGTCGAGAGGGGAGGGGAACTCATCAACCCCAGGCCTGCCGGCACAGCCAGGTTTTGACGGCTTTCCGGAAGGCCTGGAGAGAGGTGAGGGTCCGGATCTCCGCGGGGAGTTCATTCCAAAGGGCCGGAGCTGCAACAGAGAAGGCCCTCCCCCGGGTAGTGATCCATGATATTTAACTATTTTTGAGTCTGCGGAAATACCACCCCAAGAAAATAAAAATTAAGAGCTGGAAGAGACACCTACAACAATAGAAAAGAGAAAGGAAGAGAGGAGGAAAGGGGATGAGAGGAAGGGAAGGAAGATAGAGGTGAGGAGAGGAAGATGGAAGGGAGAAGGAGAGAGGGCAGGAAGGTTTGGTTTGGTTTATTGGATTTATATGCCGCCCTTCTCCCAAGGACTCAGGGCGGCATACAACATTAAAAAAAACCACATATTACAAAAGTTAAAAAAAATTAAATAGAATATCCAAAACAAACCCAATTAATATTAACAATACAATTTTAAAAATTAGATTACAATTAACAATTACCAATTACATTAATCATTTAATTTAATTCTGTTCAGGCCAGGCTGGCTTGCTGGAAAAGCCAATTTTTAGGGCGTGTCGGAAGGACCGGAGGTCGGGGATTATACGAAGCTCCGGGGGCAGCTGGTTCCAGAGGGAAGGCGCTCCCACAGAGAAGGCTCTCCCCCTGGGGGTCGCTATCCGACACTTTCGGGGAAGAGGAAGAGAGGAGCAGGGGAGAGGAAAGGGAAGAAGGAAAGGAGAGATGAAGGAAGTAGAGAAGGGAGGGAGAAGAAAAGAAAGGGGAAAGAATGTGGTGTCAAAACTGGCAAAGGATGGTAAACAAAGCAACCCAAATGGTATATTATAACCCTGTAAATGGAATGACAAATGTATAAGAATGACGAATGTAAAAAAGAATAATAACTATGTGAATGTACACCTATAATTGTATGTAGAGAACAAAAGAAAACAATCTTTTCCAGACAAAAAAGAAAAATATAAAGAACCGTGGTTGACCCTCTTAAAAGTTTCCCCTCATGGTTTGAAGCATTGTCATAAGATCCAATACAAACTGAATCATCTTTTTCCTTTTTGTATTTCCAGATTTTGCGTGGGAGACAAATTTTTCCTAAAGAACAACATGATTCTCTGCCAGACGGACTATGAAGAAGGTTTAATGAAAGAGGGCTACGCCCCCCAGGTCCGCTGATTCAGCCCCTCCAAACTTCCCTCATCATGGAAGCCCATCGTTCTTTTCTCTCTTTTTTTTCTGTTCTTTCCGTCTCTTTTTAACATGTATATAAGAAACGACACCAGAACCTACTAAATAGCATAGATATAGGGAGACAAAATGATCCTGTGGAATAAAAAGAGAACTGCACTTATCTGTAGTAAAAATTGCACCTGTTCACAGCTGGATGTCCATTAAAAATATTGTACATACTGCTGAAAGTTTAGATTTGATTTTGGCTTGCTGATTTGGGAAGGGGTTGTTTTGTTTTTTCCTTTCCCTTTTGTGTCCTTTTGGCATGAGATGCTTATTTTGGACTAATGTACATAATATATTGTAAGATTTGAAGCACAAATGTAATACAGTTTTATTGTGTTACTATTTGTGTTCCCGTTTGCTTCTTTGTATTGTTGCATTTAGTACAATCGGTGTCTAAACTTTATGATATATTTATGCTTTCTGTATCTACCAGCTATTTTGAAAAAAGCTATATCTTTCTAGTAAAACCAACAAGCGAGGGGGGGGGGAGATTTTAAGAGCCAATCCCATTGTATTCTTCTCTGTATCGGAAGCTGTACAACTGTGCAACGTTGACCCTTGAACTATTCGAATTAAAAATAACAGATGAGATTGAGCCAATGTTAAGTACCTACTTCCATTGAAATGGATAGGACATATTTAAGTGCATGCTTAACTCTTCTGTTTAAATCAGTGGGCTTTAGAATTGCTTAACTTTTTACTAGATTATAATGCTAGCAACAGACAGGGCTGAAATTGCTGTGGTCCGAGACATTTTAGAAGTTCATTGGAAATCTGCTGCTGCTTTTTCCTTTAAGAAAAGAAATGATGTTAGCTCCTTTCGTTCACTCTGCATATTGAAAATTATTTCCTGTTTTGCCATAATTACCGTATTTTTTGGCGTATAAGACGCACCCTTTTCCCTCAAAAAAGAGAATGAAAATCTGGGTGCATCTTATACACTGAATACAGCATTTTTGGCCTCCTGACACCTTGTCCCCTTCGCAAAAATGGATGTGCAGAGGGTTTGGGAGGCCTGCAAAGTGCTCCTGGGGGCTGGGGAGGGTGAAAATGAGTGAAAAATGGGCCATTTCTTGCTCATTTCCCAGCCCCCAGCACTCTATAAGCCTCCTAAAGGCTATAAATGTCCTTTTTTGACAAAAAAAATGGGTCCATTTTTGTGAAAAATGGGGTGTTTTGGGGAGGTCTGCAAAGTGCAAAACCTTTTTTTTTTAATTTGCCTCTTCAAAATTTTGGCGGGTCTTATACTCCGGTGCATCTTATACTCTGAAAAATACAGTATTTGGACATGGCTATGCTGTCACCTACCAACAACAATTTTACCGACAGGAATGTTCAACTTTTGCTGAGCAGGTGTTTCATTCTTTGGGTGGGCTGCTGTGCTCCAGACCCTCCCTAAGCGCAAATATAATATTCTGCATTTCCAATATAACTGGGAATGAGGAGCTGAGCCCCAATGCAACTCAGTGCCTTTGGGTGTCATGTAAAATATTTTATATGTGTATATATAAATATTTCTGAAGTTATTTTAATGTAGCATAGTGATTTCTGCTCCTGTACAGGAACATATTATTTAAGAAGAAAAACACCCTCAAGTGTCTTTCCTAAATTTCATCTTGTCCGGTGGATTTAAGAGATTGCGTGGTCAATCCCAACTTGCAATATTGACCACGAGTGTCCTCTTGAGGTTACTATCTATGTGCTAAATACAAGAGAACTGGACCGGTCAAAGACACTTCCGTGGTGTCTGTCCCACCATGGTGGCAATGCCTTCATGCCGGAGACTGACCAAAACCCCGTTTCATCGTTCAGAAGCAACATCCTCTGTTTTGCTTTGGCCGGCCAATATGTGGAAAACAGAAATGAAACGCCTCCAGTAAAGCCCTGAGGTTTTTAGCATCTGTTCTTTTGTAGATGTGTTTGCTCAAAACTTAACTGGATATTGTATTATTTTTTTTGTTCGTTTGTTTGTTTCTTAATTTATTGTTATCCATTCCAAATTGTTGGGGTGGGAACTTCTAAAAAGAAATAAAATCTTAAGGATTGGATGGCAAATATTTGAAACTGGTGCTTCTCCACATCCTGTTGCCTTCTTGTTGGCCAACTGCTAGTTGTCTAATGAAGGGGCCATGCGCATTGTACACAAGAGCTGTTCAGAAAAAATAAAACACCAACCGAAATGGGGAGATGCGCAACTTCTCTGCTTGCACAATTTCCTTGGGGTGGTAACACTAGGACCGTGATGGCGAACCTGTAGTAACCATGCCAGAGGTGGCATGCAGAGCCTTCTCTGCTGGCATGCGCGCCATCGGCCCAGGTCGGAGCTCCATGGCATTTCTTTAGTGAGCTTCTATTTCCCTGCAAACGATGGAACAGAAGCTCACGAAAGAAAAAGATCTTACCACTTACTGCACTTCCGGTGTTGGGATACTCCGCCTCCCGCCAGTCATCTGGTCTTCGGATCTCTGCTGCGCATGTGCACATGCATGTCCGCACATGTGCATGCATGTGTTTGTGCATGTGTGCATGTGCACCTTTCAGTTTAGGCATGCATGCACGCACGCAGTTTGGGCACTCGGTATCTAAAAGGTTCACCATCACTGCATTAGGACTGCTCCTTGTCCAGCCCGCTGGGTATCATTTGGAGTCCTCAAATAAATGCATTGTGAGTTGAGCAGGACGCCTTCCTGGGCTCCCAATTTCATGATCTATTGCTCTAAGCACAGCCTTCCAATTAAGGGGGCTTGGCACCAGTTCATCAGTTATCCTGGTCTGCCAAGCCAAGTGATGCTTCATTCTCTCTGTACTGGGAAGAGGACAAGTGTATTCCCTTTTGGAGTTGCAGTCCGAAGGAAATCTTTTATGGTTTTATTCCCTTCCTGGCTACTTTATGCAATTCCTGCAGCCAGGTTTATCGTTTACACAAAGACTTTGATACCCGCAAATGAGGGCCAAGTTCATTTCATTCACAGTGTCATATGAGCCAACCTAGGTTGCACTTTCCACACGAACAGGCATAGGGAAGCACAATCATTCTTCTTTTAGAAGGTGGAATAATACCGTGATCCATTTTAAAAATAAATAGTGCACATACATGCAAGCGTTAGGCAAATGATCTGCAAAAAAAGCATTTTGAGAGCATTCTTATACAATCTTACATCTTTCCGTAGTACTTTGCATTGTTTGAGAAATTTGCATAGAAATTCACCGCAAATTTCTCAAACAAGGCAAAGTGCTATGAAAAGATGCTGAAACACATTTGCATTTGGAAAAAGAATGCAAGTACAATATTGGAAAAACCAAACTGCACAAATTCAATTATTTCTGGTCATATCAGAGCAGTACCACTAGTTTCCCTTTGTCACCATTGACTACTTTTCAGTGAAACTAATGTGTTTCCTCAAAAATAAGACCAGATCTTATATTATTTTTTGCTCCAAAAGACACATTAGGTTCTATTTTGGGGGAAATACGGTATTAATGCGTCCGTTTGGCTGACAATCTTAACAGACTTGTTTTGGGAGTAGGGGTTATGTTCTGACCCCCCTCCGTATAGTGAGTCACACCAACACAAGATTACTGCTAGACAATTTATTCACAGTAAATTAACACACCAACAAGACTTTGGCAGCAATTCAGACTTCCACAGATAAGAAATACACACAAGAGCTTCTCCAGCTTTAGTATAATGGTTGTGTCCTGCAAAAAGCCTCCTCCCAAAGTCTCTTCTTATATACTCTCTTGGGAGGAGCCTAATCACAACCACCTGGCCCCAATTATCTTCTATATCTCCGTAGTTGCTGTCGGCCCCTCTTTGCCTGGTGTCAGGGACCACCTCCCTTAGCTCCTCCCCACTGCTCCAGGGCCTGACGTCAGGGACAAACTCCCTTTGGCTTTTACCGCTGCTCCATGCCTCAGGCGCCTCCTGGTGGCCAACCAGCCTCTCTGGTCCCTGCTCAGAGTCTGAACCCTGTCCAGGGTCCTCCACATCTTCCAGAGCCGACTCATAGGGTCCCTTGCTATCGGAGTCTGTTTGCAGCTTCAACGGCTCCTGCTGGGCCACAACAGGGTTACATTACAAGCATCCTAAAAATCATGCTAGGGCTTATTTTCTGGTTGGAGAAACATGATAGTTGCTTATTTGTTTGGTTGGTTATTTATTCATTGAGTTTATATGCTGTCCATCTCACAGTGCAGCAACCCTGAGCCGCTTACGTGCTGTTTCACACAACATGAAAACACTAAATATTAAAGTGAAAGGAGAGTGAATAAATTACAAACCAAAAAATTAAATGGCACGTGGGCAGGATCTTCTTCCCAATTTACTGAGTGGAAGTTGGAGCCCAAAACACAAAACCCAGTTTTGAGGCTCTTTCAAAAGGCCAAGAGGGTGGGCGCAGATTTCGCCTCAAGGGGCGCAGCGTTCCAGAAGGCAGGACCCACAGCAAAAAAAGGTCCTCCTCTATCCCGCCAGCTGAAACTCCATGATTGACAAGATTTGCAGCATGCTGTTTCTGCTGCAGCAAATGGAGCAGGCCAATCCCATCCAGGTGAGAATGTTTGATGCAAGGTGATGGCTAAATCTGGCTCTAGATTTTGGCTAACGTTTTTCAATAAGCAACTAAGTCAGAAGATTATTTAAAAGTAGTTTATTAAGTAAGGTCCCCTTGCACATACAGTATGTGCTAGTCGTTCCTGACTCTAGGGTGCAGTGCTCATCTCTGTTTCAAAGCCGAAGAGCCAGCGCTCTCCAAAGACGTCTCTGTGGTCGTGTGGCGGGCATGACTAAATGCCAAAAGCGCACCGAACTCTGTTACCTTCCCACCAAAGGTGGTTCCTATTTTTCTACTTGCATTTTTATGTGCTTTTGAACTGCTTGGTTGGCAGAAGCTGGGACATGTAACAGGAGCTCACTCTGTTACGCAGCGCTAGGGTTTCGAACCGCCAAATTGCCAACTTTTCTGATTGACAAGCTCAGTGTCTTAGCCACTGAGCCATAGCGTCCCCTATTTATTTTATTATTAGTTTGTTAGTGCATTTTAATATAAAGTGGGGTGTCCCTATGAAAAGGGGAAATCAGGAAAAATGACTTAACCTTTACTTTTATAGTTAGCACAAGAACTTCAAAAGTTAATCGGTTTAGAAATAGTTATCTGACAGTTACAAGAATTAAAGCACCAATGATATGTGAATTTACATAGTCATGGAAAAAAGCATTGCATTCTGAGCAAAAGTAAAAGAAACATTTGCAAAGGGAAAAACATCAAAATCGGTCTGGGTAAGATACATCCCAAAGTTGGGCTTGACTATTTTCTTTGTTTGTGGATGTAAGAACAGCTAAAAACGAAGCTGTTATCTACAACATATCAAATGCTCTCCTGCTAGTCCTAGTTTCTGAAACAGGCTATTTCTGTTCTGACCTAGGCTTCCTCAAACCGCGAAGCAGACTCCTTGTCCTGACCAAAAAAACCTAATTATTAAGTTAATGTGAATTCCTCTCATTCACATCCAGCAAAGTCTTTCAAGGGAGGATTTACAGTCACAGACCTTATCTGGCTTGGAGAGCTGCCAGGCCGATATCTGAAAAACCTGACAAGGAGTCTCGGAGAGTCACGAACCAATTAAGCAAACTAATTGTCTCCTGCAAACTCCACTCCCCTTTTACTCCTCTTTTATTTCCTCTGGGAGGGGCCATTTATTGTCCACCTATGGGCTTATTCCCAAGTTGGCCCTTGTTCCTTAATTGTTCCCTTTATCTGGCAACTCTGAATGCGCACACTGGGAACAGGCTCCAGCTGTTCATCTGCCTCACTGAAGTCTGACTCTGAAGGCAGCTGATAACTGTCCGACGGCCTCCTCTCTGCCTCCGACGCAGAGCCCTCATCAGAGCCTTCTCCAGACTCAGGACTGGCCCATGTTCCTCCTCAACCTCCTTGCTGTCCGAATCTGCTGCCAGCTCTGCTGGCCACAAGCGGGCCACAAGACTTTCTTGAAAGTTAAGGCTTATGGCAAATTATTAGCAATATATTTCAACAAGCAAATTTAAAATACAGGAAAACCCATGTTGGTTAGCTAGTGTAACAGTACTACAAAAACCATGCTTCAAGTGTTGCAAAGTCCATCCTGGGTGGCCCTCGAAGGGGTGGTCTTCAGCTTGCTTTCACACTTCAACTAGCAGAGAGAATCCAAATATTAGCAATAGCAATAGCAGTTAGACTTATATACCGCTTCATAGGGCTTTCAGCCCTCTCTAAGCAGTTTACAGAGTCAGCATATTGCCACCAACAACAATCCGGGTCCTCATTTTACCCACCTCGGAAGGATGGAAGGCTGAGTCAACCCTGAACCGGTGAGATTTGAACAGCCGAACTGCAGAACTGCAGTCAGCTGAAGTAGCCTGCAGTGCTGCATTTAACCACTGCGCCACCTCGGCTGATATTGATACCAGGATCATACAGCCTGCCTCTGAATAACTATGCCATCTTATCTTTGTGCCTAAGCCCTGTTTGTGCGAATCTACCTCTCATTATTACATGACAGGCCCACTGAAAAGCTATGAGTTTCACAGACATAAGAGTGGGATGCGTTGCATGTCAGAAAAAGATGCAAAGCTCAGGGGGGAAAAAGATAACATTATTTAGCACGCAGCAGCAAGCTGATGGATGCGCAGAGGTGCAAGAGCCCAAATGATGATCTCAGGCGAAATGAAAACAAAAAGATGACTATTAGCCTCACATACTAAATTGAATTTGAGGCAGCACAAGAGTTCTCGATGATAAGCTGTTAAGATAATATTGTTTGCTGGTTTCCTCGCTTGTTTTCTTTATAACAAGGGTGCCTGCATTCATTTCCTAATAGGTTGTTTTCCTCTCATTTTGGGACGTATTTATTTTTATTTTGCCATTTCCTTTTAAAAAAAAACAATTCAGACAACTAGAGACTTGAGAGCAACAGAAAATAGTGCCAGGGTGCAGCTCACTATTGTTGCTTGCAAATTCAGCAAAATCATACAATCACAAATTGAAGATTGATTGGGTCCTTTGGATTGATACAGGCTAATCTTTATCACGGCAGCTCTGAGGGCCACACTTGGAATATTGCATCCAGCTTTGGTCACCACATTACAAAAAAAGATGTTGAGATCTAGAAAAAGGACAGACAAGAGCAGCAATGATTATTGAGGGACTGGAGGATAAAACATACGAAGAACGATTGCAGGAACTGGGTATGTCTAGTTTAATGAAAGGAAGGACTAGGGATGTCATGATAGCAGTCTTCCATTATTTAGGGGGCTGCCACAAAGAAGAAAGGGTCAACCTATTCCCCAAAGCATCTGAAAGCAGGACAAGAAGCAGTGGATGGAAACTAATCAAGGAGAGAACCAACCTAGAGCTAAGGAGAAATTTCCTGACAGTTAGAACAACCAGTGGAATGAGTTGCCTCCAGAAGTTGTGAATGCTCCAACACTGGAAGTTTTTGAAAAGAGATTGGACAACCATTTGTCTAAAATGATATCGAATTTCTTGCTTGAGCAGGGAATTGAACAGAAGTCCTCCAAAGTCCCTTCCGACTCTTGTTAGTCTGTTCTGTTACTCTACTATTACGATCCTCAAATAGTTAAAACATATAGGTGGCCTAACACAACAACTGTCTTACAAATGGTGGGAGACCAAATCTTGTTTAAACTGGAAATTTTTCTCCTAGGAATAATACCGGAAGGGTTTAAGAAAGATACACTTTATTTAATTATACATGTACTAACTGCGGCGCGCATAACTTATGCACAATATTGGAAAAAAGAAAATACACCATCAGAGCTAGATATAATCATAAAAGTGTTGGCTTGTGCGGAAGCAGATAGGCTCACTCTTGAACTTAAAAATAAAGGGGAATCAGAATATTTTGAAGTCTGGAACAGATTTTATGACTGGTATAAGACAAGGTGACAAGACTGGAACAAACTGTATATATTGTAATTGGACAGAAGGATAGACAATGTATTAAGTTGGCTAATTGTTTGATGTTTAAATGTTTTATTCATTTTCATTTTCAATTTTGTACATTCACTTATATACTGAATATTTGCAATAATAATAATATAATAATAAATAAAAAAACCCCAACCTAAACACAACTCATCATAAACCCAACCTGTCGCTTTCATACACCCCTTCTTCTCCCCCTCCAACTTTCCTTTCTCCCTCCAACGATCACCCCTCTTACTTCCCTTTCCCCTCCTATCTTCCTTTCTCGCCTTCCTCACCCTCCTTCCCCTCTCATCCTCCTTACATTCCCCTCTTCCTCCCTCCTTACTTCTCCCTCTTCCTTTCCTCTACTTCTCACTGGTGCATTTCTCTATTCCTTAATCTATTCAGTTACTAAAAATTACGCTAAAAAGAAAAAAGAAGGAAAAAAAAATAAAAAGAAAAAAAAAAGAGAAAAATAAAAAGAAAAGATAAGGAACAACAAAAGATAAGGATAAGTTGGCTAATTGTTAATGGTTGAGACTAATTGTGTATAATGTGAACGTATGGTCACTTCGACTTCGCAGTACTGCATTGTTTTAAATGTAAAAATAATAAAAATATATTGAAAAAAAAATAACACAACAACTGTCTTGTTTGATAATGGAAGTTAGGACAGCACTGAAAAAGTAAATTTACAACCAGTCCTCGCATAACCATTGTGGTATCTAGCAGTCAATGATTACCAGATTCCAACAAACAAAGTCAATGGAGAATCTGCCAGTAAAATTACAAGTCTAGGACACACCATTTCTCACTTTAAAACCATGGGTCTTCACAACTGGGTTGCTGGTTGCAATTGTTTGGAAAACGTGCAATAAGAGTTGACATGATAACAAAAAAATCAGTGGCTGGTTCCCTCTTCCTGTAAGAAAGTGACATTAATATTAGAAGCAGTCATATTTTTAATTCTGCTGGTGCATGGTTTTGGCCAGTGGTGGGTTTCAAAAATTGTTCAAACCTACTCTGTGGGTGTGGCCTCCTTTGTGGGAGTGGCTTGCCGCCCATGTGGCCGGATACGAAGATGCTGACGACGCTTGTCAGAACCACCTTAAATTACCTCACACACAGCACTGGCATGCATAAGAATAGGATGTAAACTTGTTTTTTAAAAGGCATCTTTGGTTTGCGTTAAAACAACTTCAACACATACAATGTTCTGATGGCACCACAAACGCAGTAGTCATCCTTACCTTTCACAGAGGCCCTGAGCTTTATAAATATGAGCATGATAGTGTAGAATAATCATATCCAAGGACCAGTGGTGGGTTTCAAAAAAATTTGGAACCTCTTCTGTAGGTGTGGCCTGCTTTCCGGGTCCACTAGTGGAACGTCTTCTAACCGGTTCGGTAGATTTGACGAACCGGTTCTACCGAATAGGTGCGAACTGGTAGGAACCCACCTCTGGTTTTGGCTTAATATTCCATCAAGACCCTTAAATTTTCCAAAACAAAAAAAAATGGTAAAAAGGAATGAACAGATTCCTGTTCACAGGTTGGACAGATTCATATGGAAGTAGGTTGCCCTTTGGGTAATTAGGTTCTAATATATTAAATTACACTCAAAGCATCTATTAAATTAAGTATAGAACCAGTTTGGTACAGTGGTTAATGCAAGAGGTTGGAAACTGGTACACTGGAAGTCCTGTCTTAAGCACAAGGCCAGCTGGGTGCCGTGAGCCAGTCGTTCTCTCTCAGCCCTAAAAAGGAAGCAGTAGCAAATCACTTCTGAAAACATCACCAAGGAAACAGCATGGATTAATCCAGGCCAGGAGTCATCATTGACTGAGAAGGCACCCTAAAAAAAAAGAATCTATAAATGTGCTTTTTGCAAAGTAACAAGCAAAGACCAAGTTTCTTTCAGTATAAGTGTCGCATGAACCTGATACCGGGCATTGCTTGGCAAACAAATAATTTTATAGTTCTGTGTCTCCTTATGATCAGTTGCTTTGCAATCATTTGAAGTTATGGTAGAGCCCCCCAAACCCCTAAAATTCCCCTAAAAACCTACTTATGACGTGGTCCTAAAATTATGGGTGTTACAGTTTTCCCAGGTTGGTTTGCCCTTATGACCAGCCATAGGGATGCTGTAGTGCTTCCCCCATTCCCCGAAGCTGCCATCATTTTCAGGGCAGCCACATTGAAATGTAACTGCCCAAAAACTGGGATGGGATGACATCACGTGGCCCACTAACAGAATGGCCTGTCGTCTTTCCTCCTGGCACTCTAAAGTGGAGTTTGAGAGATTGAATTACTAGGCTGATGAAAGGAGCTACTGCAGCTCTATGTAATATCTGAGGGGCTGAATGTCTATAGCACTAGTGAAATCTTTTTTTTTTTTTTACTACCGGTTCTTTGGGTGTGGCTTGGTGGGGAGGGGTCATGTGACTGGGTGGGTGTGGCTATGTAGTCATGTAACCGGGGGGGGGGGGGCAAAAGACAGAAAGTCACTTTAACGATGCCCTGCTGGAGCAGGGTTGGACTAGATGACCTCCAACTCCCTTCCAGCAGTGGATTATCCTCTGAAGCTGCTTCTAATGCCAGGTTTGTAATCCTTCCTTCCTCTCCTTTTTCCCTCCCTCCCTCCCTTTCTTTTTCTTTCTTTCTCCCCTCTTTCTTTCTTTCTTTCTTAGCACCCGCACACACACCCATTTTTGTCCTAGCAGGCGTCAGGGAAGTCTGTTGGGAGCAAAAATGGACCCCCACCCCACCCCCCCGCATTTCCGGACAACCTGTAGTTAAAGAAAAATGCTTAAAAAGTAAAAGAAAAAAATTCCGAACATCAGCTGTGTGGCATGCGATATCGGAACATTTCTTTTTACCTTTTTTTACTGTTTTCTACTACCGGTTCTGGGAACGAGTAGCATTTTTTACTACCTGTTCAAGCGAACCGGCCCGAACTGGTAGCATTTCACCCCTGGTCTATGGAGATTCTCAGTCATCTAGGTAGTGGTGGGATATGACCGGTACACCCTGGTACGGACATACTGGTGCCTGCTGGGAGCACCAGATACCGTTCCGGTATGGTGCTCCAGAGGGCCCACCTGTCCTTCTTACTGTATTTGAGCCGATCGGGGATTTCGCGCATGCACACGGAGCGTACGGCGCCTGCCCAATGCTCCACCGAGCAGCTGAAGCATCGCAGGTGGTAAGTATGCATTCACACATGCACATGGAGGATGCCGGACCCTGTTGCAACGTACTGGTTGCAACGGGATCCGGAACCCACCACTGCATCTAGGTGATGGTTGTTCCCAAAGATGCTTTTTTCAAGAGATAACTGGGCTTTCTCGTGTTTTTTTAAAAGATATTTTACTTCTTATCCAAGAAGCTTCTTCAGCTTGGATGAGCTGAAGAAGCTTCTTGGATGAGAAGCAAAATGTCTTCAAAGAAAAAATAGAAAGTCCAGTTGCCTCTTGAAAAAGCACCTTTGGGACATCTAAGGGGCTGTCACAAAGAATAGAGGGTCAACCTATCATCCAAAATACCTCAAGGCAGGATAAGAAGGAATGGATGGGAACTAATCAAGGAGAGAAACCAATATAGAAATAATTTGTAATAATTAGTTAGAACAACAAATCAGGGGAACAACTTGCCTCCAGAAGCATTTCAAAGCAAAGGTGGGACTTCTGGAGGTGAAGGATTTGGTCAGGACCAAGAAGGATGTCACAAACCAAAGTGGATTTGCCTTGTGGGTTTCCCCATTGAGAGGCACCCTAAACGGCTTTGCAATGATCTCACAAATTCTTTGCAAAAAAGACTAGCAGAAGCATCCGAGCCATCTTCCCCTTCTCTGCAGTGTCGTTGGATGAAAGCTCTCTGAAAATTTTTATGTAATCAATGTGTTCAGAACATCATCTGATACAAATTGCTCATTAACTCAATAGCACATCATAATAAAAGACAATTAATTAATGAGTCACCCTTGGATCACTTTGATTACAACGCAGCTTGTAGAAATGGCAGTTATAAATTATGCTGCCTCTTTATATAGGGTGTGTGTGTGTGTGTGTGTGTGTGTGTGTGTGTGTGTGTGTGTGTGTGTAAAATCACCTGATCGTAGCCAATGTGGTATTTTAACCCATGCTTACGATGGGCAATTGGAAGATTAGCTTCATAAAGGCGTGAATGCCATGTGTTCTGTAGATCCTCAAACAATGACTCGATGCTATCTGACAAGGAGGTCAAGCAATTCTCCAAAGCACCAGAAGAAGCAACGGATAGAAATTAATCAAGGGGAGAAGCAACCTAGAATTAAGGAGAAATTTCCCGACAGTTAGAACAATTAATTAGTGAAATGATTTGCCTCCAGAGGTTTTGGGTGCTCCATTACTGGAGGTCTTCAAGAAAAGATTGGACAGCCATTTATCCAGAATGGTATAGGGTTTACTGCTTGAGCAGAGGGGGGGGGGTTGGACTAGAACAAAGGTGTCAAACTTTGGCCCGTGGGGCCACCCTGCAAACAGCAAAGGACCGGCCTGCAGTGCCTCTGTCAGTGAAAACGGAGCTTGGGAGGGCCATGCGTATCCCCCCACCCGGGGCTGTTTTTCCTGGCAGAGGTCTAGCAAAAGAAACTGAAACCAAAACAGAAAGGAAAAATGTTTCCCCTTTTGCATTTGAGCATCCAAGAAGGGAGAAAGGAGAAAGAGGAAAGACAAAGAAAAAGATGGGAAGAAGAGAGCAAGGAAGGAAAAATAGCAATAGCAATAGCAGTTAGACTTATATACTGCTTCATAGGGCTTTCAGCCCTCTCTAAGCAGTTTACAGAGTCAGCATATTGCCCCCAACAATCCGTGTCCTCATTTCACCCACCTCGGAAGGATGGAAGGCTGAGTCAACCTTGAGCCGGTGAGATTAGAACCGCTGAACTGCAGATAACAGTCAGCTGAAGTGGCCTGCAGTACTGCACCCTAACCACTGCGCCACCAGGAAAGAGGGGAAGGAAGAAGAAAGGAGAAGGAAGAGGGAATGAAAAAGAAGAGAAGGAAGGAAGGAAGGAAGGAAGGAAGGAAGGAAGGAAGGAAGGAAGGAAGGAAGGAAGGAAAGAAAGAGATTATAATGAGAGGGTGGTTGAGTCTGGGGGAAGTCCTGCCTTAGCACTTGGCCACCACAGGTGCCTTCAACACGAGAGATGCTGAGCTGGCCACACCTACCCCTGGCTATCCCCACTCTGGCCCCTGAGATCCAACACAACCCTGATGCGGCCCTCAATGCAATCGAGTTTGACACCCCTGGACTAAAAGTTCTCCAAAGTCCCTTCCAACTCTGTTCTTCTGTTAAGAACCTCGAAAATGTTGTCCTTATTTTCTTTGTCACCGTTATTCCCATTTTACAGGCAACTGCTCAAAGCCGAAGGCTTTAGCAGATTATTGATTTCTAATTAAACAATTGTGCAAGTTGCTTTTTTCCCCCCATCTACGTTACTGGATGGAGAGAAGACGACATGAAAGAGACACCTGTTCGTCCTCAAATAAGCCGAAGGAGTGATATGCAAGTAGCTTTTCCTCCTCTTGTCAATTAGGTTGTTCTCCGCTGGGTCTAAGAGACAATGCAATGTCTGTGTGAGTGTTTGTGTGGGTGTGTTACAACTCAGTGAAGATCATACACATTATGTGCAGAAGCTTACTGACATTTCATTCCACTCATTAAAAAGGAAGGGTCTCACAATCAAAGCAGAAATTACTTTTGATATTTATAAACAAATTAATGTGCAACATTTGGTGGGGAAAATGCAAATCAATGGGGAAGAAACTAACAGTTATTGACATCACAACTGGCACAAAAGTGGAATGTCACCCAATTAGTACTTGATTAGTGCCCAATTTTTTTTTCCCCCTTGAAGCAAATATTACATTTAGAGGAGAGATTTTTCTGTACTGCTAGAATAGGAGGGAAGGGGCTTCCATGTTTCAAGTTACTAGAAGGGTAGTCTGCAAAGTTACAAATTAAAGGCTGAAATGCTTAACGGTTCTATTTCAACTTTTTAGTTGTTAGGAAATATGAAACTTCAGACTTCAGATCTTTGGTAGTCCTGCTTCTTCCCGTCAGAGAAGCAATAGCAATAGTTAGACTTATATACCGCTTCATAGGGCTTTCAGCCCTCTCTAAGCGGTTTACAGAGTCAGCCTATTGCCCCCAACAACAATCCGGGTCCTCATTTTACCCACCTCGGAAGGATGGAAGGCTGAGTCAACCTTGAGCCTAGTGGGATTTGAACAGCTGAACTGCTGAACTGCAGTCAACTGAAGTAGCCTGCAGTGCTGCATTTAACCACTGCGCCACCTCAGCTCTTATAGACAATATAGGCTGGTGAACGATGACGTCTGTGTCCCCTCTCCCCCGTGTATGGTGCCTATCTCAGTAAATATTGTGCTTAAGTTTACCACTCAGCTATTAAATAAAATCTTAGTCCCTGTTCACATCAGTTCTTCCTCTGAGGAGATCTTTTAAGACCAGGCTAAAAGAAATCCAACCAGTGGTGGGATTCAATTTTTTTTAAACTACCGGTTCTAGGGCATGGCATGGCATGGTGGGCATGGCTTGGTGGGCATGGGAGGGGAAGAATACTGCAAAATCCCCATTCCCTCCCCACTTGTGGGAGAAGGATACTGTAAAATCCCCATTCCCTCCCCACCCCACTAACCTGCTTTCCAGCTCCGTTCTCCTGTGCAGGGGAACAGAAGAAGACCCAGCCAATCAGCTGGGACTCCAATCATCTGGGACTTGGGAGGCAGAGAATAGATGGGGGCGGGGCCAGCCAGAGGTGGTATTTGCCGGCAATGTTCCCTCTAAGCTACGCAGCTGTGTGGCCGCGCATGTAACAAGAAAATGCCACGCAGCAGTTTCCAACTGCCGCGCAGTGTTTTTTAATGTCTTAAAATATGACTTAAAATATTCCCCCTCCCTCCCTCCCTCCTCTCTCTGCACCAAAATCTCTCCTACAACAGGTGAAGTCAAGGAAGACTCTGCCCGGAGACCGATGACGCTACAGAAGGGAGAATTCCCTTTGGTCCTCTGGGGCTTTGTCGGTTCCTGGGAAAATGCGATTCTCTGGTTGTAGCCTGCATTTCTCTGCACATCCCGCGTTTCCCAGGCATTGCATCATCTGAAGGCCCGTCCTGGGCTCAGCAGCCTTTCTGTGTTCCCTTCACTTTGCGGAGAGAGGGAAGTAGTGTGGAGTTGGACTGCCTGAGCCAAAGGGGTCCACGGGATCTTGAGACTTGATTTTTGAGCAGTACCAATCCATTCCACTCTTTTCTTTCCCTTTCTGTCCTTCTTCTATCTTCCTTTCCTTTTCCTTTTCTTTTTCCTTTTCTTATTTTCTTTTCCCTTCCTTTTTCCCTTTTCTCTTCTCTTCCCTTTCCCTCCCTTCTTCATCCTTTCCTTTCTTCTTTCCCATTTCCTTTTTCCTTTCCTTCTTTTCCATTTCCTTTCTCTTTTCCTTTCCTTTCTCTTTTCCTTTCATTTCTCCTTTCCTTTCCTTTCTCCTTTCCTTTCTTTTCTCCTTTCCTTTCTCTTTTCCTTTCCTTTCTCTTTTCCTTTTCCCTTCTTTTTTCCTTTCCCCTCTTTTTTTTCCCTTCCTTCTTCATCCTTTCCTTTCTTCTTTCCCATTCCCTTTCCTTTTTCCTTTCCTTCTTTTCCATTTCCTTTTCTTTCTCTTTTCCTTTCCTTATTTCCTTTTCCCTTCTTTTTTTCTTTTCCCTTCCCTTCTCTTTCCCTCCCTTTTTCATCCTTTCCTTTTCTTCTTTTCCATTTCCTTTCCTTTCCCTCCCCCTCCCTCCTTCCCTCTCTCCCTCCATTCCTGGGGGTCTGAGGGAGAAGGGGGAGACCCTTTTCCTCCTTGCCCCCCTCCCCAACATCTGCTCTGATGGCAATTATGGCTAAAAAAAAATTCAGTGCTCAGGCATGAAAATGTGCAGCTCAAACACTATACTTTTCCGCACACACTGAAAAAAAATTAGAGGGAACATTGTTTGCCAGTTCTCCGTTACTCAAAATTTCCGCTACCGGTTTGCCAAAAATGGTCAGAACTGGCTGAATACCACCTCTGAGTCCTACCAATTTGAAAGTTGACAAGAACTGTGTCAGAGGTTTATCAGTGGCATGAATACTGCCACCCTTACTATCTGCCTTTCTGAAAACCAAGGAAGTTGAGTGTTTGTGGGGTCAATCCTAGACTGGTTCAGAACTATAACAAGGTAGAGGTTCTGCAACCTTAATGAGGAAATATCCATCTGGTTCAGTTCCAAGCTGGGAGAAAGACACTGGAAACATGGAGGCCGATTGGAAAGATGGGTTATTGATGAAGCAGAACCACATGTGGGTCTGGGCAGCTGACCACATGGAGTTGAGAGTGAGTAGGCTTTTATATCTTCTTTAGGCTTCTTTAGGCTTCTTTAGGCTTTAGGTATTTGAGCTTCCTGTTTCTGTGGAAGAACATGTCTTTTCATATCCTATTGCCTGTTGTCAGATTCCTATGAGGGTCATGTAGGGGTCATAGCTGGCTCTATAGGCAAAAGAGAAAATGCAAATCCTAGGTATTTGTCTGAACTCCCAGTTGAAGGGTTGAAGTTTGGACTGCTTTGAGATGATGCAATGAAGGGCCTTGTGTTCTGAAAGGATGTTGGGAAATTCCTATGGTGGCTTAGTGGCTTTGTCTTTTGGATCTTGAGTGAGGGCTAATACTACCATTCCGCCTTTGTTTCAAAATATCCTGTCTTGAATGGATTTCAAGAAATCTGCATTTCTAAAATCTGCCTTCTCGACTTGTTTGGGGCCAGGGAGATTAAGTCTGCTTTCTGTCTTTTAACAGCATCTTTCTCCTTTTCTCTTTTAAGGAAATATAATATTCTGCCTTTTTTTTAAATACTTCCCAAAATATTTCACTATTCGGGGGTAGGGTACTAACTTTCTACAACCGTCATGATAGCAATAGCACTTGGACTTGTATACCACTTCACAGTGCTTTCCAGCCCTCTCTAAGCAGTTTACAGAGTCAGCCTATGGCCCCCAACAATCTGGATCCTCATTTTAGCCACCTCGAAAGGATGGAAGGCTGAGCCAACCTTGAACCTGGTGAGATCTAATCTGCCGAACTGCTGGCAGCTGGTGATCAGCAGAAGTAGCTTGCAGTACTGCACTCTAACCACTGTGCCACCACGGCTCTTATAGTTCTGAACCAGTCTAGGATTGAGCCCATAAACATTCAGCTTCCTTGGTTTCCAGAAAGGCAGATAGTAAGAATGGCAGCATTCATGCCACTGATAAACCTCTGACACAGTTTTTGTTCTGACCTAGGCTTCCCGATACAGTAAAACACCCACGACTAAGTCCAAAAACCCTCTTTGTATTTCAAAGGCTGTGAATTCTATTCATTCACAGCCCGTAACGAGTTCCAAATAGTAGTTAAGAGTCCTACAGCAAGCTGACAAAGTTGTTTGGGATAAGGCTGATAAGTACCCACTTTTATCTTTTTTGAAAACGCTGCTGAAGGCTTAATTGGCAATTAGCTTGGCAAGGCCAGACGGAGCAAAGAGTCACAACAGAGCTTCAGAAGATAAACTAACCAGCATGAACCAAGTTGCTTCCTACAAAAGCTCATATGCCTTTGCTATTCCTTTATGTCCTATGGGAGGGGGCCAATCACCTCCAAACTGTACCCCCGAGCCAGGGGTGGGTTTATATCAATAGCAATAGCAATAGCAGTAGACTTATATACTGCTTCATAGGCCTTTCAGGCCTCTCTAAGCGGTTTACAGAGAGTCAGCATATTGCCCCCAACAATCTGGTTCCTCATTTTACCCACCTCGGAAGGATGGAAGGCTGAGTCAACCCTGAGCCGGTGAGATTTGAACCGCTGAACTGCTGATCTAGCAGTAGCCTGCAGTGCTGCATTTAACCACTGCGCCACCTTGGGTTTCTCGCCCCGTTCCAACCGGTTCAGTTGGAACGGGGCCGGTGGCATCCTCGTGCACGCGCACAGTGCACGCATGCATACTAGCACCTGTGTGATGCTCCAGCTGCTCCTGAAGGATCGCGCAGGCGCTGTATGTGTTCTGCACATGCATGGAAGCGCAGAACTCGTCAAAACCGGGTAAGAAACACGGGCAGGCGGGTGGATCCTTCGGCATTCCCGGAAGTTACTTACTTCCGGGTTCGCCAACCAACCGGTTCGCGGGACCGCCGCAAACCGCCTGAAACCCACCCTGCCCCGAGCCATCCCTCTTACATTTCTACTTTTGTGTGAGGATGAGGTTGATCGCTTCCACGATTGTTCCACAATCTTCAGTGAGGTTTAACTAATCATCGCTGTAGCCCTTCCAATCATATCGTAGTATGGCCACCGAAGTGTGTTCAGTAGTTGCTGCTATGTTTGTAATGCACAACCCTGGGGCTCTTCTAGGCTTGAAGGCTATTCTCTGATGGCCACGCCTTTGACTGTGACGGACTTCCATTGAAGTCACAATCTGGGACACCAAGTTAAAAAGTACTAGTGGTGTTGTGATGTGGTGTACAAAGCTAAAAACAATATCCATCTCTACAGTAAGTTCTTTCCACACAGGAGTACCGCCACCACAGCCCAGATGGTGCAGACTTGATCTGCTAACTTTAGCTCTTTAGTAAAGTCAGAAGTAAAGTGCAAATGCATTTTAAAGCTATTAGATCAATTACAGGACTCAGCAGGATTCCAGTAAGTCAGGAAGACATCTGAAAAGCTTGATAACAAAACCCCAACAGGACATCTACGGTGAAGAAATAGCTGGAAATATATTTCAGGATTGTTGTAAAATGATGCATTAAAAATCGAGCAAAAGAGAAGCAGAAGCACCACCACATATAAAAGCAAATAGTTTTAATGATGTGGGGGGGGGGGGTGAGTACCCAGTGATCCTGGCAGTGATCCAGCAGAATCTAACTAGGGTTTGTTAGTTGGTTTTGTACACATCGCTTGTAGGAGAAGGAGTCAACCTATTCTCCAAAGCACCTGAAGGCAGAACAAGATGCAATGGATGGAAGGTAATTAAGGAGACAACCAACCTAGAAATAAGGAGAAACTTCCTGACAGTGAGAACAATTAATCAGTGGAACAACTTGCCTCCAGAAGTTGTGAATGCCCCAACCCTGGAAGTTTTTAAGAAGAGATTGGACAGTCATTTTTCTGAAATGGTATATGGTCTCCTGCTTAAGCAGGGGGTTGGACTGGAAGACCTCCAAGGTCCCTTCCAACTGTGTTGTTCCGAGTGGCGAAACCTAAGGATGGGGGTCAATAGAAGGATCTGTCTAGAATCTCTAGGTCTCCACAAATGGACTATGTCCAACCTCCAATTCCATTGACCCTTATCTAATTGGCCGTTAGTTAAGAAGATTTCTGCGCATAGTCTTTTTAGCAATAAATCACTTTAATTGGACTTTTATGTGTGGATCTGGTCTTTCATTCCTGATATTGATTTATATTTAGGGTAAATGTTTTCTGTAGACTTTTCCCTTTATGTGTTTTGTTTGTTTGTTTGTTTGTTTCCCACCTTTATTATTTCTACAAATAACTCAAGACGACAAACATATCGGACACACCTTCCTCCTCCTATTTTCTTTATATATCCCAAACAAGAAAGCGAAGCTTCCTCTTTGTTCTTCAGAAAAGACTGCCTTGGTGGGGAGATAGGCGGAATATAAGTTTAATAAGTAAATAATAGTGTCAGCGTTCCAAATGTTATGCAGAATCAAATCAGAGTCCAAGGCAGAGTTATCCTTAAAGTTCCAATTTAATAAAACAGACACGTTGGCATCGTGCTATGGAATCCCAATTCTGAAACTTCCTGGGATTCCACCCAGTTGAAAGTTCACGATCTTGTCCCCACACCCACAAATCCATCACATGGTCCAATCCTCTTCTTCCTCACAGGCATCTCCACCCAGCTTCTTCCAGTCAGGTGCAAAGGTGCCAAGACAAAGAATAACCTTGAGCTTCTAGAAAGGATTTTTTTATCTTGAAAACAACACATTCCACCCCTTGCTATCCCCCCCCTCTTAAATGAGAGTATGGCAGGCCAAAGATTCTTAAACGAACCACTGCAGGCCTGACAAATAGCTTTTAGCAATAGCAATAGCAGTTAGACTTATATACCGCTTCATAGGGCTTTCAGCCCTCTCTAAGCGGTTTACAGAGTCAGCATATTGCCCCCACAGTCTGGATCCTCATTTCACCCACCTCAGAAGGATGGAAGGCTGAGTCAACCTTGAGCCGGTGAGATTAGAACCGCTGAACTGCAGATAACAGTCAGCTGAAGTGGCCTGCAGTACTGCACCCTAACCACTGCGCCACCTCGGCTCTTTTCTTGGGGTTGCGATGGATCTGCAGCTGTTATCATGCCATGCTCATTTTAAAAGTCATGGGACTTCAATTGCATAGGTGCAGCCAACATTTTGTGATTTATTTATTTATTTGCCTTCCATCTGCCGATAACCCTTTGATGTGGTTATGTCCCTAGGGACCGCGCGGTCCTGGACAGGGTCACCAGAATGTAGATTTGAAATTTCCAGATCTATTTTCCCAAGGTGGTTTTCTGGAAAAGAGGAGGGAATAAAATTAAGATGTCGAGTGATTACTTGGTCATCTGTTGACTATCTGGTGAATCATCATGTTGGTCTTCTTCTTGTGAGTGATATAAATTCTTCTTCTTCTTTCCTCTTCCTCTTCTCTTTTTTTTCAAAATTATTTGGCAACACTAAGGAGTGGAAAGGGAATAAAGGCATAGGAAAAAAAATGGACTCTGGGCTACAAGTAGTTTCTCATCTTCCAACTCTGAAGAAGCCAGCTCAGTTGGTCTTTGGGTTTCCTCAACTGATATTGGGTTTCCTCAACTGATATTCTAAATCAGGGGTGTCAAACTCAATGTCATTAAGGGCCGCATCAGGGTTATCTCTGCCCTTGGGGAGCCATGAGGGGTGTGATGAGCTCAACATCACTCGTGTCAAGGGCACCTGTGGTGGCCAAGTGCTAAGGCAGGACTTTCCCCCAGACCCACCCACCTACTCATTATAATCTCCTTCCTTCCCTCCCTTCCCTCTTTCCTTCTTTTTCCTTCCTTGCTCTCTTCCCATCTTCCCATCTTCTTCTTTCTCATTTCCTGTCCCTTCTTGGATGCTCAACTGTAAAAGGGGAAACATTTCTCCTTTTGATTTGTTTTTAGTTTGTTTGGGGGTGGGTGGGTGGCCATGGTGGGCATTGTCACCATTGGCATTGCCAGCTCAACAGTGGTGGGATTCAAATAATTTAACAACCGGTTCTCTGCCCTAATGACCATCTGGGTAGGTGGGGCTCAGTGGTCATGTGACTGGGTGGGCGTGGCCAACTCAAGGTCACTCAGGTCGATGGACGCTTCACCTTAGCTGATACAATATAGCAAGGGTTAACCAGAGAGGCAGTTTCTGTAAGCAGGCCAATAAAGATTAGGCTAGAAACAACACCAGAATGTTTCCTTCCTGCCTTCCTTGCAGGATTAGCCCTGTAAAGTGGAAAAAAAACAAAAGGAGATTTCTTCCAACAACCAGTTCTCCGAACTACTTAGAAAGTTACCAACCGGTTCTCCCGAATAGGTGCAAACCGTCTGAATCCCACCACTGCAGTTCAACATCACTTGTGTTGGGGGGGGGGGCTGTGATGGCCCAAGCACTCTGCCAGCGAAAAAGGGTCCTGAGCTCTGTTTTCACCTGCAACAGCCTCTTGCAACCCTCTTGAAAGTGAAATTCCATCCGCCAGTCAGTGCCGACTGGCGACTACTCGGAGGAGAGCCTTCTCTGTTGCGGCTCCGACACTATGGAACAATCTCCCCATGGAGATTCGTACCCTAACCACCGTCCAGGCCTTCCGCACAGCCCTCAAGAACTGGCTAGCCCGTCAGGCTTGGGGATAAATCTATTTTCGTCCCTCCCGAATGTTGAGTGAATGTTGAGTTTTATTGTTTAATTTACCTTTGTTCACATTTCTTTTTGCACTGTCCTACACTCCCTTTCCTTTGTGACTGTAGGCCGCCCTGAGTCCCCTCAGGGAAAAGGGCGGCCTATAAATGTCCAATAAATGAAAAAAAAAATGAAATGAAAGCAGAGCTCGGAAGGGCTGCTCCCAACCTCCGTTTTTGCTGGCAGTGGCACCATGGGTTGGTCCTTCGCTGTTTCCAGGGCGGCCCACGGGCCAGATCAAAACACCCCACGGGCTGGATCCAGCCCCCGGTCCTTGTGTTTAATACCCCTATTCTAAATCAAGTTTTAACAAGTTGTTGTTCATGGTTGCTTTTTGCTCTCTTTTTTTTTTAATTAAGGGAGAGATTTTTACATATTGCCCACCATTGGCAGAGAACACATGTCTGTCTCCGTGTTCCGAGGCAGATTCTAAAGCCACAGATTGTGAAATATGGCTGATACGAACATATTTTTTTTTGGTAGAGTTCCTTGTTACTTCACATTTTCTCCCCTCAACCCCCGAGAGGAAAATCTAATAAAAGAACACAAAGTCTCCAACCTAAAGTTTCTACACTACCTTGGTTAAATGCCATTCCACAAAGCTTATAGTGTAATTATAACAGTTCCCTTAGGTAAGTAAAAAAAACATCTGTTAGTAACACATAGCAGGTGCTAGCAATTACACATACTGGGGTTTTCCCCCCCTTCCCTGTTACCAAAAATGGTTTTAATTAAAAAGGATTCTGCTGCCTGAAAAGCAGGGCATGCTAAGTCCAAACACACTTTTGTCAGTGTGTTTCTTGGTCTAATATAGTCCCCAAACTTACATAAAGATATTTCACTCAAAGGGAAATAAAAGGAGTCAAAGTTAACAAAAGGCTTGCGTGTCGCAGCACAATCCAGAGCCTCCGTTCCAAATTGAGTTGTGATTCACTTCTTTTTCCAATTTTTTTAATTATTTTTTTATTTTATCAATTTCATATATACATTCACAATTATATAATCTCATAACTGTTATTAATAATATGTATTTATAACAATTTTTCCCTACTGTTGACAATATACTTGAAGATTGCTTTTTTATCATCCCATAGATCCATCTTATCTTACAACGGTCCTACTTCTTCTTCCCTCCCTCTTTCCTTCCCTCGTTTCTTTTCTCCTACTCCCCTTCCTTCCCTCCCTCCTTCCCCTTCCCTCCTTCTCTCCTTCCCTCCTTCCTTCCCTCCTTCCTTCCCTTTCTTTTCTCCTTCTCTCCTTCCTTTCCCCCTTTCTTTCCTCCTTCCTTCCCCCCTTCCTTCTCTCGAGCCGAGGTGGCGCAGTGGTTAAATGCAGCACTGCAGGCTACTGCTAGATCAGCAGTTCAGCGGTTCAAATCTCACCGGCTCAGGGTTGACTCAGCCTTCCATCCTTCCGAGGTGGGTAAAATGAGGACCCAGATTGTTGGGGGCAATATGCTGACTCTCTGTAAACCGCTTAGAGAGGGCTGAAAGCCCTATGAAGCGGTATATAAGTCTACTGCTATTGCTATTGCTCTCCTACGTTCCCTCCCTCCTTCCTCCCCTCCTTTCTTCTCTCCTTCCTTCCCTCCTTTCTTCCCTCCTTTCTTCTCTCCTTCTCTCCTTCCTTCCCTCCTTCCTTCCCTCCTTGCTTCCCTCCCTCCTTCCTACCCCCCTTTCTTCTCCAATTTCATCTATAATCCACTCCCAATCTGTACTCCAGAATGAAACTCCGTCCATCTCTCAAATCTATACATGTGTTCCGACCGAGGATTCCCCAGCAGCACGAAGCCGAGTCCTCGTCCCAATAAACCCCTTTTATTTAATTGACAGTGAATTCCTCTCCAGCAAAGTCTTTCCTCTCCCACAGTCTTTCAAGATAGTTCACAATTGCTGATCTTTATCAGGCTTGGAGAGTGGCCAGGCCGATATCTTTCAGATGCCGCAATACTTGGCAAGAATGCATGAATGAACTAATTGTCTCCTGCAAACTCCACTCCCCTTTCGGTCCTCTTTTATTCCCTATGGGAGGGGTCATTCACCGTCCTCCTGTGGCTTTACTCCCAAGTCGACCCTTGTTCCTTAGTTGTTCCCTTCGTCTGGCAACTCTGCACATCTGCACACTGGAAACAGGCTCCAGCTGTTTGTCTGCCTCACTGATATCCGACTCTGAAGGCAGCTGATAACTGTCAGGCGGCCCTGGCCCCATCTCTGCCTCTGATGTCTTGTCAGAGCCTTCTCCAGACTCCAGGACTGGTCCATGTTCCTCCCCAGCCTCCTCACTCTCCGAATCTGCTGCCAGCTCTGCTGGCCACTGGCAGGCCACAATGATGTGTCATCCGCTTACTAAACAGCCCTGTGAAAATATTTGTGCATAAGCAGGATGAATAAACCAACAATAATAAATGTTCAAGATCATACAAAAAAAATAATTTGCAAAGAACTGAGACAGAATAACAAAATAACGATAGCAGAGTTGGAAGGGGCCTTGGAGGTCTTCTAGCTCAACACCCTGCGTAAGCAGACTATACCATTCCAGACAAATGGCTGTCCTGTGTCTTCTTAAAATCCTCCCGTGATGGAGAACCCACAATTTCCGAAGGGAAGGTATTCCACTGGTTCATGAGAAAATCATTGTTAGGAAATTTTATCCTTAGTTCCAGTTTGCTTCTCTCCTCGATTAGCTTCCATCCATTGTTTCTTATCTTCCTTTCTTGTGCTTTGGAAAATAGGTTGAAACCCCTCCCCTTCTTTTTTGTGGCAGCCCCTCAAATTCTGGAATACTGCAGGCTCATGTTTAAGTGATTGTCCACTAGGACTCCAAGACCCCTCTCACAGTTACTGCTATTGAGCCCATTGTATTCTTCTCCTCCCACTTTGGTAAGCAGAACCTATACTGGTTTGCTTTTTAAGGATTTTCCGTAGTATTGTGCGTGCTCAGCAAACTGGTTGTTACAGCAGTTGAATCACACCACTGCATACATACCAGTGGTGGGTTCCTAACCAGTTTACTACTGGTTCGCGCGTGCTGGCGCACGCCCAGAAGCATCCAGGTGGGTGGGCGGAGCCTCCCACCACTGACTGAACCAGGAGCAACCCACCTCTGATACATACATACAAGTTGACCAGTGGGCAACCATTTAAATATGAGCCAGCAATGTGCAGCAGCTGCCAAAAAAGCCAACACAGTTCTAGGCTGCATAAACAGAGGGATAGAATCAAGATTCCCTTGGAGTGTTAATACCACTTTATAATGCTTTGGTAAGGCTACACTTGGAATATTGCATTCAGTTTTGGTTGCCACGATGTAGAAAAGATGTGGAGACTCTAGAAAGAGTGCAGAGAAGAGCAACAAAGATGATTAGGGGACTGCAGGCTAAAACAGCTGAAGAATGGTTGCAGGAACTGAGTATGTCTAGTTTAAGAGAAAGAAGGACTAGGGGAGACATGATAGCAGTCTTCCAATATCTCAGGGGTTGCCACAAAGAAGAGGGAGTCAAACTATTCTCCAAGACACCTGAGGGTAGAACAAGAAGCAATGGGTGGAAACTAATCAAGGAGAGAAGCAACTTAGAATTAAGGAGAAATTTCCTGACAGTTAGAACAATTAATCAGTGGAACAGCTTGCCTCCAGAAGTTGTGAATGCCCCAACACTGGAAGTCTTTAAGAAGAAGATGGATAGCTATTTGTCTGAAACACTATAAGGTTTCCTGCCTAGGCAGGGGGTTGGACTAGAAGACCTCCAAGGTCCCTTCCAACTCTGCTATTGCATTGTATTGTATTATGCATACATACACATACACATGATAGACAGATGGTAGGAGAGAGAGTGTGGGTGAGTGTGAGCTACGTGTGACTTTTTTTGCATGGGCTCAAAGAAGATGGGGAAATGGTTTCAACAAAGACTTGAGAAATGTAGTGATTGGCCTTCAGCCTCAGGAAGCTCATGCTAAAACAGAAGTAAAAAAGGGGGGGGGCATTGAATATTTTGTCCAAAATCCTATTTATTCCACTCCTGGGGAAACTGCTGCATCAAAAGGACAGACTCAAACTGCAGTGTGAAATTACTTTGAAGAAATAGCCATGAGCAATTCATATTTAATGAAGTGATTTGCTGATACCATTAAGAGCTGGGGGGTGGGGTGGGAGGGGTAGACCCAAACACAGAGAAGGGATTTTCATGAAATCTTTTTCTCTCTCTGTATATTGTAGGTGCCCTTTTATACCTTGCACCTATCAGGTGAAGCAACTGAACGAGAAGAAGCGCCATAACTCCACAGGGCAGATCTGTAGAGATGGGTAGAGGGCTAATTATCAAGACCTACAATTGGATAGAGCAAATATTGTCCAGAAATGTTTACACCTGAGTTGAGACCTTAAGATGCATGTGTATATGTGTATGCTCACACATACATGCACATCCATGGTAATGCCCTTCAACCCAGTGGTGGGATTCAACATTTTTTTTACTACTGGTTCTGTGGGCATGGCTTGGTGGGCATGGCAGGGGAAGGTTACTGCAAAATCCCCATTCCCACCCGACCCCAAGGGAAGGATACTGCAAAATCCCCATTCCCTCCCCACTCCAGGGGAAGGATACTGCAAAATCCCCATTTGCTCTCCACTCCAGGGGAAGGATACTGCAAAATCCCCATTCCCATCCGACCCCAAGGGAAGGATACTGTAAAATCACTATTTCCTCTCCACTCCAGGGGAAGGATACTGCAAAATCCCCATTCCCACCCCACTCCAGGGGAAGGATACTGTAAAATCCGTGAAGGACTGTTTACTTTACCTGACGTAAATGAAAAATAAGGGGCTCTACCTTTTTTTAAAATTCATAAATGTTTTGAATACAGTGTATTGTCAGGGTATATCATTTACAAAAGGGAACAAAAGGAGAACAAAACAAAATATTAACGCATATACTAGTAATAATAATAATAAAACAGAATAGTTTTGGCTCAATTTCTCTTTATATTAGCTTATTCATATTTCTGTTAATTTTATTGGCATATTTATAATTATAAACCATCTTTATATTTAATTCATACATAGCAATAATCTTCCTTCCTCTAATTTCTACCTCTTATCTCTATCCTCTCATAAAATCTATTCCATGTCAAGTAATATTCTGTGTCTTCTTTGTCTTTTATTTTTAAAGTCAATCTATCCATCTCTGCACAGTCTAATATTTTCCGAATTACATCCTCATCTGATGGAGTGTTCTCATTTTTCCAATATTGTGCAAATACAATCCTTGCTGCTGTCAGTACATGCAAAACTAAATATATAGTCCCTTTATCATAACCCTCCGGCATTATATCCAACAAAAATATTTCTGGTTTCAGATCTATGTGTTGTTAATCATCTTTTCCAACGAAGGATGTATTTTCTTCCAATATTTTCTTCCTTTCATACAAGTCCACACACATGACAATGAGAAGGGGGTCTAACTCAGTTAATTCATAACATTAATGTCAAATCTGTACAGGCAGTCCTCAGCTAGGACCACAGCTGAGCCCAAAATTTCTGTTGCTAAGCAAGACTCTTAGGTGAGATTTCCCCTATTGTACAGCCTTTCTTGCAACAGTTGTTAAGCGAATCACTGCAGTCGTTATGTTACTAATACAGTTGTTAAGTGAATCTGGCTTCCTCATTCTGACATTTGCTTGTCAGAAGATCATAAAAAGGTGATCATACCACCCCAAGACACTGCAACCGTCATAAACAGGAGTCAAGCATCTGAATGGGGATGCCGCACCAGTCATTATGTGAAAAATGATCACAAGTCACTTTTTTTCAATGCTTCGAATGGTCACTAAATGAATGACTGTAAATTGAGGACTACCCGTAATCTCCTTCAATGTAGCTCTCCGGATATATTCAGAGTAAATCCCTGGATTCCCCAAGGTACAGCCATTGTACCAGCTGGGAGTTTGGAAACTTGCATTCCAATTATATCTGGAAGTCACCAAACTGTTTATAATTTATTCTCTCTCAAACTTCTTTCTATATTCCCAACATGTATTCTGACCTAGGCTTCCTAAAAATCACAAAGCAGACTCCTTGTCCTGTCAAAACTACTTTTTATTAAGCTAATGTGAATTCCTCTCGTTCACATCCAGCGAAGTCCCGGCAAACAGTCTTTCAAGGGTGAATTTACAACCACAGACCTTATCAGGCTTGGAGAGCTGCCAGGCCGATATCTGTACAAGAAAATATTTGGCAAGGAGTCTCTGAGAGTCACAAACAAATCTTCATATTAATAAAGCGAACTACTTGTCTCCTGCAAACTCCCCTTTCGCTCCTCTTTTGTTCCTTATGGGAGGGGCCATTCACCATCCACCTGGGCCTTTACTCCCGAGTCGGCCCTTGTTGCTTAACTGTTCCCTTCTCCTGGCAGCGCTGCGCATGCACACATCAGGAACAGGCTGCAGCTGTTCTTCTGCCCCACTGATCTCCGACTCCGATAACTGTCAGATGGCCCTGGCCCCATCTCTTTCTCCGACACAGAGCACTCATCAGAGCCTTCCCCAGTCTCCAGAACTGGCCCATGTTCTTCCCCAACCTCCTCACTGTCTGAGCCTGGCGGGCCACAACAACATGTTTTGTAACACATAGAGGAAGGAATACAGAGATATATCCTTTCCGGAGGAATGACAGAGTGGTTATGTGAATGCCAGCTCTGCCCTATGAAACTGAGGGTATCTTGATGCTCTTTGGTATAAGTAGGAGAGAGTAAGACACTCTGTTGGGTTTTCAAGATTGATGCCAATGCTTCAAGATAGACCAGGTCAGGAAGCAGACTCCATAAGGACTAATAGAATTTCAGTGTTATTGTGGTAGGATATAATAACAGGTCCTGGAAAGCCCAACAGATTTTCCCTCTGCCCCCTTATTTTACACAAGAGAACCAAGGCAGGATAACTTTGACTTACTTTCTCACCTTCTCCTCTTTCTGACCTGGTGTTCACATAACAACTCCCTCATTCCTCCTGGAGAGTTATTTTTGTGCACCTCCGCATAATAGAATTATCACATCGGCTTTCTTCATGTTATTTAGATCTCCTGACCTACAAGCATGGAAATTAGATATCCAATTATCTGTTCCTGTGGTCTTTAGTCTTAGAGTAAAGGAGGGCCAGTTCTTCCAACCAGGATTCAATTTCTGAAATTTCTCTCTGTGTTGCAATTGGTTGACTACATTACCAATAGAAGAGACTATATGTAGCTCAGGGTTGATTCATTCATTCATTCATTCATTCATTCATTCATTCATTCATTCATTCATTCATTCATTCATTCATTCAATATTGCCGCCTATTTGCCCATGGCAACTTAAGGTGGCTTACAGAATATAAAACCACATTTAAAACAATAAAACTAATAAAAAGCAAATAAATTAATATAATATAATATAATCACCCCCCACCCCAGTGACAGTAGAGAAGCACAGCTTATATCAGATTTCCAATTGATGTCCACAAGTAGAGTTCCACAAAGCATCATCATTACTTCAAGATATGGCCATTCTCATCCGACATGATTTGGTTCTATCAGAATTTATTAGATGTTTCACCTGAGCAAAATCCCCTGAATTGGCTAAATTGGTCATTGGCTTAGCCGAGGGGTGGGATTCTGCCGGTTCAGACTGGTTCTGGCAAACCAGTACTTTCAACCCTCAGCTGGGAGTGAACTGGCTCAATCTGAAGATAAAGTGGGCCTGCCTGCCCGCCCCTGCACTTAACTCATCTAAGAGCCGTGGTGGCGCAGTGGGTAGAGTGCAGTACTGCAGGCCACTTCAGCTGACTGCTAGATCAGCAGTTCAGCGGTTCAAATCTCACCGGCTCAGGGTTGACTCAGCCTTCCATCCTTCCGAGGTGGGTAAAATGAGGACCCGGATTGTTGTTGGGGGCAATATGCTGACTCTGTAAACCGCTTAGAGAGGGCTGAAAGCCCTATGAAGCGGTATATAAAAATCTGCTATTGCTATTGCTATATCTTCTCAGCCGAGTCATGTGACAGAGTGGATTGCCTCGCCTCAGCTGTTATCGACCCCAGTGAAGCGCACGATCACTGAACTGGTTGTTAAACTGGTAGGATCTCACCAGTGGTGGGTTACTCTTACTGTCGCTACCAGTATGCTGATCGCGCCCTATCTGTGCACTAGCCTGACGTGCACTGTGAACGCATGTGACATACGCTATGCACGCATGCACAATCCACCGTCCCTGCGAGACCCAGCTGCTTGTTGGGGTATGCCCAGGCACCACAAGCTGTGTGCACATGCGGAATGTGCCTTTTGGCCTAAAAACAGCCTATAGAGCTCGGGCAGGCCAAACAAGCCACCGTACCGGTACGCTCTCAGCTGCTCCCGGCCATTACCAGTATGGCCGTACCGGGTCGTACCCACAGCAACCCACCACAGGATCCCACCACTGGCTTAGTCCCACTCTAGTTCAGATGCACAAAGGTGACTCTAGTATTCTTGGCTTATTTTAGAGCTCATAAAAATACTCTGAGCAAGCAATAGCAATAGCAATAGCAGTAGACTTATATACCGCTTCATAGGCCTTTCAGGCCTCTCTAAGCGGTTTACAGAGAGTCAGCATATTGCCCCCAACAATCTGGGTCCTCATTTTACCCACCTCGGAAGGATGAAAGGCTGAGTCAACCCTGAGCCGGTGGGATTTGAACCGCTGACCTGCTGATCTAGCAGTAGCCTGCAGTGCTGCATTTAACCACTGCGCCACCTTGGCTCAAGGCTAAAGGCAGGAGAGGATCCTATCCACTCAGAGCTTATGCTCAGATATGACAGTTAAATCCTGAAGAATAAAAATTCTCAACAAAACAGGGCCATTGTTAGGTTGGGCTGCTCCGAGGAATGTGGAGAATTAAGCTGATATCTCATTCTTCATGCCATCATCTTGATTTCATTTGCTGTAATTTAGTTTTGCGTGATTGTAGTCCTCTAAAATGATATAGCTGGATATGGTGGAGGGTTTCCCCCCTCCCCTCATCACTTTCCACATAAGTCTGATTGTGCAAATCTGCTTTCATCACTCACTTCGTGGCAAAAATATGTCAGCAGAGCAACCACCCAGATTGAAAATGCTTGGAAGTTTTTGAGATGAGTTGGGGCGTTTGACGTTTTACTAGATTCATAGCAATTTGTGCAAGGGAGAATGGGGAACATGGGCCAAATTTGTAGCTCTGGGTATGAGGAATATGAGTCTCTTTCGCCTCTCTTTGTCCAACATGAATTTTTATTCACAAAATATGGGTCTTTTATTCCATCAGTAGAAGACATAATTGCCTTTTGAGGCTGGTGGGCATACTTGGTGTCTGTGTGGCTTATTCAGGCCCACCCTTTAAAAAATCCACCAGAATAGAATAGAATAGAATGGAATGGAATGGAATGGAATGGAATGGAATAGAATAGAATAGAATAGAATAGAATAGAATAGAATAGAATAGAATAGAATAGAATAGAATAACACAGTTGGAACACTGCTATCATGTCTCCCCT
The DNA here is from genome assembly GCF_051295495.1 of Thamnophis sirtalis. Taxonomy (NCBI): domain Eukaryota; kingdom Metazoa; phylum Chordata; class Lepidosauria; order Squamata; family Natricidae; genus Thamnophis; species Thamnophis sirtalis. Next base: position 12,783,978 of record NW_028261389.1, read on the forward strand.
AGTCCTTCTTTTCATTAAACTAGACATTCCCAGTTCCTGCAACCGCTCTTCATATGTTTTAGCCTCCAGTCCCCTAATCATCTTTGTTGCTCTTCTCTGCACTCTTTCTAGAGTCTCCACATCTTTTCTACATCGTGGTGACCAAAACTGACTGTCGTATTCCAAGTGTGGCCTTACCAAGGCATTATAAAGTGGTATTAACACTTCACGTGATCTTGATTCAATCCCTCTGTTTATGCAGCCTAGAACTGTGTTGGCTTTTTTGGCAGCTGCTGCACACAGCTGGCTTATATTTAAATGGTTGTCCACTAGGACTCCAAGATCCCTTTCACAGTTACTACTATTGAGCAAGGTACCACTTATACTGTACCTGTGCATTTCGTTTTTCTTGCCTAAATGTAGAACCTTCCTTTTTTCACTCTTGAATTTCAGACAGAGCCAGAAAGCAAAATACAATGAAGTCAGGATAGAAAAATATTACAGATAGTCCTCAACTTACAAGTTTGAAGTTACAATGGCACTGAAAAAAAGTGACTTATGACCATTTTTCACACTTATGACTGTTGCAGCATCCCCATGATCATGTGATTTAGTTTAGTTTAGTTTAGTTTAGTTTAGTTTTGGTTTATTTGTATGCCGCCCTTCTCCAGGAGGGACTCAGGGCGGCGAACAACTCAAAGGGGAAAGGGAACATAAACAACAGTACACATAATTAAAATACACGAAAATCACACAGCCATACCAGTCGAGAGGGGAGGGGAACTCATCAACTCCAGGCCTGCTGGCACAGCCAGGTTTTGACGGCTTTCCAGAAGGCCTGGAGAGAGGTGAGGGTCCGGATCTCCGCGGGGAGTTCATTCCAAAGGGCCGGAGCTGCTACAGAGAAGGCCCTCCCCCGGGTAGTAGCCAGATGGCATTGGCTGGTGGACGGAACCCGGAGGAGGCCGACCCTGTGAGATCTGACGGGTCTTTGGGAGGTAATTGGCAGCAGGCGGTCTCTCAAGTACCCAGGTCCAATACCATGAAGGGCTTTATAAGTTACGACTAGCACTTTGAAGCGTATCCGGAGACCGATCGGTAGCCAGTGCAGCTCGTGGAGGATAGGTGTAACGTGGGTGTACCGAGGTGCACCCACAATCGCTCGCGCGGCTGCATTCTGGACGAGTTGAAGTCTCCGAATACTCTTCAAAGGCTGCCCCATGTAGAGCGCATTGCAGTAGTATTTAAATTTGCATGCTTGGCAACTGGTTCATACTTATGACAGTTGCAGTGTCCCGGGGTCATGTGTTCCCTTTTTTGGGGACCTTCTGATGAGCAACATTAAAGCCAGATTCTAACTGCAGAAGCTGGAAGCATGGAACGTCCGGTAGGCCCGTTTTTCACCCTCCTCAGGCTCTGGAGGTTTTCCTTAAGCCTCTGGGAGGGCGAAAACTGCTTCCCCTGGGCTCCAGAGGCCCTTCGGAAGCCGGAAACAGGCCCATTTCTGAACATCTGTGACTTCCGGTAGGCCCGTTTTTCACCCTCCCCAGGCTCTGGAGGCTTTCCTCGAGCGTGGCACGACAAAACCGCGCTCGACTAAACCGCGCCCGATTAAACCGCGTCGCTGATGTCATCAACAGGGTGACAACAGTGAGCGCGGAGAAAGAAGGGCGCTTTAAATAGCGCTTTGAAAGCAAGCCGATTCAATTTAAGGTAAGGGTTAGCTTTAGGGTTAGCTTTAGGGTTAAGTTTAGGGTTAGGTTAAGGGTTAGGATTAGGTTTAGGGTTAGGTTAAGGGTTAGGTTTAGGGTTAGATTTAGGGTTAGGTTAAGGGTTAGGTTTAGGGTTAGGTTTAGGATTAGGATTAGGTTTAGGGGGGTTAGGTTTAGGGGTTAATTTTAGGTTTAGCGTTTACAGCGTGCTTCTGTCTCTGCGCTGTTGTCACCCTGTGATGACGTCAGCTACGCGGTTTCGTCGAGCGCGCTTTAGTCGAACGCGGTGGAACCTTCCTCGAGGCTCCGGGAGGGTGAAAACTGCTTTCCCGGGGCTCCGGAAGCCCTCTGGAGGCCAGAAACAGACCCGTTTCCAGACTTCCTGAACCTCCACACGTGTCCTGCCGTTTTCTGGCATGATGAACGGGCCACATGGAGACTCCTGGGAGGGGCAGGGTGGGAGGGGAGGGGCGATGTGGATGGGGCCAGCCAGGAGTGGGATTTGGGGGTTCGCCGAACTGTGCAGAATCTTCGCTAGAGTATCGCCTGAACCCGTGCGAATCTCCAGCAGCCCACTCCTGCATTTAATAGTCCAGAAAAAGCTGAGACGGCTTCGTTTTAGAAGGAGAGAAAAATGTCAAAAACCCCTCTTGGACCATGAAGGTCTTAGACACTTTTTAAAATCTTTTATTTTTTCAGAAAAGGAGAAAACAAATTGTAATTTTAACCTGACAAAAAAAAAACTATTCATATAAGGCAGTGTTTCTCAACCTTGGCAACTTGAAGACGTCTGGACTTCAACTCCCAGAATTCCCCAGCCAGCATTCGCTGGCTGGGGAATTCTGGGAGTTGAAGTCCAGACGTCTTCAAGTTGCCAAGGTTGAGAAACACTGATATAAGGGAACAAGGGTTCTAATTCAAGTACAGGTAGGCCTCGACTTATGGCCACAATTGAGTCCAGAGTTTCTGTAATTGCTATGTGAGACATTAGTTAAGTGAATTTTGCCTCATTTTACCACTTTGCTTGCCACATTCATAAGCCCACCCCCCCACTCCCATGGTGCAGGTGGCCAACTGGGCCACGCCCATCATGACTACACTCACCTAGCAACGGGGCAGCGAATCCACTGCTGCAATTTTTGAATCCCACCCCTGATTAAAGGAATTCCTTGAAGTCAACAATACTGGTAGAAACCAGATGTTCAGACATCTGTCACTGGACAGTTACAAATTCCAAGCTCTCGGTGGTCACATTATGTGTAAGGGGGATGCAAATGCACAACACAATCAATTTTGGGGGCGGGAGACAGGCTATTATTAGTTTAAGTGAGATTTAAATTCATACTCCCATATGCTACATTCATTTCTGAAGCCGTTTCCTTATCCAGGCTGCCCACTGACACATTCATTTCTATTTGCCCTGTGGCTAAGCACCAGAACATGGTTAGTCCCATCTTCTTCAGCTGGCACCCAGTTGAATTAATGGACAGGCTTCTCTATATTTAAAAAGCTGCCTCTCTGAGGCCATCCTCTTTTTTTGCAATCGAAACTTTGATTCATTTAAGACAGCTTTGGCTCCCAGTTACGGCAAATGGGGCAGGTTCTATTGTGAACATGATTAAATTATATTCCATCCCTCTATTATCCCTGTTTAATACTTATGGAGTGCCCAGAATTTGCTTGTTTGTTTATTCAATTTCCCCCCCAGTTTCCATTTCCTCTAGAATGGTGCTCGCCTCTATATAAAGAACAGAAACTTGAATTCACTTTTACATCAAGTAAGAACAAGAACAAGCCATGTTGAGCTTTGTGGAAAGTAGTCTCTGGAAAACGAATGAAGATATTTTGATCTCTGCTTCGGGACTTACTAGATTCCCTACGATCTGGAACGTTACAGTCAGTGGTGGGAATCAAAAAAATTTACTACTGGTTCTGGGGGTATGGCTTAGTGGGCCTGGTGTGCTTGGTGGGCATGGATTGGTTGGCATGGCAGGGGAAGGATACTGCAAAATCTCTATTCCCACCCCACTCCTGGAGGAAGGATATTGCAAAATCTCTATTCACACCCCACTCCTGGGGAAGGTTTCTGCAAAATCTTCATTCCCTCCCCACTCCTGGCAGAAGAATACTGTAAAATCTTCATTTCCTCCCCACTCCTGGGAAAGGTTACTGCAAAATCTCCATTCCCTCCCCACTCCTGGCAGAAGAATACTGTAAAATCTTCATTTCCTCCCCACTCCTGGGAAAGGTTACTGCAAAATCTCCATTCCCTCCCCACTCCTGGCAGAAGAATACTGTAAAATCTTCATTTCCTCCCCACTCCTGGGAAAGGTTACTGCAAAATCTCCATTCCCTCCCCACTCCTGGGAAAGGTTTCTGCAAAATCTCCATTCCCTCCCCACTCCTGGCAGAAGAATACTGTAAAATCTCCATTCCCTCCCCACTCGTGGAGGAAGGATATTGCAAAATCCCCATTCCCTTCCCATCCCACTAACTTGCTTTTCAGCTCCGTTCTCCTGTGCAGGGCAACAACAAAAAACAAAAAAAAACCACCCAGCCAATCAGCTAGGACTCGGGAGGCGGCGAATAGATGGAGGCGGGGTCACCCAGAGGTGGTAATTACCAGTTCTCAGAACTACTCAAAATTTCCTCTACCGGTTCACTAGAACTGGTTAGAACTGGCTGAATGCCACATTTGATTACAGTTCATCTTCTCAAATAATGCAAGAAGGCAAGAGATATGAGTTTAACCTGAAGAGTCCAGATCTTGAGCTACAAAGATCTCATCCATCATCATCATGAATGGTAAGCTCCACATTGATCTTACAAGACAAGGCTTTCATGAAAGCATTACATAAAAATTAGTCATCCATTGATGACTGAATCTTCTACAAAGGGGTAAAGATAGTTTCCCCTCCTGTTTTTAAAAGTCTCCTCCACCACAATTTAGCTTCTCGGTTCCTGAACGCAACTAATTTTTATTTCTACGTGTACCTTGACTGTTTGTTTCTTTGTTTAGTGTTCGTTTTCTGGGACATACCGAACTCAGCAAAGAAACTATGTAACTCTGTTATGGCCAAAAAAAAAAAAAAAAATGGGATAAATCGTTTCAGAGGATTTATTCTGGATAAATCTGGAGAAAGATGAAGGTGGACAGAAATCTGAATGACCATTAGGTGGCAACAAGGTGGTGAAAAAAAAGTGTCTCTACTGCCATCTAGTGGTATGTTTGAATTGTGAAGCCCACAAATAAGTAACAGGCGGGGAAAGTAACTTAGAAAGGGGCCTCCATAAATGGTTTAGGTGGTAAAAAGAGTTTATCTTGTGTTTCTTATCTTACTTGAGAGGTTGACAGTTCTCAAAATTCCAAATGTATCCATTAACGTCAAATGTTCGGTTCTACCACAAAACCGGGGATGACAAAATCGCGGTCGACGAAAGCGCGTATGTGACGTCATCACAGCGCGACGAAAAAGATCGAAAAAGATCGAAAAATGTAAAAATAAAGCTAAAACCTTCCCCTAACCCCCCCAAACCTAACCCTAAACCTAACCCTAAACCTAACCCTAAACCTAACCCTTAACCTAACCCTAAACCTAACCCTAAACCTAACCCTTAACGTAACGAAAAACCTAACGCTAACCATTAACCTAACGCTAAACGTAACACTAACGCTCTAACCCTAACCCTAACCCTTAACCTAACCCTAACCCTAACCCTTAACCTAACCCTTACCTTTATGTGAATCGGCTTGCTGTAATTTAATTTTTATTTCAATTTTTCGATCTTTTTCGTCATGTTGTGATGACGTCACATATGCGATTTCGTCGACCACGCTTTTGTGGAACGCGCTTTTGACGGGTCACGAAATGTTCAGGGAAAGCACCCTGGACTATCCACATATTAGGATTCAACTTTGTTTTAATTTATATTTTGCATATATAAAATGCATTTTATTTAAGTAACTCATCAGAATTTCCACGCTGAAATGTATGTATGTGGTTTAAGGTAGGGAATTGAGTCTTCCTTAATACATAGCCTGCCGAAAATGCTTATTCTGGGTGACAATTTTACATTCTGAGTGTATCTCTACAGGATTAGGAATGAATTGTAATTGGAATATGCAAATGAGTACAGTAAGTTGAGATAATATATTACTAAAAGGAGAAAATATTTCTTGCAAATTTTGTAGGGATTTTTTTTTTTAGCTTACTACTTCCATGATTCATTTCATGGAAGTTGTTGTGGCATGCCAGTGGAGCTGGCAGCAGATTTGGACAGTGAGGAGGTTGGGGAGCAAGTTGGCTTAGTCCTGGAGTCTGGGGGAGGCTCTGATGAGGGCTCTGTATCGGAGGCAGAGAGGGGGCCAGAGGCGTATGCCAGTTATCAGCTGCCTTCTGAGTCAGACATCAGTGAGGCAGAAGAACAGCTGGGGCCTGTTCCCAGTGTGCTCATGCACAGAGTTGCCAGACGAAGGGAACAGCTAAAGAACAGGGGTCGACTTGGGAGTAAGGCCACAGGTGGATGGTGAATGGCCCCTCCCATAGGGAATAAAAGAGGAGTGAAAGGAAAGTGGAGTTTGCAGGAGACAATTAGTTCATTCTCCAGGACACCTGACGGTAGAACAAGAAACAATGGGTGGAAACTAATCAAGGAGAGAAGTAACTTAGAACTGAGGAGAAATTTCCTGACTGTTAGAACAATGAATCAGTGGAACAACTTGCCTCCAGAAGTTGTGAATGCCCCAACACTGCAAGTCTTTAAGAAGATGTTGGATAGCCATTTGTCTGGAACGGTATAGGTCTCCTGCCTAAGCAGGGGGTTGGACTAGAAGACCTCCAAGGTCCCTTCCAACTCTGCTATTGTATTGTATTGTATTCCTGCATTCTAAGTATTGCAGCATCTGAAAGGTATCAGCCTGGCCACTCTCCAAGCCTGATAAAGGTTGGTAACTGTGAAGTCTCTTGAAAGACTCTGAGAGAGGAAAGACTTTGCTGGAGAGGAATTCACTGTAAATTAAATAAAAGGGGTTTATTGGGATGAGGACTCGGCTTCATGCTGCTGGGGAAACCTGGGTCAGAACGGAAGTACTGTATCACCCATCACCTGCTCGAATCTGAATGTGGAAGACTATCCATGACCTGCCATGGAAGGTTATGGCACATCACCTTGGCCATTTCTTCTCCAGATGTTCCCCCCTGATCCTCACCTCTGTTCACCTTGCACTCCTTCTCCAGCCCTGCCAACGGCTCTTTCGCTGCATCAGAAAATCACAACAATCACTCTCACTCTCCTCTAACCCCTCCTCCTAAAACAAGCCCCCCCTAATTAAAAACAGCATATTGAAACAATTTTTTTAAAAAAAAAACTCAGCTGGATTTAAATCTGACGTAAGGTGGATACGAACCTGGTTGGTTTGGTTTTTCTTAAAGTGTCACTGACAATTAACAAGGATGGCACCGCGGTGTTTGCGCAGAAGATGCTATGAAAGCCGGCCTGGCCGGTTTTGAAAACCAGGCACGTAGTTAGCGAGTTATCAAAGAGAGAATGCAGCAGAAGGGGGGGGGGGAGAAGAAGAAGAGAGCGGGAGGCCCCACGGCCCCCAAAGGGTTAATGGCAAGGCCCTGAGTTAAAGGTGTCCTCACATCTAAGCAGTTCATCAAGCGATGGAGTTAGGAAACAAGGGAGGATAGATGAAGGTGCTCGGGATAATAATAATGGCAAGTAATGATTTCCCTAGAGATCCTCTGATCTATGGCTAGCAGCACAGAAAAAGCAGCTCGAAAGTGCTCTAACTGTACCTCGGAGTACTTAACAGACTCAGAAGCAGTAACCCGATGTCAGGAGCGGGCGGCCGTCCGCCCATCATCTTGCTCATTTTTAAGGGACCGGGCGGGGTGGGGGGGTGGAGAGAAAGAAAGAGTTATGCCAAGACTCTGGGAAGGGGAGGGGAGAGCGCAGATTCACCTCCAAAATTAAACAGCTGAAAGGGATGATTTAACAATGCTCAGCACTCAATAAGCTAAAGATAAACAGCAAATTAGATGGCTCGGTGTCAGGAGGAGAGGAAAAAAAAGAGAGAGAGAGAGAGATACACGAGAGGAGCCGGAGAGAATAGAGAGCGCATCGCTCATCGATCCCATCGTCAAAAATTAATCTGCTTGAGGATGCTCTCTGCTCCAATCGTGGTACTGATGGAGAGGATGGAAACAGAGAGAAATATATATATATATATTCTTTTTTTTTTAATCCCTCTGTATTTGTGCTTCACCTTCAGGCTAGACCCTGATTACAATCTCCTGTGAGAGCCTTCAGCGGAAAGCGCTTCTCATGTCAGGCCTGCAAAATTAAATTGCAATCAATACTTTACAAAAATAATTGGGGAAAAATGTTTCAGAAGTCAGAGATGTGCTCCGTGGCTGACAAACTGGAGAAGGGCGGGGGTTCTTCTTCCCTCCCCCCCCCTCACTCCTTCCCGCTCCTCTTCCCCCCTCTTCCATCCCTTAGCTTTCCAGGGGTGATTCTCCAGTTCAAAGGTGTCTCTTATGCCCCTTTCACTCACCTTGTTAGGGAATTGCTGCGATGCACAGCGCCCCAAATAAATCCTATTTGTTCAACCAGGGATAGGTCTTCTTGTCTTTAGAATAGAATAGAATGGAATGGAATGGAATAGAATAGAATAGAATAGAATAGAATAGAATAGAATAGAATAGAATAGAATAGAATAGAATAGAATAGAATAGAATAGAATAGAATAGAATAGAATAGAATAGAATAGAATAGAATAGAATAACAGAGTTGGAAGGGATCTTGGAGGTCTTCTAGTCCAACCCCCTGTGTAGGCAGGAAACCCTACACCACTACAGACAGATGGTTATCCAACATCTTCTTAAAGACTTCCAGTGTTGGGGCATTCAGAACTTCTGGAGGCAAGCTGTTCCACTGATTAATTGTTCTAACTGTCAGGAAATTTCTCCTCAGTTCTAAGTTGCTTCTCTCCTTGATTAGTTTCCACCCATTGCTTCTTGTCTCCTACCCTCAGGTGCATTGGAAAATACTTTGACTCCCTCTTCTTTGTGGCAACTCCTGAGATATTGGAGCACTGCTATCCTGTCTCCCCTAGTCCTTTCTATTAAACTGGACATACCCAGTTCCTGCAGCCGTTCTTCATATGTTTTAGTCTTCAGTCCCCTAATCATCTTTGTTGCTCTTCTCTGCACTCTTTCTCTGAGTCCTCCTCTAACCAGAAGTATAAATTATTGTGTTTCTGCTATCACGAGCCTGTTTTGCTTGCATCGGCCTAATTCAAACAGAAAATGTTGAGAGACTTTGCAAATCCATACATCTTAAAAGAGTGGGAGAGAACAGGGCAACTAGAACAGGGCAACTTGTCACTTGAATTTAATGACAAATCCAGAGGGAGAACTTCCAGGGAGTTCTCCCTCTAGATTTGTCATTAAATTCAAAAATTCCATATTTAATCCACTGCCCATTTTTGATCCGAGTGATATCAGCTTCACCTGTTCTGCTGAATTTCCTGTGGTGAAGCTTTCTCCTCTTCAGTGAAGGGACACTTAGGAATCCAGGCACAAATTGGTTAGAGGGCTCTGCTTCCTCATGTACATTCAATTACAAACAGTGATTCAACCCTGCACTCTTTTCCATTGATCTCTAAGGGAGCTCATGAAATGGGTAGCTCGGAAACTGACATTCTCTAAGTGCCACTTCTTAGCCTCTCTTTGTGGTCACACGACAATTTAATCAGGTGACTGGATTAACCCTTATTCTTTGCGGATTCCCACAGCACCCTAAAATGTAAGGCAACATTATGAGAATAGGGAAGGAAGGGATGGAGGGAGGGGAGGAGAGAGGGAGGGAAAGAGGGAGGGAGGAAAGAAGGGAGGTAGGGTGTGGAGGGAGGGAAAGGGAAAGAGGGAGGGAGGGAAAGAGGAAGGGAGGGAGGGAAAGAGAAAGGGAGGGAAAGGGAAGGAGGGAGGGAAAGGGAGGGATGGAGGAAGGAAGGAAGAAAAGAAGAGAGGGAGGGACAGGGAGGGAGAAAGGGAGGAAAGAAAGAAGGAAGGGATTCCAAAAGGAAAGGAAGAGCCAACATTATAGGACAGAAAAAGAAGGGGAGGGAGGGAGGGAGGGAAGGAAGGAAGGAAGGGATTCCAAAAAGAAAGGAAGAGCCAACATTATAGGACAGTGAAGGAAGGGAGGGAGGGAGGGAGGGAGGGAGGAATTCCAAAAGGAAAGGAAGAGCCAACATTATAGGACAGAAAAAGAAGGGAGGGAGGGAGGGAGGGAGGGAGGGGGGAAGGAAGGAAGGGATTCCAAAAAGAAAGGAAGAGCCAACATTATAGGACAGGGAAGGAAGGGAGGGAGGGAGGGAGGGAGGGAGGGAGGGAGGGAGGAATTCCAAAAAGAAAGGAAGAGCCATACTTAAACCGGTCAAATTCAGTACATTGTACAAACAAAGCACTGAAGCTCTCAGTATTAATTGGCCCTAATAATTGCATCTGTACATTTAGTATTATTCTTGGTCGGTTGGTTTATTGAGCAGTTGTGCAAATTCAGTCTGTTTAATGTAATATTTATATTGTATATTGTCTGAGTGTTACTAAACCAGTTCTCAAGTTATGTCCATTAGGGGAAGGAAGAAGAGAGGAGGGAAGGGGAGGGGATGGCAGGGCAGGGCAGGGCAGAAGAAGGGAAGGGACTTTCATATTATTGCTAAGGATGCTACGTGGTTCCTATCAGCAGAAATCAAACTCAGAAATCAAATGAGACTTTACTTTTAAATCTCAAAACAATCTTCCAAGTCCATCTCAATGGGGTTCCAGAAAAGCACTTAACAAACAAACAAAAACACCCCATCCATATCATATTCTTGATTGTTGTGGCTTTTTGAAAGAAAAGGGGGCATTTGTGTGTTTCCTTCAATTGTTTGGGGGCTGGGGAAGCAAACCAGGACGTTGAGGAACAAGTGAAAATGATTCCCCTTCCATTTACACCTTGTTGGAAATGGGTCTCAGTTTACGTCTCTACCTCTCTTCATTCCCTTTCACAATTGAAAGATGCAGCCGAGTAGAGTAAAATAAACCCCGGCGTGTAAATGGTATTTGCAAGCAGTAGCAGCCTAGATTGTATTTTCCAAATCATAAAACACAGCAGGGGTATGCTTATCTTTAAGTGGGGGGAGGAGAAATCAATCCTTTGGGATCTTATAAATCATAGCCAGATGTCTATAATCCCCCAGAGATGTGATTATCTGATGACAGCCACATTCATTGAAGCTGTCTTCCCGCAAACACTAACAAAAAGGAAAAAAAAAAGAAAGAAAGAAAGAAAGGAGGGAAAGGAAATGTTATTGTAAAAGAAGAAGCTGGAAATTGTCTGCCATAAAGTCGCGGGGGGGGGGAGAGAGAGATGAATTTAGAAGCATCAGCAGTTATGCTAACCATCATTTTGCCAACTTGGTGATACCCAAACACCAAGGCAGGTGTGAGTCATAGACCAGACAGAGATCATGGAATCCAACACATACGAAGGGCATCAGATTGAGCAAATATATACCAGGCACCCCTTTTCAGATTTTCAGACTCTCGGGCCCCAAGAACAACATGTGGAATTACTTCTGAGTAGTTTCTTTATCGCTGTGCACTTAGAAGCAGAAATCCTACCAGATTAAAGCAGCTATCTGCAGAGCCATAGCTATGCTCTGTGAACTGGGAAGGAGACATTAGTCCTAGACCGACTGCCCAAAGTGTGTGCCCCCCCCCCCAAATGCAATACGAGCGCCCTCTGCACATGCACCCCGCCCCCCGCGCATGTGCAGCAGAGACCTGGAGATCAGCTGCCAAGTGAGAGGTGCATGCGCATGTGCGGTGGAACTGGGCTGGGGTGATGGCTGGCGTGCCCACAGAGAAGGCTCTGTGTGCCACCTGTGGCACGAGTGCCGTAGAATTGCCATCACAGTCCTAGACCAAGCCAAGTGCGAAAATGCTAGAGATTTTCTAGAAGCCTGATGCCCTGGCCATCCATAGACCCATAGACATAAGCAACAGTTACACACTGTGCAAAAGAGACAATCAGCAAGCCAAAAGGGGAACAAAAAGACCCAAACACCTCCCCAGCAGCAATTAATATCCAGAGGAGGCATAGATTAATGCGGGGATAGGTTCCGGCAGGCACTACTGCCTGTTCGCTCATGTGTGTGCTTCGTGCATGTGCTTGATGAGTGCTGCATGCACATGCGCAGTGCAATTAAAATTCTGGGAAGTCGGGGGGGGAGGAGGTGGGGGGTCGGGGGGGGAGGAGGTGGGGGGTCGGGGGGGAGGGTGGGGGGAAGGGATATATATTAGGCTAGACACAATGTGTTAGATCTCAATGCAATGTGACTTCACATGTATACTGTTTCGCCTGCTGCCAATTACCTCCACTAGACCAATTAGATCCCACAGATTAGGCCTCCTCCAAATTCCATCCGCGGCCAGTGTCAACTGGCGACTACTCGGAGGAGAGCCTTCTCTGTGGCTGCTCCGACCCTCTGGAACGAACTCCCCGTGGAGATTCGAAACCTCACCACCCTCCAGGCCTTCCGCAAAGCCCTTAAAACCTGGCTGTTCCGACAGGCCTGGGGCTAAAGAACTGTTGCCCCCATCTCGAATTGGTATGACTGTTGTGTTTTAATCATGCATTGTTTTTATGTTGTTTAAATTCTTGTTTGAATCCCCCTTCCCTGGTGAGTTGTGAGCCGCCCTGAGTCCCCTTCGGGGGAAAAGGGCGGCATATAAATAAAATCAACATTCAACATTCAACATTTTTTCTTTAATTTTTCTTTAAAAATAGGATAAGCTAAGTACATTGACATATAGTGGAAATACACCAAGGGGAGGAGGAGCGGGAAAGAAGAAAGATGGGTAGAGAGGGATGGGAGAGAGGGTGGGGGGAAGGTGAAAAGGAAGGGGGGAGCGGATCTGGAGAGAGGAGTGGTAGAGGGGGAGGGGAAGTAGGGTAGAGGGGGATGATGGAGGGAAGATAGAAAGTAGGAGGGTGGTGGAAGAAAGAGGTGTATGGAGAATGGAAGAGGTATATTGGGCTTTTATTTTCTGGAGCATTGTTGACAAGAGGAATTGATGCAATTATTGTTTAATACTGTATGGTGTATACATGTGAGTGTATGAAAATGAAAATAAAATATACTAAAAAGTAAAATTGTTCTGCGCATGCACAGAACTGAAGATGGCGGTGCTGACAGCACTGCCCGGAGAAGCAGTTCCGGAGTGTGGCAGGCCTGGGTTACTGCCGGTTCCAGCGACCCAGTCCGCCAAACCACTATCGGTTCGGCCGAACCGGTCCGAACCAGTAAAAACCCACCACTGGATTAATGCCACGATTAACCTCATCAAGAAAAAAAATCAATACCCCAATTAAGTGACTGTTGAATGAACTAACAATAAACAGCCCATCCAAAGAATCTCTCAGACCATTTCCCCACCAGCCCTGACAGGGTTAGGGTTAGGATTAGGTTTAGGGTTAGGGTTAAGCCACTAGAACAGGAGTGTCAAATTCGCACCTGTCACATGAAGTATCACAACTTATTTCCCTTTCACTAAACGGGGCATGGACAGTACTTGACGCATCTGCCCCGTGGGCGGTGAGTTTGACATTCCTGCAGTAGAATATAAACTAAGAACAAACCCCACTCCTTACTAGCACTGATGATGTCCCCTAGTTTGGATAATGAAACATTTGCAAGAAAACAATCCAGTTCTGAGAGCACCGAGGACTCTTCATTTCAACTCCGAACGGCAAGTATTTTCTTTTATTGAGGTGCTGTCTCTGGTGCCTTTCTGCCTAACAGGTATTCCAAGATCTTCTGCCTCTTTGCCCTCAGAGAGTCAGATCATCCCTCCTAGGATCCATACTGCCTTCACCCAGGGCACCCTGATAATTTTCTGACTGAGGCTTCCCTAGAGCATGAAACAAACTCCTGGTCCCAACAAACCCCTTTTATTAATTCACTGTGAATTCTGTACATTCACATCCAGCAAAGTTTTTCAAGGGAAGATTTACGGTCACAGACTTTATCCTGCTTGGAGAGCTGACATTAAGTGAATTAATTGTCTCCTGCAAACTCCACTCCCCTTTCACCCCTCTTTTATTTCCTCTGGGAGTGGCCATTCACTGCCCAACTGTGGCCTTACTCTCAAGTCAGCCCTTGTTCTTTAGCTGTTCCCTTTGTCTGGCAACTCTGCGCATGTGCACACTGGGAACAGGCTCCAGCTGTTTGTTTACCTCACTGATGTCTGACTCTGGAAGGCAACTGATAACTGGCATACGTCTGTCGCCCCCTCTCTGCCTTTGACACAGAGCCCTCATCAGAGCCTTCCCCAGATTCACAGGACTGGCCCCATCTTCCTCCCCAACCTCCTCACTGTTCGAATCTGCTGCCAGCTCCCCTGGCCGCTGGTGGGCCGCAACAGATAAGGTAACGACAAGACCACATTCCCAATTTGCCATCATTTCAACAACTTTAATCATAATACAATGATGTGCAGTAGTATTACAACCATAGATTTCTGGGATACGTATATCCATAGGGTGAAAGAAAAAGTTTGACGCAAAGAGGGTGTTTAGAAAGGTTGTTTTAGCCCTGAACATGTATCGCCTTGTTCAAATGCAGGGAGAAAGAAAACGATCCTGCCAATTTTGAGCCTGTGGAAAGAAAGGTCACATTTTTTGTCAGCCGTCTCCTTATCAAGAACGAAGTAAAAATAATCCCCGTCTAATTTTCTTTACAAGACGCTACTTAGGACCAACCTGATCATTAGTAGAGCAAAGCAGCTGAAACAAATCTTGCTGGGGGCCAAATAAGACAGTTCTACATCAGCAATCCTACATCCCTAAACTTAGGGTGGGCCACCTTGTTAGCCTAAAGGTCATGTGTAGCTTTCAGAGTCTTCTTGTGTGAGAGATGAGCCAAGGGCCACTCAGTTCTCAGGACAGAGATGTCAGTTATGTCAATAATTGAAACCCTCTTAGCTTCAAGGCCAAAGTGTCTTCGAGAGAATTTTAAAGCTGTGAGATTTACTGCTAAGTTTTGATCCAAGCTCTTCTTTCATGCAACTCTTGGCCTGATTTTGAAAGTCCTTTGCAAACTGATCTAATGCCCTGAGGAGATTACCGAAATACAGAAAGCTGCTCTACAACATACTGTTAGAGCAGTGATGGCGGACGTTTTTCTGCTCAGGTACCAAAAGGGTGTGTGTGCCTATACCCATAATGCAATGCCCTCCCCACACACTGCGCATGCACACACTGGAAACAGGCTCCATTTGTTCTTCTGCCTCACTGATGTCTGACTCTGAAGGCAGCTGATAACTGTCAGACGGCCTTGGCCCCATCTCTGCCTCTGACACAGCGCCCTCATCAGAGTCTTCCCCAGACTCCAGGACTGGCCCATGTTCCTCCCCAACCTCCTCACTGTCTGAGTTTGCCACCAGATCCACTGGACAATCCCCAATTGTCAATTTGTATTATTATTTTTTGCCTCTTCATATTATTTATTTCCAAGTTGTATCTGACTTATGCAAGTGCTTTAAAATTGTGCTGAAAGTAATACCAAGGAAAACCAGGTGGTGTTAACAGCACTATGCGATACTCTTTCCTCCAAATTATCTCAAAGGCAAATATGAGCCATTAACACTCCTGACCAGATCATCTTTGGAAGATGTGTGCAAAGATCTAAGATGAACTCATTATCTTCAGTGCTGACATTATCATAAACGTTCTTTCCCATTTTTTTGATCTAGAAGGAGGAGGAGGAGGAGAAGCAGAAGCAGAAGCAGAAGCAGAAGCAGAAGCAGAAGCAGAAGCAGAAGCAGAAGAAGAAGAAGAAGAAGAAGAAGAAGAAGAAGAAGAAGAAGAAGAAGAAAGAAGAAGAACGAAGAAGAAGAAGAAGAAGAACAACAACAACAACAACAACAACAACAACAACAACAAGAGGAAAAAAGGAGCAAGAGGAAACATATAAGCAGATTTTAGAAAGGAGGCTTTCCAATGAAAGAAATAATAATAGTTTTTAGGATCAGCCTCAGAAATCCATCAGGAATTATCTTTTTAGAATAATCTCTCAGAAAAATAACTGCATGAACTGGAAACCAAATAAACGAACAGTGCAGTTGGCCAAATGTGTTTTCAGAGCTTCGGAGCAGAGAGTCTCTAGGATATCACATTTCTCTAACCATCATTAGTCACTGTAGCTTATGCCACATGCTGGTCAGAAGTCTCTCAAGTCTTGTTTTCTCCTGTAGGAATTAGGCAGCCACCCCTCTCCTAGAAAAATGGAATATTTTAGGAAATATTAAAAGGGCAGAATATTTCCCCTAAAAGAGGAGGCAGAAAACTCACCCCCCCCCCACTTTGTCAATGGCCCATTAAGGCCTGAGCCAGTCTATTCTACATAACAAGAGCCGAGGTGGCACAGTGGTTAGGGTGCAGTACTGCAGGCCACTTTAGCTGACTCTGATCTGCAGTTCAGCGGTTCAAATCTCACCGGCTCAAGGTCGACTCAGCCTTCTATCCTTCCGAGGTGGGTGAAATGAGGACCCAGACTGTGGGGGCAAGTTGCTGACTCAATTTGCTAAAAAAATTTGTAAACTGCTTAGAGAGGGCTGAAAGCCCTATGAAGCGGTATATAAGTCTAATAAATAAATAAATAAATAAACAAAGATCTACCTCCTTCAGGCAGAGCCATAATAGGAATCCTGAAGCTCTTTCATTACATCATCACCCAGCAAGAGTCAACCAAGCTTGGGACTCAGGACAGCCTACAGAGTGGCCCCTGCCTGGCCCCATGGGAGTCTGACAACCAATCAGAATACAAGCTCAAATTCAAAAGCCCAGAGAGGGCATAAAACCCAGGCACTCTCAGCATCTTTTCCCATTTTTTCTTGAAGATCTTGAAGCATGTGGTCCTGTCCACCACTAAACCATCTTTCCAAGCAGCTTCCATGTTTCCAGTGTCTTTTTCCCCCACTTGGAACTGAACCCAGAAGGACATTTCTTCCAACACTCCAAACTAAATGTCTACAGAAAGCTAAATTTCCGCTACCGGTTCTCCAGAACCTGTCAGAACTGGCTGAATACCACCTCTGACGCACGCACGCACACAAACACATGCACCCACACAAACAAGTGTATAAAATTTTTGGCAAGAAAAAAAGGTAGAGCTACAGTGTCTTAAAAGGACACCACAGAAGAAATCCAGAACCTAAATTGGGGATTGGCAGATCCATCAGCTCTTTTTGAAAAGCTGCTATAAATTGTGCCACTGGAACCTAGTGACAAAATGAAGAAATTCAAAAGAAATCCTTTTTAAAAAATATCAAATTCCACCCAAACATTTTTTTTTAAATGGCCTCATCCTCTCTGGAAACAGCAGGGATCATCTGCTTGCTCCCTGCGGCTGTCAAAAGCCAATTTATATTTAAAAGAAAAATCCCCAGCTGCAGAAAAGATTATCCATAGCTATCTGTGTCTTTGGTATGACTACCCATGTATAATACTGCCGTCTGTAGATCTCATTAGGCCAGTGTTTCTCAATCTTAGCTACCTGAAGTCATGCGGACTTCAACTCCCAGAATTCCCCAGCTAATCACTCCAATTCTGGGAGATGAAGTCCACCAAGATTGAGAAATAACTCTGGGGAACCGTTTCAGGCTGCAGGGATTGCTATATCATATTGGAGCCTCTGCAATCCCCATTTTCCCAGTTTTCCCGAGTTGAGTGGTTTATTACTTGGTTACTAAGTGAAGCAGCATCTGACACCTGGTTAGGGACAGATCATCATGGAGAAAATCTATCTGTGTGATTGCTAAGAGACAACCATAACTTGAGGGCCAGGGAGCCATTACTACAAGTTCGGTAATAAAAAAAAATTAATAAAAAACGTTTTGCTTGCCTGTGCATTTTCATTTAAAATGATCTGCGCATGTGCACATTAAAAAATGAATAAAAATTACATTTTTTTAAATGGAGACTGTTCTGCGCATGTGCAGAACAGAAAATCAAGATGGCGCCACCAATCATAAAACCAGTATAAAACCACGTGTCCCCTGGAGTTACTACCTACCGAACCAGGCCGAATAAATAGGAAGCAGTGATGGGTTCCAGGCGCTAAAGAGCCCAAATACAGGTAAGGAGCTTGGGCATATAGGTGCCTGCCCAAAGCATCGGGTACCATTCCGGTACGATACTCCGTAGAGCCCACACACCCACCCGAGCTCCTTATCTGTATTTGAGCTCTTTGGTGCTTCCGTGCAAGGCATGAGCAGCACCTGCACGATGTTCCGCTGAGCAGCTGGAGCATCATGGAAGTGTCACGAGAGATAAGGATGCATGCCTGTGCTGCATGCGTTCATATAGTGGACACCGGGGCCCGGAACCCACCACTGGTACGAACCCACCCCTGTTGACGACTCATAATCATTGTCAATCTGCACCCATTACATCATTGTATCCTCACTCAAAGTTTGGAGCATGACCTTCAGCCCTGCCTCTCTGATACATGGAACGAACATCTTTTCTGTTTCTCAACTTTCCTGTTTCCTAATTTTTCCTTCCTATTTCCATTTGTTGTCTGTCAATGAGCCAAATGAATCATATAAATATTCGCATCAGGATGAAGAGCTTTACTGCTAAGAACAAAGGTATCCCTTACCTGGTTAGATATGATTTGATGGTGAGACAGAGATATAGACATAGAGGCAGTGGTGGGATTCAGCCAGTTCGCGCCGCTTCTGGAGAACCAGTTGCTAACTTTCTAAGCAGTTTGATAAACTGGTTGCTGAAAGAAATCAGTAGAACCGATTGTTAAATTATTTGAATCCAACCAATGCATCGAGGTAGACAGAATAACAGAATTAGAAGCAATTTTGGAGATCTTCTAGCTCAACCTCTTGCTCAGGCAAAAAAACCCATACAAGTAATCCTTGATTAACAATTGTAATGGACCCTGTCAATGAGCCATTGCAGCATAGTGGTTAGAGTGCAGTACTGCAGGCTATGTCTGCTGACTGCCGGCTGCCTGCAATTTGGCAGTTCGAATCTCACCAGGCTCAAGGTTGACTCAGCC
This sequence comes from Thamnophis sirtalis, assembly GCF_051295495.1. Classification (NCBI taxonomy): domain Eukaryota; kingdom Metazoa; phylum Chordata; class Lepidosauria; order Squamata; family Natricidae; genus Thamnophis; species Thamnophis sirtalis. The sequence continues at coordinate 12,802,806 of NW_028261389.1, forward strand.
TTCCATCCTTCTGAGCTGGGTAAATTGAGGACTCCGATTCTTGTGGGCAATAGGCTGACTCTGTGAACTGCTTAGAGAGGGCTGTAAAGCGGTATATAAGTGCTATTGCTATTGCTAATTAAAGGATTCATTGGGGTGAATCACGTAAAATGAATGTGAAAACGTCCTGCTTTCATCCTCACTTCCACTAATGAATGTGCAGGTCGTTAAGTGTACATGACGGATCTCAGGGTGGGGCAGGCCATGGGGAGCCTAGTGACGGAACCCAAGGCCTCCCCCAACAAGGTCTGGGCTTCAAAAATTTTAGCAAGGGGTTCTCTGCCTGGTTGCTGAGTGGGCATGGGCATGGTGAGTGTGGCCTAGTCAGCCTCCTGCACTATAGCGGGGGTGGCATTTTTGCCCTCCCCGGGCTCTGGAGGCCTTCCTCGAGCCTCTGGGAGGGCAAAAACAGCCTCCCCAGGCTCCTTTTTGGAGGCCTAACGGAAGTTCAGGAATGCAAGAAACGGCAGCATTTCTGGCCTTCCAAACTTCCGGTAAGCCCATTTTTCAACCTCCCCGAGCCTCTGCGCATGCCCTGCACTTCCATCCAAAATGGGTTGTGTGGGGACTCCTGGGAGGGGCTGGGTTGAGTGGGTGTGGCCAGCCACAAGTGGGATTTTGGGGTTCTCTGAACCGCGCAAAATCTTAGCTAGAGGTTCTCCTGAACCCCTGCAAACCCCCCAGCATCCCCCCAGATGCCAACATACTGAGGTTACCTCATGCTCCCCACAATTGCTTCCCCCCCATCCCGCCGTGCTGGCTCTCTGTAAGAGATCGAAGGATGGACGAGACATGAGGCGGCTGAGGTGAGTTGAACAGCGGTTTATTGTAAAACAGAACTAGAACTATGTACAGGCAGAATTCGACGCGCTGTCAAGCAGGGTGGCCAATGGGAGTGCTTCTGGCAGCCCGTGCTCAGCCAGGGGACTGGGGGTGATGCTGGGGGGTTTGCAGCGGTTCAGGAGAACCTCTAGCTAAGATTTTGTGCAGTTCAGAGAACCTCCCCAAATCCCACTGGTGGCTGGCCCCAACCACTCCATCCAGCCCTTTAGCCAATCAGGTGCGGCTAGGCTGTTGCCAGCTGCCAGTCGTAAGTCGAGGACTTTAGGACCGGTTGCAAGTCGAGGACTTAGCACTCTCCACAGGCCCTGGGCCTGTGTCCAGAAGACACAGTACTAGGAATAGCTAAGATGTCATGCAGAACTCTGAAACTTCCAGGCCCCTTGAGGACACAAGACAATCCATAGGGGCAAAGAAGGAAATTTAAAATATATATTTTCTATAGTGGGGTTCATATATTAATTCCTTTTATCAGGGCTAACCGATGCTATTTTCCCCTTTGCTATAAAAAAAAAATTAAAGGCATTCTTAAAAGTGACCCAAAACTACTCCCTAGGAGAAAGGCATCTCTTAGATAAACTTAACATGAAAAGCCAGACCGAGTTTTCGATCTAATCCTTCCTTTTATCAATGACTGAGATAGATCTTTTCAAACAGAAAAATGAAAGGAGCCAGCTTCTGCGGTTCTTCCTCCCCTCCCCGCCCCCTTTATTTTTCCTTCGTCTTCATCTTTTCTTTTAAAGGTTCAAGCAATGCTACCTAGGAGGAAGGGTGGGGGGGAAATGCCAGAGTTGAACGGAGAGCAGATAACATTTACTTTCTGACACAATGATTCTTTTTTTCCTTCCTTTATTTTTTTTTTATTTGCTTCTTGCACTAAAAGCAAAACAAACCACGTAGCTAAAGGTTTTAAGAGCAGCATTATTTCATAGTTGTTGTTAGGGGGATTTTTTTTTTTGCAACACACCACTTTAAGGCTTACCACGACAACTGTGCAAAGCGAATGGCAGGAAGAGAGTTTGGGGTAATATTAAAATTATTACAATTTGATCCTTGTGCACTTCTGTTCTGTTCTGACCTAGGCTTCCGGATAAAGCATAAATCACAATCTTAGTCCCCAAACCTTCTTTTATTTATACAGCTGTAAATTATAGTCATTAACAGGCAGCAAATAACTACCAGATTGCCTTGATCCCCTCTCTGCCTCTGACACGGAGCCCTCATCCGAGCCTTCCCCAGACTCCAGAACTGGCCCATGTTCCTCCCCAACATCCTCACTGTCCGAATCGGCTACCAGCTCTGCTGGCCACTGGAGGGCCACAACATGTTCTTCATTCTGCTTCTGAACCACAAGAGCATTTTCACCTAATTTAGCTGAGTCCTCGTGTAGAAAGTCAACACCCACCCTCTTAGAAGAATGAAATATTTTGAGGAATATTTTAAAAGGCGAAATATTATATTTCCCTAAAGGAGAAATGGAGATACATGCTCTTGGAGGCAGAAAGCAGCCCCCACCTTTCTTAATAGCCCACAGCAGATGTCAGCACTTAAGAGATAAAGAGATTATTGAAAAGTAGATAGCTCTATTCATAAACAAATACCCTTACCCACGAGCCAAAGCAGGACAAAGCCATTGAGCCACAATAGGCCTTCACAGTGCTTTTACAGCCCTCTCTAAGCGGTTTACAGAGTCAGCCTATTGCCCCCACCAACAATCTGAGTCCTCATTTTATCAACCTCATAAGGATGGAAGGCTGAGTCAACCCTGAGCCTGGTGAGATTCAAACTGCCAAATTGCAGGCAGTCAGCAGAAGTAGCCTGCATTACTGCACTCTAACCACTGCACCACCACGGCTCTTTCGGTTAAAAACTAATCGAAAGCTTTTTCATTTCAACGATGTGGTCTTGGTTTTGAATTTTAAAAAAATCTTTCTTTTTTCCCCCCTAAAACAAAATAGCAGTGCACATTATACTGTACATCCGCTAAGAATTTTCCAATCTCCTATCTGGGTGGATTTGAGGCAGTCTCTTCCAGTGGTGAAATTCAAATTTTTGTACTACCAGTTTATGGGTGTGGCTTGGTGGGCATGGGAGGGGAAAGATGCTGCAAAATCTCCATTCCTTCCTGATCAACAGGGACTCGGGAAGCAGAGAATAGATGGGGGTGTGGCCAGCCAGAGGAGGTATTTGGCGGTTCTCCGAACTACTCAAATTTTCCACTGCCAGTTCTCCAGAACCTGTCAGAACCTGCTGAATTTCAACCCTGGTCCAGTGATGGGTTCCAGATCCCGTTGAACTGGTACAGTGCAACAGGGCCCGGTGTCCACCACATGAACATGCACAACTCACGCATGCATACTTACTACCTGAAATGCTCCGCAATGTTCCATGTGCTTCGTGCACGGAAGCCCCAAAGTGCTCAAATACCACTAAGGGCAAGGGCCGGCAGGTGAGCCCTCCGGAGCACCATACCGGAACGATACCTGGTGCTCCCGGCAGGCACCGGTACGCCCGTACCAGGGTGTACCGGTTATAACCCACCACTGCCCTGGTCCCTTCTCTCTTCGCATCCTCCTTCCGACTGGTCCAAGATTGTCCAGTTGGAACTAGAACTCACAGTCTCCCAGTTTGTAGCCCGATGCCTTCACCACCACCTCCAAGCCGGTTCTCGCAGTTGTGCTTATGTGACATGTTACAGCATCTTAGTGGTGACAATTGGTGGAAAGAGACGCCAGAGGAGGTTGGTTCTCTGCAGGACTGGTTGAAAAACAAACCCTCAAATAAGCAAAACCAAAAATACGTTTGCGGAGTTGTTTTTCTGACTGTAAACCTGGTTTAGAGTTAGGTTATGGTTTTCCCAGTTGCAATGGATGGCTGTGAAAGTTGGATCACAAGAAAGGCTGAGCGCCAAAGAATTGAGCCTTTGGGGCCTTATGCTCCCAATGATATGGATGCTGCTGGATACAGAGTAAACTGGGGCAGGAGCCTAGAAATTTTATTTTCCTGTTACCGCCTTTCCTTTTCAGTTTTACAAATGTTTTCCTGCCATGAAGATGAATGGGAGGGCAGCAGTGGTGGGTTTCAAAAGTTTTTCGAACCTACTCTGTGGGTGTGGCCTCCTTTGTGGGAGTGGCTTGATGGTCATGTGACCTGGTGGGGATGGCTTGCCGGCCATGTATTCTCTCTCTCTCTCTCTCTCTCTCTCTCTCTCTCTCTCTCTCTCTCTCTCTCTCTCTCTCTCTCTCTCTCCTTCCTTCCTTATGTCTCTCTGTCCCTTTTTACTTTTTTTCTTTCATCTCTCTCTCACTTTTTCTTTCTTTTTTTCTTTTTTCTTTCTTCCTTTCTTTCTCTTTCTCTCTCTCTGTGAGTCTGTCTGTCTCTGTGTGTGTGTCAGTGGTGGGTTTCAAAAAAGTTTGGAACCTCTTCTGTAGGTGTGGCCTGCTTTCCGGGTCCATTGGTGGAACCTCTTCTAACAGTTCGGTAGATTTGACGAACCGGTTCTACCGAACTGGTGCGAACTGGTAGGAACCCACCTCTGGAGGGCGGATAATCAAGGCTGCTCATCCTAATGACTTGGAATAATGGAAAAGGACCTGGAATTCCTGTATTTTTGAATGGCAACTCCATGGGATAACTTGGTTTGTCATAGCTGAACATGGGGCAATTTAAAATCTTGCCTGTTTTGATCACCACTACTACCATTCTAGGCAAATCTAGAGAGCATACTAAAAAACAGAGACATCACTCTGCCAACAAAAGTGCATCTAGTCAAGGCGATGGTTTTCCCAGTTGCAATGGATGGCTGTGAAGGTTGGACCATAAGAAAGGCGGAGCGCCAAAGAATGGAGGCCTTTGAACTATGGTGCTGGAGAAGATTCCTGCAAGTCCCTTGGACTGTAAGGTGATCAAAGCAGTCAGTCCTAGAGGAGACCAACCCTGACTGCTCTTTAGAAGGCCAGATCCTGAGGAGGAAACTCAAATGCTTTGGCCACCTAATGAGAAGAAGGACTCACTGGAGAAGAGCCTCAGGCTGGGAAAAACTGAGGGCAAAAGAAGAAGGAGATGACAGAGAATGAGGTGGCTGGATGGAGTCAGTGAAGCAGTTGGTGTGAGCTTAAATGGACTCCAGAGGATGATACAGGACAAGAAGGCCTGGAGGAATGTTGTCCATGGGATCGTGATGGGTCAGACACGACTTCACAACTAACAACAACAAGACCTGCCCCCTCCTTTATTCTTCCGTCCCAAAGCAACGCCTCTACAAACTGTTTTCAGAGGTAGGTCGGTGTGTTTGCGATGGCCATTCCCAGCATACCTAAGCATCATCCGCAGCTTGATTAGCAAAGCCTCTCATTTGCTTGTTCCGCGTGGTCTGTGTTTGTTCCCATGGGGACATTATCATTTATCATAGTCACGTTCCTTTCCCCCTGCCCTAATCACAGCCGTTTTCATGTAAAGGTGAAAAAAATAGAGGGAAGGGAAAAGTCAAGATTAATACCTTGTTACCACACCTTTATGAATGCACACACGCCCTTCAGAAGGAGGTACGAGGCCTCATATCTCTTTCCCCCCCCCCATCCCCACCACCATATCTTCTCTTCCTTCCCTTTGTCAGCATTATTAGACTATAAATATTAGACAAAGCTGCAGGGAAACAGGAAAGGAACCTGTGAATCTGCATATTCGCCAGAGTTGCAAAAAAAAAAAAAATGAAGAATGAAAACTCCAAGCCAACCACCTGCTTTTAAACAATGCTCCATTTCAAAGGTAACTATTTCTAAAACAACATCGGCTGATGATGGGGGAGATTAGCATAGGCACACGGCAAGCCTGCCTTTGCTCCTGGTGCCATTCTTATGCCCGCCGGATTGATACACAGACACGGCGCCTTCCTTTCATTTAGGATCTTATGGGGAAAGGAGGTTAAATGAGGCTCAGGGGGCTTCTTGTAGGCCAACAGCTCTGCAGGCTGCAAATTAGAGGTGTGTGAAGTGTGGATTCTGGGGAGGCCGTCCAAAGTTAGTCAAAGTCGGCAGGATAGTGGCTCCCTTGAGGGATACCCCAAAGGTCAGTACTTTCCCCCTTGCTATTCAACATCCACAGGAAGCCACCGGGGAAGGTCGCGTGGCAGATTAGAGCCTGGCGTGTTCGAATATGCTGATGATGCCCAATGGTAGTTTACAACCCCATGCCAGAAATGCGGTTCAAGTCTTCTCTCTGGTGGTTAGAAACGGGCTAAAAACTGAATGAATATCCAGAAGATAGGCTTAAAATACAGAAGGATCTTGACAGACTTGAACATTGGTGAAATTCTTTTTTTTATTTTACTACTGGTTCTGTGGGCGTGGCTTGGTGAGTGTAGCAAGGGAAAGATACTGCAGAATCCCCATTTCCTCTCCACTCCTGGGGCCAGCTAGAGAGCGTGGCATGCCATAAGCGCAAATGTCAAAAGCGCGCTGACAAAACCGCGGCACTAAAACCGCAATGTCAAAAGCGCGCCAACAACAGCGCGCCGACAACAGCACGCCGACAGAAGCGCGATTTAAGTTAGGGTTAGGTTTAGGGTTAGGTTTAGGGTTAGGGTTAGGGTTAGGTTTAGGGTTAGGTTTAGGGTTAGGGTTAGGGTTAGGGTTAGGGTTAGGGTTAGGGTTAGGGTTAGGGTTAGGGTTAGGGTTAGGGTTAGGGTTAGGGTTAGGGTTATGTTACAGCGCGCTTCTGTCGGCGTGCTGTTGTCGGCGCGCTTCAGCGCTCATTCGTCGCCGCGGTTTTGTCACCGCGGTTTAGTCAGACACGCTTTTGTCGTTCGCGCATTTGTGGTGGAACTGCTAGAGAGAGTATTTGCTGGTTCTCCTAACTACTCAAAATTTCCGCTACAGTAGGTTGGTGGGGGTTGTGGGGGAGGGTGGGGGGGAGGGATATATATTAGGTTTGATGAGACGTGTTAGATTTTAATGTAATTTGACCCCACGTGTATACTGTTTTTTTTTCTTATATTTTCATTGCTATTATTATTACTATTTTTTTTTAAACTAGGATATGTTAAGCATATTGACATGTAGCGGAAATACACCAAGGAGAGGAGGAGTGGGAAATAGAAGGGAGAAGAAAGATGGGAAGAGAAGGATATGAGAGAGGGTAAGGGGGAAAGATGAGAAGGATAAGGAGGAGTGGATTGTAGAGAGAGGAGTAGTAGAAAGGGAGTAGAAAGGAAGGGGAAGTAGAGTAGAAAAGGATGATGGAGGGAAGATAGAAAGTTGGAGGGTGGTAGAAGAAAGAGGTGTATGGAGAGCAGAAGAGCTATAATGGGTTTCTATTTTTCTGGGCATTGTTGACAAGAGGAATTGATGTAATTATTATTTAATACCTCATGATACGGGCTATGTATAGTATACATGTGAGTGTGGGTTATAAAAATGAAAATGGAAATAAAAATATTCATTAAAAAAAATCCGCTACTGGTTCTCCAGAACCTGTCAGAACCGGCTGAATTTCACCCCTGTGTTGGGTGCTATCTAACGAAATGAAATTCAAGGGTGAAAAAAAAGGAAGGTTCTACATTTAGGCAAGAAAAAACAAATGCACAGGTACAGTATAGGTGGTACCTTGCTCAACAGTAGTAACTGGGAGAGGGATCTTGGAGTCCTAGTGGACAACCATTTAAATAGGAGCCAGCCGTGTGCAGCAGCTGCCAAAAAAAACCAACACAGTTCTAGGCTGCATAAACAGAGGGATAGAATCAAAACCATGTGAAGTGTTAATACTACTTTATAATGCCCTGGTAAGGCCACACTTGGAATATTGTGTCCAATTTTGGTCGCCACGATGTAAAAAAGATGTGGAGACTCTAGAAGGAGTGCAGAGAAGAGCAACAAAGATGATTAGGGGACTGGAGGCTAAAACATTTGAAGACCTTGGCGGTCATCTAGTCCAACCCCCTGCTTAGACAGGAAACCCTATATCATTTCAGACAAATGGTTATTCAATCTCTTCTTAAAACCTTCCAGTGTTGGAGCATTTACAACTTCTGAAGGCAACTTGTTTTACTGATTAATTGGTCTAACTGTCAGGAAATTTCTCCTTATTTCTAGGTTGGTTCTCTCCTTGATTAGTTTCCACCCATTCTGCCCTCAGGTGCCTTGGAGAATAGTTTGACTCCCTCTTCTTTGTGGCAACCCCTGAGATATTGGAACACTGCTATCATGTCTCCCCTAGTCCTTCTTTTCATTCAACTAGACATACCCAGTTCCTGCAACCGTTCTTCGTAGGTTTTTGCCTCCAGTCCCCTAGTCATCTTTGTTGCTCTTCTCTGCACTCTTTCTAGAGTCTCAACATCTTTTTTTACATCGTGGCAACCAAAACTGGATGCAATATTCCAATTGTGGCCTTAAAAAGTGGAATTAACACTTCACATGACCTTGATCCTATCCCTCTGTTTATGCAGCCTTGGGACTGTGTTGGACGTTTACACAATTTGCAACTGTAATTCTGGAGTCGTTAGTCAAGAACTACCTGCACAATGCTTTCGGTGTTCCAAGTTTGTGTTAATTGCCCTTTGAGATCTTCCCAGTCGATTTCTGACAAACAAGTCAACAGAGGAACCCAAATTGGCTTAAAGAGCGTGTGATTCACTAGATCAGTCCTAATTGTGGTTACAGGTTGAGGCAGACTATCCGTAGACAGCCCACTCTCCCTCCTTGCTCTCTTGCAGATACATGGCATGAATACTGCAAAACAACATCCCATTCTAAACCGCCTCAAAAACGAGCTTACGGTGGCCATGGTGGGGCCCCTTGGAAGAAAGATGGACTACACAGAGAGATGTTCCTTGACCTAAAAAGAAATGGGATGGGATTTTTCTTTTAATCAAAGACGCAGACCCGTTGTAGATCTGCAGCTAATTTACTCAACAGGTTTGATGGAAGAAACTCAAGCTGTTTTTGTCATCCGCCGATGGGGCCCAAAGGTTACGTAGATGTTTCGAGTCCAAGACTTGATGAGCAGATGGAAATCGGAGAGTCAAGGTTGTTGCTAGGTTAGGATTCATCATTCCACCCCCCTCCACTCCCACCCCACAAATACTTACATTAGCAAATTCCTATTTGCTTTCTGAGAACATTCCTCCGCTTCTCCTTGAGCATTCAATGCCAGTAAACACAATCAGAGGAATGATTGCTGAAAACAAACACAAAAGGAATGCAAGTCAAGGCAAAGGGGTTGATTTTATTTTATTTCTTTGGGGAAAAAAACACCACACTGAATATGTGCTTGAGATTGTGTTGCAATTTGTACTTTATTCATGTCACATAAAGCATGTTGAGAGACAGCGAAAACCCAACTGGAGAAAAGTTAGAAGGGACTTGATTAAGGTATTCAAATGCATAAAAAGACTCCGCGAAAACTAATCAGTCATTCTTTTTTATTCCCATCCACCCCCTTCCCACCTTCTTCCTCTGACTTTCTCGCATTTTGAGGTTTTGGTCACTCCAAATGAAAAGGGCAATAACAACAGAGCAAATTAGAGCCGCTTCTTTCTGCCACTTAACTCCCCCCCAAACAAATTCGCCTGCGTCAGATATTATCCAGTCGAGTGCATTGGCTTGATTGAAAAGAGCTGGTGGAATCTAGCTGATTTTTCTGAATACCGTTATTAAAAATGGACTCAAAATCTTTCTTTCAGATTCTTTGATTGGCATCCCCTCCTGTTCTTTTTGGCTCCTGTGCTGAATCTGCAAGCAGGGGAAAAAAACGCCTTGCTAGAAAGAGGCCCTTGATAAAACAAAGTCAGGCTGTAATAGCATTCTTGGATTCAAAAACTGAATCTTGTTTGAATTTTGGAAGTTTATATTTTTTTTTCCCCAGTATGGTGAAGTTCTGCTGAGGAAGTAAAACATCATGAACAAAAATCAACTGTCACCTGTCGGCAAGTTGATCTAAGTATTCTGTCTTCTTTGTCTGTAACAATATATGCCAATGGTCTGTTTTATTCAAAGCTGTTTTCAATAAATGTCAACAACAGGAGGAAGGAGGAGAGGAAGAAGGAGAACATCTAATCATTATTCCATTCTACAGATTTGGATATCTATATATATAAAAGCCAAATACCACTCACTCATCACAAAATCTCCAGAACTGTAAAGCCTACAAACTTGAAATTCAACACATATGTTCCTCTTGCTTCTAAGTGCTTGCTAAGAAAAGATTTTTCGAAATGACCATCAGATCATCAGTATTTCTTATACAGTATTATATTAACACGCTCTGACGCTAAGGAGGCATTCTACTCCTCCTCCCCATCTGAAAGGAACTCTGTTCCAACTGCCAGTTGCCTTATATTAACACGCTCTGATACTAAGCAGTTATGCATTCTACATTAATTTTCAAGGTTTAAGTATCACGCCCGATCACATAGTTTTGTAGTGAAGCACCGATATCCAGCTAGTCCTCAATATAAGATACACATAGATTGGAAAACTCAATTTTTGGAGGGTGACATACAACTTAAAAAAAAATTAAGTGGCAAATAGAAGACAATATTTGTAATTCAGAGTTGAACTGCTGTGTCCTCGGTGCTCTCTGAGCTTTGTTATGGGGTTTGTTTGTTTTTTTGCAGATGTTTCATTACCTAACTACGCAACACTATCAGTGCTAAGGGGTGGGTGGGTGAGCCAACCTCATCATCAGAGAGAACCGGTTCGCTTCTCAGCTGATGGTTGGAGCTACCAGTTTAGCCAAACGAGCTGAATTCTACTTCTGATTCTATCCCTTTATTCATGCAGTTTAGGAGTGCATTGGCTTTTTTTGCCTGTTCATGCCTGGTTTCCTTTTACCACTAACTCTTCCAAACATAATTGCTTTCTCCAGTGAATCATTGCCATTTGTTTCTTTAATATGCCAAGAACAAAAGGATTTGTATATCTGCCCCATATACGGCTGTCATTTCTTAATAAACATGCCCTATCAATGTGGGGTATAAAAATGTGGCCTATCTTATAATTTCTAATGTGTAGATTCACTCCATTGTCTTTTTGTGGCACATCATAATCTGAGGACTTCACGGTTCCATTTGGCATGGCCAATCTACGTTTCTTTCCAAAGATCAAAGATGCTGATCTCAGTGGAAAGGAAGACGCCAAGAAACCTCAGCCAGCTGGTTTGCGCCATTACCAGGAGTAACATGTTCCTATGGTGAAATGACAGCAGTTATACGGAGTGTTTCCTTTTAACTATGCTTTTCCATTATACTGATAAATGGCTATTTAAATACCTGCAAGTTTAAATTACTCAGCTGGAAAATGCAGCAGGGGGAGGAATCAAAGACAAAGAACTTTTAAATAAATCTCAACCTGCCATATGAAGCAATTTTCATACCAGATGGCAGATGTTTATGATGGTGCTTAAAACAAGTAAAAAAAAATTAAACGAATTTCAAAACTTACTTGTTTGAAGTCTAAAAGGGCACCCCAAAGAAGCTTTGTGCTCTGTTTTCTCCACCCTCTGTTCAATTTGGCAATGGGTCGATTTAAATACGACACCCACACCCCCAAAATTATAATTTGGCTATAGAGGAAGCTTCAAGAAGACAAAAGTGCTTTTTTACGTGTGTGTGTGAGAGAGAGAGAGAGAGAGAGAGAGAGAGAGAGAGGGAGAGGGAGGGAGGGAGGGAGGGAGGGAGGGAGGGAGAGAGAGAGAGAGAGAGAGAGAGAGAGAGAGAGAGAGAGAGAATGAGAGAGTGGGGGCAGTGGTGGGTTTCAAAAAAACTTTAGAACCTCTTCTGTAGGTGTGACCTGCTTTGTGGGAGTGGCTTGCTGGCCATGTGACAGGGTGGGAGTGGCTTGCCAACCATGTGACTGGGTGGGCATGGCCAACTTGTAAAATGTGGTGAAACTCACTTAACAGCGCTCTTGCTTAGCAACCGAAATGTTGGCTCAGAAACTCTGGCATTTGAAGCACGCAAGTCTTAATGCTGTCAAGTTACAAGACCCTCGCACCCCTAACCCTTTAGAAACCCCCCCCCCAGGGGTATTCAAACTTGACAGCTTTAAGGCTTGTGGACTTCAACTCGCAGAATTCCTCCTCCAGTCATGTTGGCTCAGGAACTCTGGCATTGAAGTGTGCAAGTCTTAAAGCTCCCAAGTTACAAGACCCTTGCACCCATAGCCTTTTAGAAAAAAATCCCCAGGGGTGTTCAGACTTGATAGCTTTAAGACTTGTGGACTTCAACTCCCAGAATTCCTCCTCTTGCTCTTCATCTTGAGGATGTGCGGACGGGCGGGAGGGAGGGAGCTGGAACCGGTTCTAAACAGCACTGTAGGTTTATGGAACCTCTTCTATAGAAGAGATTAGAACTGGCAGGAACCCACCCCTGAATGAGGGCTTTAAATAAGTCAAAATGCCACAAAATCAGTGGTGGGATTCAGCTGGTTTGGGCAAACCGGTTGTTAAATTGCTGGCTGTCCCCACCCCACCCCTTCCTGCCCCGCCCCTTCCAGGAGTCCCCACGGAAACCATTTTGGCTCCCAGGTAAGTGCAGGAAGGCCTAATAGGCCCAAAACGGGGTGTGAGGGCGGCATGGACACACACACACGGTGGCCCATTTTTGCTCCCAGGAGGCTGCAGGGATGCCTATTAGGCTCAAAATGGGGCATGAAGGGGGGAGCCCCTGCCTTGCACCCCATTTTGGCTCCCAGGGGGAACTGCCAGTCACATCCCCTGGCCACGCCCACAATGGCTACATCCACCCATCCGGTCATTATGGCAGAGAACCGGTTGTTAAATTCTTTGAATCCCACCACTGCACAAAATGCAGAAAACCCAAGAAAAGAATACGTGGAGAAATTCTGCATTGGGGAAAAGGGTTTTTAATACTGTCAAGTGTGGAAATGTTTTAACAGGTGATTTATTGATTTATTCAATTTACATGGCCACTCATCTCAACAAGTGACTCTTGAGGTCTATTCAGATCTCACAAGGAAGAACAGTTGAATGCCTTAAAATAGATAATACCTTGCGCTGGACTTCAGTGTGCTATGTAAGTATTTGCCTTTCTCTACGATTCGCAAAAATATAATAACTACTTTTAAAATAGCTATAGGCAGAGGTGGTATTCAGCAGGTTCGGACCAGTTCTGGAGAACCGATAGTGGAAATTTTTTGAGTAGTTTGGAGAACCAGTAAATACCACCTCTGGCTGGCCCTGCCCCCATCTATTCTCTGCTTTCTGAGTCCTTGCTGATCGGGAGGAAATGGATATTTTACAGTATCCTTCCCCTGCCATGCCCACCAAGCCACGCCCACAGAACCGGTAGTAAAAAAAATTGAATCCTACTATAGGCATATAGATGTATATGTAGATTTGAAACAAGCTCAACTCCTGGTGATTGCACCATAAAGTTTCACAAACATAGCCAGACATTGCCTTATTCTGAAATTCTTTTTAATTACAGGTAGTCCTCAACTTACAACAGTTCATTTAATGACCGTTCAAAGCAGAGGTGGGTCAAAACTGGTACACCCCGGTACAGGCGTACCGGTGTCTACTGGGAGCACCAGATACCATTCTGGTACGGTGCTCCAGAGGGCCCACTCGCCCGCCTGCTCTCCTTACCTCTATTTGAGCTGACCGTGGCATTTGCGCACGGAGCATACAGCGCTTGCAAGATGCTCCGCTGAGCAGCTGGAGTGTCGTGGGCAGTGGGTACGCATGTGCACGCTGCATGTATGCATGTGGTAGATACCTGGCCCCATTACAGTGAACTGGTTGTAATGGGAGCCGGAACCCACTACTGGTTCAAAGTTACAACATCACTGGAAAAAAAAAGTGACAAGAAGAATCATGACTGTAATTTGCTGCTATTGTTAGTTGCAAAGTCATGTCCGATCCATCACAACCCCATGGACAACGTTCCTCCAGGCCTTCCTGTCCTCTACCATCCTCTGGAGTCCATTTAAGCTCACGCCGACTACTTCGATGGCTCCATCCAGCCATTTTATTCTCTGTCGTTCCCTTCTTCTTTTGCCCTCAATCTTTCCCAGCATTAGGCTCTTCTCCGGTGAGTCCTTCCTTCTCATTAGGTGGCCAAAGTACTTGAGTTTCACCTTCAGGATCTGGTCTTCTAAAGAGCAATCAGGGTTGATCTCCTCTAGGACTGACTGGTTTGATCACATTGCAGTTCAAGGGACTCGCAGGAGTGTTTTCCAGCACCAGAGTTCAAAGGCCTCCATTCTTTGGCTCTCAGCATTTCTTATGGTCCAACTTTCACAGCCATTCATTGCAACTGGAAAAGCCATAGCCTTAACTAAACACACTTTTGTTGGCAGGGTGATGTCTCTGCTTTTTAGTATGTTGTTATCTAGATTTGCCATAGCTTTCCTGCCCAGGAGCAAGCGTCTTTTGATTTCTTGGCTGTAATAAAAAGAATCTGTAGATAGATAAAAGTATAGGCTGGTCTGTCCTAGTACTGGTATGTCACTAACTTCAGTTCACAGGTGGGTATTCATGGAATCTATACAATGCAAAGCATCTTGAATAAACAAGTAGTATTCTCTAGTGTTGAAAATCAACTTGGATGCATGGTCTAGAACAGAGGTCCTCAACCTTCTGGGTCTCAGGGACCACTAAATTCATAATTTTAAATCTCGTGGACCACTAATATGATCTGCCTAATGATTGGCTGGGTGGATGTGGCTAGGTGCTCATGGGACTGGATGGGTGTGGCCAACTTGATGTCACTCACGTTGAGGGGTGCCTCACCGGCGTCTACTCACCCCTCCCCTCCCAGCCACTCCTCGCCTGCCCACCCAGGTTCCTTAGGGCCCCAACATGAAGCAGTTGTTGGAACTAAGCAGCCACCACGAGAAAGAGTTGGCAAAATATCTGGCTCATTTGAAATTGGATCTGACCGAGAAGGAGACTCAGCAGAAGGACCTCACTGAGGACTACGAGCATAGGTTTTCCAAGCAGAGGGAAGACCTGTGAGAGTGCAATGCCAGCTACCTAGAGGCTCAGCGGGCTGAGATGGTCACCAGTTCCAGGCCATGATGCAGTCTCACTGGAACAAGGCCCTCCGGCTCTTTACCACCAGCGGCACTTCCCTCCAGCCTTTGTCCAAAGCCCCAACACCTGGAGGCCGAAGCAGACCCCAAGTCAGAATTTCTGCCCTCCTCCGACCCACACAAAAAGACCCCAAAGGGGGAGACTCTCTACAGCAACAGAAACATTAATTGCACATATCTGGCCCAGGAGCCGTAGTTTGAGGACCCCTGATTTGGTGCAGTGTAAAAAATACAAATAATTTTTCTGCGGACCACCAAAATTTTCTCCTGGACCACCAGTTGGTCTAGAAGTTCGTTAGGGAAAGCCTCAGGTTGCACAATTTCATACATCAGGTAGGCGAATGATCTGAGCTCCTCCAGTTTCCTACTTCATGTCAGATAATAACCCGGAAGCCTCCTCTTCTGGTCAAGACAGCATCTTCATTGAAACCATGGATGAACGGAGGGAGCCATCCGCAAAATGATATACGAGCCACCAGTTTAGTATTGGCTTGCTGAAAAATCACATAAATTGCAGACTTGGTGCAATCAATGGTTGTGCAGAGGAGAAGGGCAAATTAGACTCCACTTGAATGGTGTGGATTACATTGAGGTCCTGAATCATTTCCAAGGTGATATGAGCCCTGTTCCAAGCCCTATGTCCCTTTTTTTTTAAATCTCACCCTCCCAGAAATGGATCTTAAGCCATCAAGTTAGATTTGTAGATCATAATTAGCGAGGGGGAGGAGATGGAGGAGGAGGAGGAGGTCTGTTTATTAGGCAAACATAAGCAATCCTTTTTGCCCTCCACAATGGAAATTCATTGACGAAACAATGAAGTGCACGCAACACCCTTCCTAAATAAAGTTTCACCAATAGTGCTGTATGTTAATGGAGCTATTTCATTGTTAACGTGACTGACTACTTATCGATTCTTCCAGTAATCCAGCGACGGCTTCAGAGTACAATTTCATTTGGAAGAGCCACAGGCCCAACCCTCTCTGCTCAATTACAACTTTCAGAAAGGTTGGATCGATAAAATTTAAATTGCTTATGGTAATCACAACTTCAAATCATTGCGATCAGCATAAGCAATCCCGCTGACCCCAGCTAAGCTCCTAAATTGAAACGGGTAATGAGTGGTCATTTAGTTTGGATCCATTCATATTATTTGGAAGGCAGGTGATGAACAATTAAAGATTAGCCAAGCCTTTTGCCAATCCAGCATTCCCATCTGAGTTTCCCAAAGAACTAATACGCATTTACCCGGAGGTATGAGTTTTTGCACTTCCTTAATGTGCATTCTGTATGAATAAGCAATTATATTTTCTATTAAACTATTTCAGTGTAATTGAATTAGCAACTATAATATTGCAAGGGCAAGCGGAAAACTTTCCTAGGGAAAAATTAAACAAGATTGGGTAATTCAAATTAAAGGATAGGGTAGGACCGGGGGGGGGGGGCGAATGTGACCATTAAGAACAAATTGCGCCCTCACCAAATGACAATTAAGCAGTATATTGCTTTACAATATACATATCCTAATACTTCAGGGGAGCTTGGGTGGCTCATAAAGACATTTCCTATTTCATTATCAAATTCTACGCGTACTAATGAAAATTTAATCATTTGTTTTCTTTGACAAAGTAGGTTGCACATTTAAGCCGAGATAGCCCGCAGATTTCATTTTATGATACATACTAACCTGGAGATTACATTTTAATAAATCATTGACAATAAATCTTCGTCGATGTTGCACAAGGCTTTACACGGGAAGTGAGGAGGGAGCAGGGACGAGGGAATATATTAAGAGAAATGATCAATGAAAATCTCTTTATGCCAATAAAAAGAACAGGCCTCCTATCCCAAATGCAAACTTTGTTGCCAAGAAAAAAAAAGTGGGGGCCCAAAACCTTAATTTAAAGTAGATGGAGGCAAGACAAATATCAATAAAATCGTTAGAAAGAAATGGGATTGAATCACAGTTATTCATATTCACACAAGACCTTTAGCAAACAGAGGAACCTCCTGCAATTTAAAACTCTTGGCTAACTTCTGAAGTCCTCCCTATTCAAGATAGGCAGTGAATTGTTAAAAAAAAACCCTGATTTTCTGAATATTTTCATTAATAAAAGTGCCCAGTTAGTTTTCTCTTTAGTTTCGATAATGGCTATTCATGCATATTTGGATTCCTTATGGATGTTACATTAAAAGATTCACAAATCCAATTTGAATTACAATCTAAATGCAACCTTTCCCTGTGCAAAAGTCTCAGTATATTTAATGCAATTTCCTCCTGTTTAAAATGTTTCCAGCAAGTAGCAATCAAATATATTTCCACCTGTATATGAACCCTTTTTTTGATTCTCCAGCTGTGTTGAATACCATTCTCCTGGCAATATACATTGAATGCCACCTGGATAACATCAAAACAAAATTATCATCCTAATGTCCCAGAATATTAACTTGGTTTGCTTGTTGCTATCATTTGATGAGTCACAGTCCCCAGAGAAACAATCATGGCAAACTAAACTAAATTATTGCTTTTACTGGCAATGTGCAACAGAATGATCAATAGATTCAATGCAACCTTTGTCAACAAAATAATTTCAAGAGCAATTGCAAGTTCTAAATCAAGAGTTATTTTTTTTACTAAAGTGTAATAGATTCATTAATGGCCAAGTTTTATATTCTAGAAATGGGCACCCATTCATCTGTTGACTACCTGGTGGACCATCATATTGGTGGACTTTGATCCAACAAATGCTAATTTTTGTGTAATACAAACAAAGATTGTGTCTTGATTTATATTTTCCTGCACCTATTTAGTTTGTGGGACTGTTGGATCCCACCAGATTCTGTCACCAGATTCTGCAACCATTCTTGCCACCAGATCAGTTTCTTTCTCCTCCAAAGCTTGATCTTCACAATTGGTCGCTCGTATTTTTCTCCAATCCATTTGCTTCTGAAATACAATAGAAAAAGAACCATTTGAAACGGGCATAGATGGAAAGGTTTTATTTAATTATTTAGCAGTTTGTTGCCAAAATAATAGCTTGGATTAGAAACTCTATAGCAACCTTCAGAAGAATATTGCAGTACTTCAGTATTTATTTGTTCATCCATCCACCATCCATCCATCCACCCCATCCATCCATCTAGGGGTGAAATCCAGCAGGTTCTGACAGGTTCTGGAGAACTGGTAGCAGAGATTTTGAGTAGTTCAGAGAACCAGCAAATGCCACCTCTGGCTGGCCCCAGAGTGGGGTGGGAATGGAGATTTTGCAGTATCCTTTCCCTGCCATGCCCACCAAGCCACACCCACCAAGCCACACCACGCCCACTACGCCCTGCCCATAGAACCGTGTTGTGACTCAGCAGATGTCTGCTGTGAGTCTTTTCGGGATGCAAGATTCGTTATGCAGCTGGGGCTTGTTAGAGGCAGGTTTGGAGATAAAAGGACGGATGCTGCCACGCCCTAGTCGCAGGAGTCAACATACGTTCCTTTGTGGGTTTCTTGGTTCGTACAACATTGCTTGTTACACTTGGATAAGTGCTTAGGTGTTTCATGTAACCCTGATTTGTGGAGACTTTGGAAGAAGTTCATTGCTTGTAAGAGTGTTTTGTATTTGGTTATCTGCTTGAAAGATACTGTATTTCTGTTATTTTTGGGCTCAAAGCCAGTTTGGACTGAGAACTGATAAAGAAAGACTTCCTTTTAAGTTTGTCTGCTTCCGTTTGTTAAGAGCCGTGAAGGGGGGACAGAACAGAACCGGTAGTAAAAAAAAAATGAATTTCACCACTGCATCCATCCATCCATCCATCCAATTGCCCTGCTTTCCAAAGTAATGGTTCCACATCTTTGTCAATTTATTTTTGCAGACTTTTCCAAACTGATCTACCATCATTCCCAGGCAGCAAGACCTTTTGTCTTGATGGAAAGTATAGTCCACAATATCTGAAAAGAATTAAGTTAAGGATAACTTAGTAAAAGAAGGAAGGTTGGTACACAAGACAGACGAAAGAAAAAACAACCTATTACAGATAGTCCTTGGCTTACAACCACAATTGCGACTAGAATCTGGGTCATAAACCATTGTGGTCATAAGTTGAGTCACCATGTGCCTGATGACTCAATTTTACAACCATTTTACAATGGTCACTAAGCAAATCACACGATTGTTAAGCAAATCATGTGATCATAAGTTTGAATCCAACTCATCCTGTATTTTTTGCCTGTATTGGTGGGATTTCATGACTGCTGCAACCGATTGTAAATGCAGGCTGGTTGCCTTAGCCCCCGAAATGCAGCCATAGCACTGCCACACTTGTAACTTTGTGGAGAGGTTCCAAGACACATTATAACTTCAAGTGGTCATTAAGTGATCCATCGTAAATTGAGGACTATCTATATACATGGATAACAATATATAGTTATTTTGTCTGCACTTTTCCACAACTAGTCTATCATTAAATAAGTAAGGTTCTACATTTAGGCAAGAAAAACAAAATGCACAGGTACAGTATAGGTGGTACCTTGCTCAATAGTAGTAACTGTGAGAGGGATCTTGGAGTCCTAGTGGACAACCATTTAAATATGAGCCAGCAATGTGCAGCAGCTGCCAAAAAAGCCAACACAGTTCTAGGCTACATAAACAGAAGGATAGAATCAAGATCACATGAAGTGTTAATACCATTTTATAATGCCTTGGTAAGGCCACACTTGGAATACTGCATTCAGTTTTGGTCACCACGATGTAGAAAAGATGTGAAGACTCTAGAAAGTGTACAGAGAAGAACAGCAAAGATGATTAGGGCAGTGGTGGGTTACCAATTTTTTCACTACTGATTTGGGTGTGCACCCGGGCGTTCCCCCCGGCGCATGCAACTCTTCTGCACATGTGCAGAAGTGTCTGGGAGGGTGAACTGAGCCTCCCACCGCCACTGCTACTATTTCTTCGGCTGAACCGATCAGAACTGGAAGCAACCCACCACTAGATTAGGGGACTGGAGGTTAATAGCAATAGCAGTAGACTTATATACCGCTTCATAGGCCTTTTAGGCCTCTCTAAGCGGTTTACAGAGAGTCAGCATATTGCCCCCAACAATCTGGGTCCTAAAACATGTGAAGAACAGTTGCAGGAACTGGGTATGTCTAGTTTAATGAAAAGAAGGACTAGGGGAGAGATGAGAGCAGCGTTCCAATATCTCAGGGGCTGCCACAAAGAAGAGGGAGTCAAGCTATTCTCCAAAGCACCTGAGGGCAGGACAAGAAGCAATGGGTGGAAACTAATCAAGGAGAGAAGCAACTTAGAACTAAGAAGAGATTTCCTGACAATTAGAACAATTAATCAGTGGAACAACTTCCCTCCAGAAGTTGTGAATGCTCCAACCGTGGAAGTTTTTAAGAAGAGATTGGATAACCATTTGTCTGAGATTGTGTAGGTTTTCCTGCCTAGGCAGGGGGTTGGACTAGAAGACCTCCAAGGTCCCTTCCAACTCTGTTATTCTGTTATTAACAATAACAGGCTTGGTCCTCCCCGTGTTAGTTTGGATTATGGATCGGTTTCTTTCTCCTCCAAAGCTTGATCTGCTTGTTGCAGCTTCAGCTGGGCCTTTCTACATCAGTCATGCCTTGATACACAGTGCCTCAGAACCAATAACCTTGCATAAACATGCCTAAGGAAAGCTGGCTGGTTTTCAGTTTCACTGAAATTCTCGTTTTGTCAGCTGCAGCTCCTCCTCTGTGAGCACCGCAGAAAAAGTCCATGCAAATATTTTTATGCCCTAACCTACACACATTCTCTTAGGTATGTCACCTTCCTCTTTATGTCTATTCTTGCATATACTGTTTAGTAATTCATTATTCTATTTATATCCCACGTGTTCTCTGAAATGTCAAAGAGGTAATTTACTTACTTACAGGATTTACAGGCTGCTCCAATCTACCAACTCTCAACAAAGTACAGCTCCCTGGATTCATAGTTTGCGGGATTAGAAGCAGATAAATAATCAAAGTTAAATTCTGCAACAGTAAAATAGTCGCAGAAAAAAACAGGAGACAACACTGAACACACACACACACACACACACACACACACACACACAGAGGTTCTGCTCTGCTGACTCTTTACGTTGGAGTGAATAAGTGCAAAATGCTAGAAGTGTTCATCAAGATCACTTAATAAGGATAATGGTTTCCTCTGTCCCAGTGATGGTGGACTTTTGCGGCACCGAGTACCCAAATCATAATGCATGTGTGCGCGCCGGACCACTGAAAACCTAAAGACCAGCTTGCCAGTGTGGGTTTCCAGCACTCCGGCGTGCATGAAGACACATAAATGTGCCGGAAACCCAAAGACCAGCTGGCTGGCGCATTCATGCCCACCGGCTAGCTGGTCTTTGCGTTTCCAGCACTCCAGCATGTCCAAAGGCCCACAAAGAGGGCTCTGCATGCCATCTCTGGCAAGCATGCCATAGATTCGCCATCATGGCTCTATCCAGTCATGTCTGACTGCAGAGGGCAGTGCTCATCTTGGTTCTTTAACTAAGGGAGCCAGCAGTGTCTGAAGTCGTTTCCGTGGTCATGTGGTCAGCACGCCACAGCACAGAGCGTGGGGTGAAACACGAAACACGGTTACCTTTCTGTCCGTACCTCTTTATAATGCCTTGGTAAGATCACTTTTATAATATTGTGTCCAGTTTTGGTTGTGTATGCGTACCCACCACCCGCGACACTCCAGCTGCTCGGCAGAGTGTCATGCAAGAGCTGTATGCTCTGTGCATGTGCGCAAGTGGCCCGGTTGGGTCAAATACAGGTAAGGACGGCAGGCAGGCCCTCTGGAGCACCATTCTGGAATGGTATCTAGTGTTCCCAGCAGGCACCAGTATGACCGTACAAGGGCATACCAGGTGTAACCCACCACTGGGTTGGGGCCAGTTAGAGGTGATATTTACCAGTTCTCTGAACTACTCAAAATTTCCACTCCTGGTTCCCCAGAACTGGTCAGAACCTGATGAATACCACCTCTGCCTAACGCACTTGCCGCAGCGCTTAAAATGGAGCATTTAGAAGTTCAGCTGCTTACCTTCCAAGCCAGCAACAGTAAGTAGAACGGGGGGGGGGGGAATCAGCTGTGCCGCACAATTAAGATGAGCTAGAAAGCAGGAAACAAAGGACAGGATAGGATGGGGCATGTGGGTGGTGCCAACTGATCATCAGCGCTACCGGTTCGCCCAAACCGATCTAAACCAGCTGAAACCAACTCTGAATCAGATGGCACTAAACACGTTACTGAGGAATAGCTGAGGACATTTACTAATGACTGCATAGGTTCTGGATATTCAGTTGCTGGTATTGTATAGGAAAATAAAATCTGTAGCGGACAAAGAAAGAATTACAACAGGAAGTTGAAGGTGTCTGAACAGGGAGCCTCTCGAGACAGCAAAAGACGAGATGAATTTTAAACATTTGCGAATTGAAAGGGATTGGAGTGTGACACTTTTAATCAGACCATCGAAGTTTACTGCTCTGGAGACACAAAAAAATAAAATAAAGAATGCTTCCAGAGTCAGAAAAGATGCAGCAAAAATAGTACACCAGTACAATGCAGCCATTGACCAAATAACATTAATTAGACATCACGGATAACCCTTAACGTGATGGTTATCTGAGTTTATGCTCCAATCACTGATGCAGAAGAAGAAGAGGTTGACAAGTTTTATGATGAAGACTAATTTGAAATCGACAGAGCATGCAAGGAAGGTGTGTTGTTTATAACAGGAGACTGGCGTGTCAAAGTTGGAAATAGTTAGATACTTTAGGAGACATTCCTATGTGCAACTCTAGCAATAGAAGATGGAATTAAATTTAATCCAATTTTATTATTTTTACAAATCACTTGAGGTGGTGAGAGCATATTTAACACACCTGGCTCCTCCTATTTCCCCCATAACAATAACCCTGTGAGATAAATTGGGCTGAGAGAGAAGGACTGGTCCAAAGTCACCCAGCCACCTTTCATGCCTAAAGTGGGACTTGAACTCATGGTCTCTTGCTTTCTAGCCCACTGCCTTAACCACTAGACCAAACTGGCTCCTAAAATTGATGAAAAGCAAAGGACGACACTGATGAATATCAAAGTTCTTGATTACAGTCGGGATTCCACAGGGGTGGGACATCCACATCTGCATAGCATGGTGTCCAGTGGTAGGATTCAAATTTTTTTACTACCAGTTCTGTGGGCGTGGCTTGGTGGCTGTGGCATGGCTTGGTGGGTGTGGTTAGTGGTGTGGTAGGGGAAGGTTACTGCAAAATCCCCATTTCCTCCTGATCTGCTGGGACTCAGGAGGCAGAGAATAGAAGTGGGCATGGCCAGCCAGAGGTGGTATTTACTGGTTCTCCGAAATACTCAAAATTTCCACTACCGGTTCTCCAGAACTGGTCAGAACCTGCTGAATACCACCTCTGATGGCGTCCCAGTCAAAGCTTTGCCCCTTTTGTGTGTACACACTTGCACAAAAGGCTACCGGGGTGATTTTTCCCTCCCCAGTCTATCTTTCATGTGTAATGGAAGACTGGTGAAACCTATCAATCTTTCATGCACCCTTCTCCCCTATTCTCCCCCCTCCCCTCCCATTTATACTGAGGCTTTATAGCCATTCTTGCTTTGCAATACAAATGACATAATTACTCGGTTTTGTCTGGAGGCGGTCCAGTTTCCCAGTTCATTTTTTAAATGCAAATATTTTAAGTATTTTATCCTAAAATGGCAAATGCAAAAAGGGTAGCTCAAGACTAAGATGGACAACCTATCACCTCAAATAAATATGGTGCAAAGTAATGGAACTTGCATTCCAATAGCATATGGCAAGTTAAATTGATTACATATTGAAATATGTTAACATAATATAATGGGGAAGTGCCAGAGTCAGATGGGCAATAATCTTGCATGAATCACTGGAAAGAGCCTGGCCAGCTTTATTAATAACAAATAATGAAGCAATAAAGTATCTTGTTTCTCGGGAGTTATACAGGAAGTAATCTATAGCCACCTAGAAATTTACACACCTTACTTTTAAATGTTCCTGGCCAGATAATTCTTAGAGGCCACACATGCTCTCAACTGGCAAAGCTGGTGAGATTAGCGAGAAGATCTGGAGAAAAAGAGGGTATTTTGAGTCTTTCTAGTTTAAAGATTGGGCTTTAAACTTCCCAATCCAGAAAGCACTGGGAAACATAGAAGAAAGCCACTTGAAATCAGATCTGGGCGGGTTATTTGTGTGGGCGGGTTATATGGGTGAAAATACGGTATATATATGTTTTTATTTGTGCTGATAAATAAATAAAGGAAGACTAGTATAGATCTATTTCAAGCTATTTAGCTCTCATCAGCTAGCCATATCCTTACTGGGATTCGAACCTGTACACAAAACACAAATATAACAAAGGCAACAGTAAAAATATTGGGTTTCTGTCTGGATGGACTCTTGTGACGAGCCTAATGACAGAGAGTGGAAGTGTGACCTTCCTCCCACACTTGGGCATACCAGGGGTATATATATATGATTTTTACAACCCCTGGTAAGCCCCAATTATGGTTCAAATCCCAGTAAGGGTATGGCTAGCTGATGAGAGCTAAATAGCTAGTCTCCCTTTATTTATTTATCAGCACAAATAAAAAAAAAACCACACATATATATAGTTCACTGCCTGGATGCCCCTTACAAGACATTCAATCCAGTGGTGGGTTCCGGATCCCGTGGCAACCGGTACACTGCAATGGGGCTGGGTGTCCTCGTCAGGCACGCCCGCTGCATACACATGCACATTGTCCAATGACACTCAACTGCTCGGTGGAGGTTGCGCAGGCACCACATGCTGTGCATGCGTGCGCAATTGGTCCATTTGCATCAAGGAATGCAGGCGGGCGGGTGGGCCAAACAAGCCACTATTCCGGTACGGTGGCCGCTGCTCCCTGCTACCACCAGTACATGGGTACCAGGCTGTACCGCCCAGAACCCACCACTAGTTCAATGCCTGAAAGGTAAAAATGCCATCGTTACAGCACCAAAACTAGTGGCCCAGTATTGTGGCGATGGCCTTCCTTATTTGCTCTCCTACGGTTGTCCCTATTTGAATAACAAATGTCTTTGAATATTTCAAACGCTTAAACGATTAGGTGAAGCTACAAATAACTTGTCTCCTCTCCCCAAGATAAATATTTATGGCATTTTTGAGTTGAAAAGCGACCTGACAATTTATGGATTTGTGATGTTCTCCAACGAAAATCTGCAAAATTGGCCTGACAAATCCCTAATCCATTTATCCATAAAATTCAAACTTTACTTGACTGCTCTTAAAGAACTGTGCATAAGTTATCAGTTGCTTCAGGTGTGATTGAAACCCTGATAGCTGAAAGCAGCCTGGAAAAAAAAATAATAATCTCAACATTGTTGAGGAACGTTCGCCAGGCTCGCAATGTAACCGCGTTTGATTTAACCTAATGCTGCATTTTGGATCGGAAATTAGGTTTCAATAAGGGCATTCGTGCAGGTAACGGCGATTATAAACCCTGCTATCCTTCAACTGCCTGGTAAGGTGAGGTTGCTAATCGATACGAAGTGGGATGGGGGGTGGGAATAGCCTGGTCAATGTTTTGGCCTGAGGGCCGCTGGCCTGAATCCTTTGTGAAAAAGCCGACATTTTTTTACTCAGTTCTCAGAATGTGTTAAATTAGAAATAGCAGCATTTTGCTTGAGTCAGGTAACTTACCGACAGCTTACAACTGGGACTTGTTACAAAAACAATACACTGCTTCAGAACATTTCATCAGTATTCAGGCGGTAGCTTGCCGGCCGGGCTCAAAAGATGCCACTCCACTCCCCTCCACATATTTTCCACACACCATCCTTCCATAAAAAGGCAGTTAACATTACAAAGCTACACGAGGATTCCTACTTGAAAAATGGAGTGTGCCCTGAGTGTGTAAGATGCTCTCTCGGAGCAGAGGAATCGCAATTAACAGGGAGGGTTAAATCTTCAAAGAGGTAAGCAAAGCCACGAAGTCACCTCTTCCTTCTAGGACCTTTTTGAACCAAGAATCACAGTAGCCAATCAGTTATACCTTGCCTCTATGAGGTGAAGCAACTCAACAAGGAGAAGCGCCATAACACCACAGGGCAGATCTGTAGTGATAGGTAGAGGACTAATTGTCAAGACCTACAATAGGTAGGGAGAACCATGTGGATTTCAGGAAGACATCATGAATGCTGGTCGGGGGTGAAAACGTCTTGAAAAAGACAAGAGTAAATTTCCAGACAGACTTATAAGAGAGCAACGAAGTGGAACACCATCTCTCCATCTAGGCTGGCTTCGTGACCCAACAAAAGCGTGCATGACAAAAGCGTGCCGACAAAACCACGTCACTAAAACCGCAACGTCATCAACGCGCCGACAACAGTGGGGCAACAACAGTGCGGCGACAGAAGGGTGATTTACAACAGCGCCTCGACAGAAGGGCGATTTGAGTTAAGGTAAGGGTTAGGGTTAGGGTTAGGGTTAGGGTTAGGGTTAAGGTTAGGTTTAGGTTTAGGTTTAGGTTTAGGTTTAGGTTTAGGGTTAGGGTTAGGGTTAGGGTTAGGGTTAGGGTTAGGGTTAGGGTTAGGGTTAGGGTTAGGGTTAGGGTTAGGGTTAGGGTTAGGGTTAGGGTTAGGGTTACATTTAGGGTTAGCGTTAGGGTTAGTGTTAGGTTTAGGTTTACAGTGCGCTTCTGTCGCTGCGCTGTTGTCGCCGCGATTCAGTGCTCATTCGTCGGAGCGCTTTAGAACTCACGGTTTTGTCACCGCGGTTTAGTTGGGAGCGCTTTTGTCGGGCGCGCTTTTGTCGGTGAACCGGCTGGCTTGCCTCTCCACACCTACTATAAATAAACTCATCTTTGTCTTCTTACAGTCTCTCACCCTATGAACGACTCCTTTCAGAAATAGTTTTCCACTAACTACTACTTGTGTTGATGACACTGGTACAGGTAGTCCTTATTTTATGACCAGTCACTTTGTTCTGATCTAGGCTTCCCAAGAGCATGAAGCAAACTCCTTGTCTTGACAAAAAAAACACCCTTTTATTAATTTTATTAATTTACTGTGAATTCTGCTCATTCACCTCCAGCAAAGTCTTTTGAGGGAGGATTTACAGTCACAGACCTTATCTGGCTTGGAGAGCTGCCAGGTCGATATTTGCAAAACACAATGCTGTACTTGGCAAGGAGTCTCAGAGAGTCACAAATCAATTAGGCGAGCTAATTGTCTTTTCCAAACTCCACTCCCCTTTCGCTCCTCTTTTATTTCCTCTGGGAGGGGGCATTCACCGTCCACCTGTGGCCTTACTCCCGAGTTGACCCCTGTTCTTTAGTTGTTCCCTTCATCTGGCAACTCTGCGCATGGGCACACTGGGAACAGGCTCCAGCTCCAGCTGTTCATCTACCTCACTGATGTCTGACTCTGAAGGCAGCTGATAACTGGCATACGGCTCTGGTCCCCTTTCTGCCTCCAACCCAGAGCCCTCATCAGAGCCTTCCCCAGACTCAAGGACTGGCCCATGTTCCTCCTCAATCTCTTCATTGTTCAAATCAGCTGCCAGCTCTGTTGGCCGCTGGCGGGCCACAACACTTAGCAAGTGTTCAAACTTACAATGGACCTACCTGAGGGATATTTATGACCCCGATTCAAAGTTCCAACAATAGGGGAGATACCCACAGTCACATTACCACACTCTGGGTGCTCAGCAACTGGGTCACATTTAGAACTGATTGCAGCCTCCCGCAGTCACATGATCGTGTTTTGTGATGGTTTTGCCTTCAAATGGCATTTCCTTTGGGTTTTTATCAAAGCCTGCCCATAAATGAATTGTGAGTTTTCTTCACAAGTGTGATGTTCATTTAATGAGTGCTGTAAAAAAGGTCATAAAATTGGGTCAGTCAGTCACATGATCAACCCATTTTACAATCAACATGACATAACCATAATGGGCGGACTCCATTATGGTCATAAATCAAAGACTACAATGAAAATTCGTGAACGTAATGGGAAGGTGACAATGGAGAAAAAGAGATAGTATCCTGAAGGAGGAAGGAGAAGGAAGAAAAGGAGGAGAGGGAGGGGAAAGAGGAAGTAGTAGTAGTGGTGGTGGTGGTGGTGGTAGTAGTAGTAGTAGTAGTAGTAGTAGTAGTAGTAGTAGTTGTTGTTGTTGTTGTTCTATCACTCAAAGAGGTTCTCAACAATGGGATGACAGGGTAGCACAGTGGTGATATGGAAGTGGTTTGTGGATACTGTAAATGAACTGTCGACTTCATTCATTCAGTCCAAATACCTAAGCCTTACTATCAGTCTGCATCTTTGCTTGCTTGCCAGCTTGTTGACCATGGAAAGGGGGAAGTAATTGCAGGAGGAGACAGTGGAAATTTTTCATGAAACTTTGCAAATGCCAGGTTAGACTTTGTTTATCATCTTCAAGACCAATTCTTCTAGCTTCGGTATACAGAAGGAAGCAACAGTGCACCTGAATCAGAGACTTTCGCAAAACATCTTCTGGCCAATGACTGAACTCTGGTTGTCTAACTACAAGTGTGTGGGGGGGGTGTTTCCTAGGGTCTATTTCAATTTGGTTCTTTGCGTGTTTTTGCTTCAGATCTTGCCTGACATCTGCTGTAAAGGTAGTAAAGGTACCTTTTCTCTAAATCTATGGAGTCAAGGGTTTTTCTTTCCCAGGGATTAAACAGAGGCAGCCCTGACACTTACTAAGAACTGTAACAATCTCTCCCAACCCAAAGCCCTTCATATGTATTGACTAGAACATTAGGCAGTTCATCTACTTCTGCTAGAGTTTATCTACCCACTGTTGTCCTTCCTCAGATTCCAAGAATATTTAAGCCACTCCATGGTTTATGAGACAGACAAGACAGGAAACAGAACCAGATAAGCTAAAGCTGTATTAACAGAATCTTGCAAGTCTGAAAATACAATTCTCCACTATCTCCTTTACAGCCTGAGAATATAGGAAGTTTCTTCTGAGACTTTTACCCAGGAGTGGGTTCCTTCCAGTTCTAACCTCTTCTATAGAAGAGGTTCCACAAATCTACAGTGCCATTTAGAACTGGTTCCAGCTCCCTTCCCCCGCACGTCCGCACATCATCAAGATGAAGAGCAAGAGGAGGAATTCTGGGAGTTGAAGTCCACAAGTCTTAAAGCTGTCAAGTTTGAACACCCCTGGGGGGTTTTTTTCTAAAGGGTTAGGGGTGCAAGGGTCTTGTAACTTGACAGCTTTAAGACTTGCGTGCTTCAAACAATGGAGTTTTTAAAAAGAGATTAGATAACCATTTGTCTGAAGTGGTGTAGGGTTTCCTGTCTAGGCTGGGGGTTGCACTAGAAGACCTCCAAGGTCCCTTCCAACTCTGTTATTCTATTCTCTATCACACCTGAATTGCCCAATTTCAAGAATTTACACAAAGTGTAGAGTTTTGTTCCGGGCACAAATTCTCCCTATCTTTTCTAATAAAATTATATGTTGTCCCGGGGAGTTGTCTGCTCATAATTTTTCATAATGCAATTCCTGTCCGCCCTCTGTAAGCTTGTGTGAGCCACTCAATTCATTTGTAACCCTCCTCCCCCGTTTCTTTTCCTAAGCACCAGAAGTGCTTCTTTCGAAGTGATAACCCCTTTTGGGTGAGATGGCTCTGAAAGCTAATTCTTCCTTTTGATTGTGAATAATGAATAGCGGGAGAAGGAGGAGGGGGACATAAAGAGGAGCACTTGTGTGTCATTTTCTTTTTTTGTAGAAAATGTTCCTTCCAATTGCCATTCTTATTAAGAAAATTACTACAAGGGTAGGCTTGTAAAGGAGCGTATGTGTCACCAATACTCAAAGTGAGTAATAAAGAGAGAAAATGAAGCGCTCCAGTAGCTGTTCATCAAAGCATTTAAGCACAGGCTTAATTTTCAGCAACAGCAATAATTGCCAAGATGGCAGGCAGAAATGGGGAGCTTCAACCGCATGGAAATTCCAGGACTTTCCACCACCGGAACTATGCTAAATTTCGGGCCGGAAACAGCCAATTCCAACAGAATGGCTGGAAGGAAGGAGAGTTTCTTTAAGGTTCCTCATTCTCATCTTCTACTTCTTCGAGATGTTCGCTTTTGAAATTCCTTTCAAAGGAGAAGAAACATTTGTCAAATTCTCACAGTTGGAGTGTGACATTCATTGTACAATCCTTGTTCTGAGCTAGGCTTCCCAAGAGCACGAAGCTGACTCCTCGTCCCGATAAAACCTCTTTTATTTAGGTTAAAGGGGATTCCTCTCCAGCAAAGTCCCGGCAAACAATCTTTCATGAGATTTCACAACTAGACCTTTATCAGTCTTGGAGAGTTGCCAGCCGATATCTTCCAAACGCTAAGCTGTAGCAGCAATTACTTGGCAGGAAGTTAGGAACAGATTTTCACCCTAATGAATTGAACTCTCCTGCAAACTCCACTCCCCTTTCACTCCTCTTTATTCCCTATGGGAGGGGCCATTCACTGTCCACCGTGCCTTTACTCACAAGTTGACCCTTGTTCTTTAGTTCCTGGCAGCTCTGAGATGCACACATCAGAAGCAGGCTCCAGCTGTTCTTCTGCCCCAATGATATCTGACTCCAAAGGCACGTGATCACTTTTGGATGGCCCTGGCCCCCTCTCTGCCCCCAGTGCAGACCACTCATCAGAGCCTTCCCCAGACTCCAGGACTGGCCCATGTTCCTCCCCAAACTTCTTACAGTCTGCCACCAGCTCCGCTGGCTGCTGGAGGGTCACAACAACCCTGAAGAGATTTGCAGTTTTTGGAAATTTTCAGTTTCATCCCAATCTCTTGCATGTAACCTCTCCATTAAAGTGTGTTTTTAGAGAAAGGGCAATGAGAGCAGTTTTATTCAGTCCCACCAATGGAAATCTGGTCCACTATTTGAAATGGTCTAGTGCAGAGGTATCCAACCTTGGCACCTTTAAGACTTGTGGGTCTCAACTCCCTGAATTTCCCTGCCAGCCATGCTGGCTGGGGAATTCTGGGAGCTGAAGTCCATACGTTTTGAAGTTGCCAAGGTTAGACACCTATGATCTAGTGCATGCTGACTGAGGAATTCTGGGACTTGAAGTCCACACCTGTTAAAATGGCCAAGACTGAGAAACATTGACCTAGTGGATCACTCTTTTCCATTCAAAGCAGTATAATTGATTATGCATATAATTTCAGGAATTCTTCCCAAGGCTTGTGTTTTACCCACACATTCCTATTTATCAAGCTATTGATTTTGCCAACCAAAATAAAAAAATGGCTTTGACAGAAGATGCTCAAATAAAGTTAAAAAATGGCAATGTGCCAAAAGCCATTGTCTACGGAGAAGAAAAGTAGAGATTATGATTCCACCCAGATGCTTCTAAAGCCACAGAATTGTATGAAGAAAAAAATGGAGACAATTCTGTAGTTAAATTAAACTGTGTGCATTTGTCTATGTGTTTGAAGCAAACTAGAGATTAAAACAAGTCACTGAATCATTTAGAAACACGTTATCAGAATAGAGGATAGTGAATACAATAGCATTTAGACTTATATACCACTTCATAGGGCTTTCAGCCCTCTCTAAGCGGTTTACAAAGTCAGCATATAGCCCCCACAGTCTGGGTCCTCATTTCACCCACCTCGGAAGGATGGAAGGCTGAGTCAACCTTGAGCCAGTGAGATTTGAACCGCTGAACTGCAGATAACAGTCAGCTGAAGTGGCCTGCAGTACTGCACCCTAACCACTGCGCCACCTCGGCTCGACTAGAATACCAACTATCTATCTATCTGTCTGTCTGTCTGTCTGTCTGTCTGTCTATCTATCATCTATCTATCTATCTATCTATCTATCTATCTATCTATCTATCTATCTATCTATCTATCGCACTTATATAATGGTTTATATTGCTTTACATCCCTCTCTAAGCAGTTCACATAGTCAGCATATTGCCCCAACAATATGGGTCCTCGTTTTACTGACCTCAAAAGGATGGAAGGCCGAGTCAATTTTGAGCCGCTCAGAATCAAACTCCTGGCAGTCGGCAGAGTTAGCTTGCAATACTACATTCTAACCACTGCACCACCGTGCAAAATAACAGAACAGAGCTGGAAGGGAGCTTGCAGGCCTTCTAGTGCAACCCCCTGCACTAGGGGGTATATCATTTCAGACAGGTGGCTAACCAGTCTTTTCTTTAAAACCACCAGTGATGAAACCCCCACAACTTTTGAAGGCAAGCTGTCCTCACTGTTTGGAAGTTTCTCCTTAATTCCAGGTTGCTTCCCTTCTTGAGTAGTTCTCACCCATTGTTTTTTTTTGTCTTATCATCTGGTGCTTTGGGAAATAGGTTGATCCCCTCTTCTTTGTGGCATCTTTCAAATATTGGAACACTGCTATCATCATATCATCATAGCATATCCTCATTTGAGCGGCTGTCATACGGAAAGTTAAAAGAATGTCTGTTGTTGTTGTTAGTTGCGAAGTCAAGTCCGACCCATCATGACCCCATGGACAACGTTCCTCCAGGCCTTCCTGTCCTCTACCATCCTCTGGGGTCCATTTAAACTCACGCCTACTGCTTCGGTGACTCCATCCAGCCACCTCCTTCTCTGCCGTCCCCTTCTTCTTTTGCCCTCAGTCTTTCCCAGCCTGAGGCTCTTCTCCAGTGAGTCCTTCCTTCTTATTACATGGCCAAAGCATTTGAGTTTCCTCTTCAGGATCTGGCCTTCTAAAGAGCAGTCAGGGTTGATCTCCTCTAGGACTGACCAGATTGATCGCCTTGCAGTCCAAGGGACTCACAGGAGTCTTCTCCAGCACCATAGTTCAAAGGCCTCAGCCTTCCTTATGGTCCAGCTTTCACAGCCGTCCATTGCAACTGGGAAAACCATAGCCTTGACTAGATGCACTTTTGTTGGCAGGGTGATGTCTCTGCTTTTTAGTATGCTGTCTAGATTTGCCTAGAATGGTAGTAGTGGTGATCAAAACAGGCAAGATTTTAAATTGCCCCATGTTCAGTTATGACAAACCAAGTTATCCCATGGAGTTGCCATTCAAAAATACAGGAATTCCAGGTCCTTTTCCATTATTCCAAGTCATTGGTGTGAGTAGCCTTGATTATCCGCCCTCCCATTCATCTTCATGGCAGGAAAATATTTGTAAAACTGAAAAGGAAAGGTGGTAACAGGGGGGAAAAAAACTTTTCTTGGCTCCTGCCGCAGTTTACTCTGAATCCAGCAGCATCCATATAATTGGGAGCATATTAAAAAAAAAAAGTATGGCATGTTTGGAAACAAATTTCGCATATTATCCTTTAGTTGAAAACAAACTGGGGGGAAATGATTTCACAAATGTATCGGAAAGAAAAGATTGATAGCATAGAGTGTTTTATTTAAACGTTGTATGCATCCCTGTATGCTGAATTTCTATTGCTACACCAAGTGGTTCTTAAGTGAGTCATCCCTTATTGTAGGACCATTCTTGGCACAGTTAAGTGAATTCACTATAGTTGTTAAGGGAATGGGACTCTCCCCATTGACTTGGCTCAGCAGAAGCCAGCGAGTAAGGTTGGAAATGGTGATCACATGACCTGGGAATGGCTGCAACCATTGTAAATAGATGCTGGATTCGAAGCGCCCGAATTCTGATCACGTGACCATGGGAATTCTGCAACAATTCTACCATATTTTTCAGAGTATAAGACACACCTTTTCCCCCCTAAAAGAGCATGGAAATGTTGGTGTATCTTATACAGGCATTTTTGGCCTCTCAAAGCCCCGCCCCTGTGCCTCATTTTTGCAAAAAATGGGTGAAAAACGGGCCACTTTTCACAAAAATCGAGATGTTTTCCCTTTCCTCCAGTGCCCAAAAGCGCTCTGCAGGCTTCAGCAGGGCTAAGGCAAGGGAAAAACACCCCCATTTTTGCACAAAAAAAAAAAAAAGGGGCGGGGAGGACAAAAACTTTTTTTCTTACTTACTGTTCTGACCTCCCTCATTCCACACCAAAGTACATTCCGAGCCATAGATGAGTTACGGCATTTAATTAACAGACAGACAGGTCCTTGGCAGCAAACTGGCACAGAAAAGCTTGGGCAGCAATCCAGCACAGATAAGGCTTGGCAACAATCCAGCCTGCCAAGCTCACAATAATGTTCTCCGACATTAATTCCTGCGTTGACTTCTGCAAGAGGGGCGTGTGCACAAGCAGTCTTTTTATAGCCTGGAGAGGAGCCTAATGACCACCAGCTGAGTGCAATTACCTCCTGTAACTGCGCAACTGTTCCTGATGCCTATTAGCTCTTCGATGCCGTGCATCCAGGAACAACTCACTACTGGCATCCGGCTCACGCTCCCTTGTCTCCTCCCCACTGGTCCAAGGCTCAGGTGCCTCCTGGTGGCCAACCAGCCTCTCTACGCCCTGTGCGAGTCGGAACCCTATCCAGGGTCCTCCACATCCTCCAGAGCCGACTCAAAGGGCCCCTCGCTGTTGGAGTCTGATGGCAGCTCCAACGGCTCCTGCTGGGCCACAACACTTACCTCTTCAAAATTTTGGTGTGCCTTATACACCAGTGCATCTTATAGTTCGAAAAATAGGGTAAGTACAAAGGACTGGCCGTCACTTTCTTCAGGGCTGTTGAAACTTAAAATGGCAACTAAATGAATGGTTGTTTTTTGAGAACCACAATGGTACCTGGATACTAACTCAACTGCTTCGAAACTCATCAGATTTGGTACTCAATGCATGTTGATGCGAACCTTTTGTCCTGGCACTCGTTGTTTGCTTGGTACTTGGCACACAAGCTAGAAGTTGTCGGAGTTGGCTGCCTTGTGACTCACAACATTATTCCTTACAGGGAAAATTTGTTTGGTACTCATCGTTTTTGGTACTCATCATGCCTCTCGGAGCCAATTAACGATGGGTACCGAGGTACTGCTGTATCTGTAAATGCAGGATATGTCTAACAAACGGATAAAAACTGTCAATCCGGAAAGTGGCGTGATTCAACCGATCTAACAACCGATTCGCTGAGGACATACTTTGTGTGTTAAAACAAAGCTAAAAAACTTACCTTCTACTGCAGCTGAGGCATGCCAAAACAGCTGTGGCGCACAAGGGTAAAATCCTCCCGGTTTGGTTCGGTTCGGCCGAATTGGTAGGAAAGATTGTCCTTGGTTCTGCAAACTGATAATAATTTTAAAAAGCTTCCTTGAGTCTCATAGCTCAGCTGTGAGCTGCACGATTGTTGGAAGTTTTCCCCCCGCTTTTTAAAGCATTTTTTTCCCGGTTGGTTTGGGCAAACCGACAGGGGGAAAAAATCCTTTAAAAAGCCTTTTTAAAAGCTTCCGAGGATCGCACGGCTCACAGCTGAGCTGTGCCATCGTCGGAAAGTTTTATTAAAGCTTTTTAAAGCATTTTTTCCTTGCCAGTTCGCCCGAACCAACAGGGGAAAAATGCTTTAAAAATCTAAAAAAATAGCTGAAAGTGAAAAAAAAGTTAGCCACACCCACCCAGTCACATGACCCCCTCCCCAACAAGTCACACCTACAGAACTGGCAGGGGAGGAATTAGATTTCACCACTGGAAGCATGGCAATCGGCTTTGCCACACCTATAGCTGAGTTAAAAAACAATGTCAATTACCTCCAATAGACCGATCAGATCCCACAGATTAGGCCTCCTCCGAATTCCATCTGCCAGCCAATGCTGACTGGCGACTACCCGGAGGAGAGCCTTCTCTGTGGCTGCTCCGACCCTCTGGAACGAACTCCCCATGGAGATTCGAACCCTCACCACCCTCCAGGCCTTCCGCAAAGCCCTTAAAACCTGGCTATTCTGACAGGCCTGGGGTTAAAGAGCTTCTGCCCCTCTCCTCGAATGGTATGGTTGTTGTGTGTTTTAAATTGTGTACTGTTATGTTTGTCTTTTTATCCCCTGTCTGTACCCCTTTCCCTGACTGAATTGTGAGCCACCCTGAGTCCCCTTCAGGGAAAAGGGCGACATATAAATGTAATAAATCCAATCCAATCCAATCCTATAGGTGAGTATAGCCCAGGGGCGGCCGGACAGGCCCACCTGAAAGTCAGAGCGAACCATTTCGCTCTCAACTGATCTTTGGAGCTATTGGTATGCCCGAAATGGGCCTACCCCTGAACCCAGAGCTCTGTTATTGGCTGCAGAGGGATTTTCAGAAGGCCTTTGAAGCTGAAACGAGACTGGGGAGGCATCACACGTGTCAATCCGGAGCCTATTCCTCAGCTGCAGAGGCCTTTCCAGAAGGCCTCTGATGGCAAAACAGAAGCCAGGGGTGTTACATATGAGTGGCAGCAAGAAATATGTCTGTAAAGTGGGGCGGGTGTCATTGTGTGCAAGGCCTGGTAAGTAGGACAGCTCTGCCCCCCATCCCCACTGTAGTTTAACTTTTACCCATGCGCCTCACCCCATCCCAAGCACCCTGGAGTGGGCACAGTCTTAACTAGGTCTTATTTGGGGGTAGGGCTTATATTGGGCGCATGTGTAAAAATCAAGCTAGGACATAGTTTCAGGGTAGATCGTATTTTTGGGGAAACACAGTACTGTTTGGCAGAGTTCTGTAAATGTTTTGTTTTCTTGAAGACAGAGCTTTATATTTATTTATTATTGTATTTATTTATTCAATTTACACAGCCCCACATCTCAACAAATGAATCTTGGAGGTGAACCGTCTTACGACAAATTAAAAACAATTCCAGTCGCAGACACAGGTAGTTCTTGACTAAGACCAAAATTGGTGCCCAAATTCCCATTGCTAAGCGAGACAGTTGTTATTTTACAACCTTTCTTGCCACTGTTGGTAAGCGGATCACTGCAGTTGTTAAGTGCGATTTCTCCGCGGGTCGCCCATGAGGCCAATGATGAAGGAAGACACGGACACAAGTTCCCTTCGGGATGAGACGACCCGGAGCATAGTCTGGATGACTCTTTTATTGAGCATACACAAAGAAAGGGTGGAGTTGCAAGGTCTATGTGGACCAATCATGGTTGTACAAGTCTATGGTATATGGTAACTCATTTACTTCCATGTAGACCTCTGAACCTAGAGAATGCCCATAGTCAGCAAATAAATCTTTTACTAGCATGCAAACTTTTGACCCCTACTTAATACTTCAGAGTCAGCAGGTGGTAACCTCTGCCCTACTTAGTGCTGAGAGTTAACAGGTTGTGACCTCTGCCCTACTTAGTGCTTCAGAGTCAGCAGTTTGTATTACTGACCTTATGGTAAATGATTACTGCTGATCCGCATAGTGTTTCAGCATACCTATGCATGCCTATACTTATGCTACAACAGTTAAGTAAGGAACACGGTTGTTAAGTGAATCTGGTTTGGCCATTGACGGTCCTCGTCAGAAGGTCACAAAAATTGATCACACGATCCCAGGACGCTGCAAGGATCATAAATACAAGTCAGTTGCCAAGCCTCTGAATTTTGATCAGGTACCCATGGGGATGCTGCACGAGTCATAATTTGAAAAATGGTCATCGTCACTTACTTCAGTGCTGTTGTAACTTCAAACAGTCAGTAAACAAATAGTTGTAAGTCCAAGACTATGTCAGGGTTACCTTTTCCCACAAAGGTAAAAGATGGCTTCCAGGTCTGACAGACTACCTGCACACAGTGGCCAAGGAAGATATTGATAGTTGCTAGTAGGACTACCAGATTCCGTAACAGCTTTGTCCCCTAGGCCATCGGTCTGGTAAACTCGCAAGGTTCGTTTTTTCTCGCCATGTATATGTATAAATCTGAACTAGACTGTGTTGTTTCACTGTGTCATATAATATATGTGGGTAGATACATAATTTTGTATTTATTTATTTAGTCATGTTCATGTAGTGTATAGTGGAGGTGGTGACCCTTTGAGAGCTGTATGCAATGAAATTTCATTTTAACGTATGCCAATTAGTGTACATTCAAAGGATCAGTAAATTTATTATTCTATTCTGTTCTGTTCTGTACTATTCATTTCTATTTCTATTCTATTCTTCTATTCTATTCTATTTTGATTTCTATTTTATACCCTACTCTATACCCTACCCTACCCTACTCTAGTCTAGTCTATTCTACTCTACTCTGTTCTGTTCTGTTCTATTCTACTCTATTCTATTCTATTCTATTCTATATTTTTTATTTGTTATGTTTTTGTTAATAAGGGCATTTTACATTGTTATTTGTGTAATCTGGTTATCTGGTTGATATTTGTCTAATCTGGTATAGGTTCTCCTGCTTGAGCAGAAGGCTGGACTAGAAGATCTCTAATGTCTTTTCTACTAATTCTACATTCTACTCTACTCTACTCTACTCTACCCTACCCTACCCAATCCTATCCTACCCTACCTTATCCTATCCTATCCTACCCTATCCTATCCTATCCCCTACTCTATACTCTATCCTACTATAACATACCCTCTAATCTACTCTACTCTACTTTACTCCACTCTACTCAACTCTACCCTACTCTACCCTACCCTACCTTATCCTACCCTATCCTATCCCATCCCCTACTCTATACTCTACCCTACCCTACCATACCCCCTAATCTACTCTACTCTACTCCACTCCACTCTAATTCTATTCTATAATACAATCCAGAGATAGGACCCTTCATACACTTGGAGCCCAAGACCCAGATTTTGTTACTCAGCATACATTGCCCTCTCACAAACTTTCTCGAGTCCACAGAAGTCCAGTTGGGTTCTCGGCAAGAGAAATTGGGGGAAGGGGAGACCCCCTTATGCTCCCCCACTTTAGACAGCAAGACATTTTGGTGGAAGGATCAGTGGGGGAAACAAAGTTTTTCGAAACCCCAAACAAATTAGAGACCCAGTTTGCAAGACTCTCTTTCTCCTTGGCTGTGAAAACAGAGGAGATTTTGAACGCTTGATTTCCAGGCAGATGGGAATAAAATGCCTTTTAAGTAATTGAGCCTCACCGTGAGAATTAAAAATAACTTTTCCATATGTCCCTGCCTCAAAGCAAAGTAATGCTAAATACATGTGAAAAAGTTCAGATAGGAACCGCCAATGATTAAAAATGTTGTCCCTTGGGTTGCTACTCGGTAAGGGAGGACAGAGATAAAGTAGCAGGCAAAAGGAGATGAAATACAAATAGGGATGTGCTGTGGTGTCCAAATGAGAAACAGGACTTTAAGTGGAGTTGCATCATTAGCAATTTCAACACCGGGTTTGTGCAAAATGGACTCTGTATTGCAGGGGTGTCAAACTCAAGGCCTGGGAGCTGGATCTGGCCCGCGGGGTGCTTAGATCTGGCCTGCTGGGCCACCCTGGAAACAATGAAGGACTGGCCCACAGGGCCTCTGCCAGCAAGAATGGAGCTCTGTTTTTGGCTGGGACAACTTCCTGCAGCCCTCTTCCTTCTCCACATGCGGCCCTCCCGTGCTCCGTTTTTCCTGGCAGATGGTTGCAGGAGGCCGTTGCAGCCAAAAACGGAGCTCGGAAGCCCGTTTTCTCTGGCAGAGCACTCAGGCCACCACAGGTGCCCCCGACACAAGCGACATTGAGCTGGCCATGCCCACCCTGGCCATGCCCACTCCAGCCCTTCGGGGTCAAACACATCCCTCGATGAAATCACATTTGACACCTCTGCTCCAGTGGTGGGTTTCAATTTTTTTTAGAACCTCTTCTGTAGGTATGGCCTGCTTTGTGGGAATGGCTTGCCAGCTATGTGACTGGGTGGGAGTGGCTTGCCAGCCTGTGACCAGGTGGGAGTGGCTTGCCAGCCTGTGACCAGGTGGGAGTGGCTTGGCAGTCATTTGTCTAACCCTTTAGAAAAACCCCCAAGGGGTGTTCAAACATGACAGCTTTAAGACTTGTGGACTTCAACTCCCAGAATTCCTCCTCTCACTCTTCATCTTGATGATGTGTGGATGGGCAGGAGGAGGGAGTTGGAACCGGTTCTAAACGGCACTGTGGATTTGTGGAACCTCTTCTATAGAAGAGATTGGAACTGGTAGGAACCCACCTCTGCTCTGCTCTATTGCTTAATCCATATAGGTAGTCCTCAATTTACAACATATGGTGACTGTTCAATGTTACAACAGCATTGGACAATATGACATATGAGCATTTTTCACAGTTGCAACCTTTGCAACATCCCTGTGATCATGTGACCAAAATTCAGATGTGTGGCAACGGGTTCATATTTATGACTGTTGTTGTGTCCCAAGGTCATGTGGTCACCTTTTGCTGCCATGTGAAAGCAAAGTCAATGGGGAAGCCAGATTCACTTAACAACCTGGTTACTACAGAGCCGTGGTTGACACAGTGGTTAGAATGCAAAACTGCAGGGGTAACTCACTGCTCACTATTGCAAACTAACTTTGCCAACTGCCAGGAGTTCAATTCTGACTGGTTCGAGATTGAGTTAGCCTTCCATCCTTCCGAGGTCGGTAAAATGAGGACACAGATTGTTGGCTGACTCTGTAAACCACTTCAAGAGGGTTGTAAAGCACTATGAAGCAATATATAAGTCTATTACTACTGCGATTACTGACTTAAAATGTTGAAAAAATATAGAGCTATTGCTGGTTGTGGTAGTAACACAGCTGATTTTCTGCATTTTGGCATATGAAGCTATCACAAAGGTCAAGCCAGAGGATATTTTAGAAGCTCTAAGTCCCTTACTGCAGTGATTCACTTAACAACTGTAGCCAGAAAGGTCGTAAAACTGGGCAAAATTCATAATACCTGCCATTCAAAACTGCATCAGTTTGTATGACTGTTCGGAGTATTACTGAAGTTATGAAATGTCCCTAGGTTCTTTGGGGAATAATCGGGTTGTGTAGGGTCCTTGGTGCTCTCTGAGCTTGGTGGTTTTCTTGCAGATGTTTCATTACCCAGCTAGGTAACGTCATCAGTTTAGTAATGAAACATCAGTAAGAAAACCACCAGCCTCAGAGAGCAATAAGGACCTCACAGTTCAACCATGAGCGACAAATATTCTCCTTTATAAGTTTCAGAAATTCGTGAATGGCTAAAAAAAAAAAAAAAGGAAAAGCATCTGGGTCAGAGGTGGTATTCAGCCAATTCTGACAGGTTCTGGGAAACCACTAGCCGAACTTTTGAGTAGTTCAGAGAACCGGCAAGTAGGCTGGCCCCGCCCCTACTTCCTCCCAGCTGAACTTCTTTTGTTGCCCTGAACAGGAGAACGAAGCTGGAAAGCAGGTTAGTGGGGTGGGGAGGGAATGGGGATTTTAACAATAGCAATAGCAATAGCAGTTAGACTTATATACCGCTTCATAGGGCTTTCAGCCCTCTCTAAGCAGTTTACAGAGTCAGCATATTGCCCCCACAGTCTGGGTCCTCATTTCACCCACCTCAGAAGGATGGAAGGCTGAGTCAACCTTGAGCCGGTGAGATTAGAACGGCTGAACTGCAGATAACAGTCAGCTGAAGTGCCCTGCAGTACTGCACCCTAACCACTGTGCCACCTTGGATTTTACAGTATCCTTCCTCTGCCATGCCCACAAAGCCCCGCCCACAAAGCTGCACCCACAGAACGGGTAGTAAAATTTTTTTGAATCAATGTACTGATACTTCGGGACTTGGGACCAGAATTTCTGTTTCCAAGCAAAGGAGTTGTGCTTGATTTTACGACCTTTGTTTGCCATGGTTGTTAAGCGAAGCACTGCAATCATTAAGCAAAACCCATGATCTTTAAGAGGATTTGACTTCCCCCATTGATTTTGCTTGTGGGAAAGTGGCTGGAAGACCCCCCAAGTGGTAATTACGTGACTCTGGGATGCTGCAACCATCTTAAATGCATACAGGGTACCAAGTGCTCGAATTTTGATGACATGGCCATAGGGATATGGCAGACATAAGTGCAAGGAGTAGTCATAAATCACTTTTAAAGTAGCATTGTAACTTCCAAAGGGCCCTAAACCAATGGTTGTAAGTTGAGGACTACCTTTATAGCCTTCTTCAAATTGATGCCTTCTAGGGGGGTTTGGAGCTCCTAAAATGTCCTCTGGTTTGACTTTTGTGATAACTTCTGTTCACAATAGAATCCCTTATGCCGCCAGGGTTGAAATTTTGGGCTTGGACAACCTTGAACTACACCGCCTAGGGTCTGTCCTAAACATAGTACACAAAATCGTATGCTACAATGTCCTACCTGTCAACAACTACTACTTCAGCTTCAACCTCAATAATACTTGGGCAAGCAATCAATACGAACTTTGGATTAGTAATCCCAAAAATATTTGATTGTGCAGAAGTGGACAAACTCACATTAGGTTTAAAGGGGAAGGATGATTCAGAATACTAAGCGGCATGGGAGAAATGGTACGAATGGGATAGACAATAGAAATAAGAATTGAAAATGTCCATAGGGTTAGAACGTTTGGAAACAGGATGTGTGTAATATGTTGAATATTGATTCTACTTATGTGAATAATGCCACAGAGATGTTAAATATATGACAAGCTGAATATATTAATAGATAGTAGAAATACACCGAAGGGAGGAGTAGAGGGATAGAAGAAAGAGGGGTAGAGAGGGTGGGAGAGAGGATTGGAGGGAGGGTGAGAAGGAAGGGAGGGAGTGTACCGGGAGAGAGGAGTGGAGGGGAAGTAGGGTAGAGGGGAATGATGGAGGGAAGATGGAAAGTTAGAGGGAGGCGAAAGAAAGGGTGTGTGGAGGGTCGAAGAGGTACATTGGGTTTCTATTTTGGGGGGTATTGTTGACAAGAGGAATGGCTGTGTTTATTGTTTAATGTTATATGGCCCCGGTTATGCACAGTATATATGTGACTGTACGAAAATGAAAATGGGAAATAAAAACACATTTATACAAGGAAGAGATGTTAAATATATGATTGCAATTGCAATCAATACAAATTCAAGATAAACAGCTCCAAACTCAATTGCAGAAAATACAACTTCAACAACAGAGTCGTCAACGCCTAGAATGCTCTACCCAACTCTGTTGTTACATCCTCAAACCCCCACAGCTTCAACTTGAAACTGTCTACCGTAGACCTCATCCCATTCCTAAGAAGTCAGTAAGGGGGCCACGGATAAGCACACCAGCGTGCCTAACCGTCCCTGTCCTACTGTCCCCATTTATTCGTATGCATTTCATGTTTATTCTGATACCTGTTATCTCGTACATGTTTGACAAATTAAATAAACAAAGTAAATAAATAAATTAAATTAAATTAAACTGAGAAAATTGGCTGTGTTGCTACCACCACCATCAATAGCTCTGTTTTCTCAAAACATTTCTAGTTTCTTTCGGGGTTTTTTTTTCTTTCTTTCTTTTACAAATTGCAATTTCTGGAACAACTTCAGCCATGTTACTACATTGTCCAAAACCTCAAATTTTCTGGGTGCCAGACAGGGAAACCCAAAACCTATTTTACTCCGCAATCTGGATATAGGCAGCTTCTGTGTCTGCGAAACAGGAAAAGCCAAAGAGAGACATCTAGTGGCAGCTCTCAATCATTTTAACAAAAATTAGCATCGGAGTGTCTAAAACCAAAGGAGGATCGGAAGACGCTCTGCCGCTTTTAGGAACAATGGAAAACAGTACAATTTTTGAGCAGCCAAATAAAATTTGGCAATTAAAAAGAAAAACCAATTCACTCTAAAAAAGGAGCTTTGCATTAGATACGCTTCGTGTTTTGCATGGACTGGAAGTATGTCCTTTGCATGTTTTTAATGTGCTTGTTGCCCCCAAAATACTTAAAAGGCTTACAAATACAGAAAGCCAGGTAGTCCCTACTCATAGGCTGGCCTTCTAACATGCATGTCACCAGAGGTGGGTTCCTACCAGTTCGCACCTATTCGGTAGAACCGGTTCGTCAAATCTACCGAACCGGTTAGAAGAGATTCCACCAGCGGACCCGGAAAGCAGGCCACATCTACAGAAGAGGTTCCAAATTTTTTTGAAACCCACCACTGGTTCTTGGATATGATTATTCTACACTATCATGCTCATATTTATAAAACTCAGTGCCTCTGTGAAAGGTAAGGATGACTACTGCGTTTGTGGTGCAATCAGAACATTGCGTGTGTTGAAGTTGTTTTAACGCAAACCAAAGATGCCTTTTAAAAAACAAGTTTACATCAATGCCCTTAAAATGGAGTTGAGCACCACTACCCTATAATCAGCAACTACTAGTGGAGTAAAATCTACAGGGGTTCCTTTTTTTTTTTTCTTTGCAGGGGGTTGTACTTCCTCATTTAAGATTGGCAGGCAACACAAGAGCTGAGGTGGCGCAGTGGTTAGAGTGCAGCACTGCAGGCTACTTCAGCTGACTGCTGTTCTGCAGTTCAGCTGTTCAAATCTCACCAGCTCAAGGTTGACTCAGCCTTCCATCCTTCCGAGGTGGGTAAAATGAGGACCCGGATTGTTGGGGGCAATATGCTGACTCTGTAAACCGCTTAGAGAGGGCTGAAAGCCCTATGAAGCGGTATATAAGTCTAACTGCTATTGCTATTTTCCTGAATTCTCAGCTCCAACTCAAGGAGCAGGT
Source organism: Thamnophis sirtalis (assembly GCF_051295495.1). Classification (NCBI taxonomy): domain Eukaryota; kingdom Metazoa; phylum Chordata; class Lepidosauria; order Squamata; family Natricidae; genus Thamnophis; species Thamnophis sirtalis. The sequence goes on from NW_028261389.1 coordinate 12,847,322, forward strand.
GGCAGTTGTGACCAGTGGGGCATTAAAGTTTGTGTGCCCTTTTCTTGACCAATAGCTAGTCCTTCATGCCCTAGTTCCCTCAAAATTGCACTAGGCCAATGCAACTCTTTATGAGGTTGCCCTTGAAGTGCCCATCTGCCTGATCTCACTGCAAGGGCAGAGACCATGGAAGATAGAAGCTGTCTCATAGAATCATGACCTGTACCACGAAGGGCTTTAAAAGGGACATCAGTTTGAATTGTACCTGGACGCCTACAGGCAAAGCACTGCAAGTTATGGACCAACTGGCGCCGTATGTGAATTTCCAGAGGGAGGATAGTCCAGACGGCAAGCGTTAAATCAGAGGAGACCTGAGTCTGTTAGACGATATTGCTTAATTGATGGAATTAGGAGATAACCAAGAACGGCAGATCTTACAGGACAGACACCATGGGAGACAGGGAATCCCTCAAATAACTAGTCACAGTGGCTCAGTGGCTAAGACGCTAAGGTCAGCAGTTTGGCAGCTCGAATCCCTAGCACTGTGTAACGGAGTGAGCTCCCGTTACTTGTCCCACCTTCTGCCAACCTAGCGGTTCGAAAGCATGTGAAAATTCAAGTAGACAAATAGGAAACCACTTTTGGTGGGAAGGTAACAGCGTTCTGTGCCCTTTCGGTGTTTAGTCATGACGACGATGTACATGACCACGGAGACGCCTTCGGACAGCGCTGGCTCTTTGGCTTTGAAACGGAGATGAGCACCGCCCCCTAGAGTCGGGAATGACTAGCACATTGTGCGAGGAGAACCTTTACCTTTGCCTTATGCCATATAAGGTTTTAAAGCACCTTGAGTTCACATAGAAGTAAGTGGTATATAGAGGCCATGTAAGCATCTGGGCATTCCCAGTGCCCAGCTGTAGCTTCTAAGTAGACTTTAAGGGCAGTCTCATGTAGAGCACTTGGGATTGTGATGAGATGACCAGGGCATGAGTGACCATCTGGAAGAGTGCCTATCCAGGAATGGATGCAACTGGCACACCACACGAAGCTGCAAAGATCCTCTGGGCCACAACTGTCCTTTTTCAGCAGGAGCTGCAAGTCAAAAACTGTTAAAGATTATTATCAGTCTCAAAGGAGGAAGGTCAACTCCTTCTAAGACTAAAGACAGAAAGCACGGAGATCCAAGAGATCCAAATCTACAGCCACATGATCCTGACAGATTTGAACCCAAGTGTCTTCCACCCAATTCACTCAAATGCCAGTCACTGAAGTTAAATGTCCATGGAGATTCTTAGCCATCCAGGTCATGATTGTCCCAAAGATGAAGTATATGGATTCAAATTTTGGAATTAGCCTATTTATTTATTTAATGTACACGCTACCCTTTGATTTATGAAAAATTGGGATCTATAGAGTCTGGATTAATGTAGGAAAGAATAGTGTGATCTTGGAAATAAGTGTGATCTTTGATATGTCAGATACAAAAGATTGTGCACTCTCAGCTTTTGAATTGAGTCTTTTATTGACAGAATAGTAAGATAATATACCATACACCGTTTGGTCAAAGTGCATCAACCTGTTGCTTTTGTAATTGAGTTTCAGTAAAAGTATATTTTATTCAGTTATAACACACGTAGAGCCTGCCCAGGACTTCCCCCATCCCTCAAGACATCCCATGCTCCTTACCTGGGACACAGTCCACTCCCTGCTTAACAATCCATGCGTCTGGAGTTACGACGGCAGGGATTGCGGTCACTAAGCAATACAGTGATGCCATATCACCTTTAAAACTGTGTCATTTAGCAATGGACATTCTGGTCCCCATTTAAGTCAAAAGTCAAGGACTAATTATACTATACTCAACTTATAAGCATTTGGCCACATCATCATGCTCTATTCTTTAAAATAATGTAGTCCATGGATTGTGCTCTGTTGCTCATTGTGTTTTATTGCTTACTCTTAGAATTCCTGTTCTGGGACATGATGGGAGTTTGTACTTTCTAAAATGTCGGAGAACATGACTCCTCATCCATCTTTCTATGCCCAAAAAAGTCCCCTCCCCCTCAGGTTTTATCCTTGATTCATGGTGTCAGGACAGCTAAATTTGGTTGCCCATTCCTAGTACACATATAAACTTCTGATCACATATTATTCTTTTAGGATATGGATTTGAAGGGTCCAATCACCTCTTCTGTTTTATCTATATGCTGTCTGTGTGTGTGTGTGTGTGTCTGTGTGTGTGTTCCAGCATAGCTCTGGAGCGCCTTGAGCAATTTCAACCAAACTTGGTACACAGATGACTTACTCTCTGGAGACAAATACTAAGGGGGGGGGGGGGAAATCCCTGGTGTGTGTGTGTGTGTGTGTGTGTGTGTGCGTGCGGTTTCAGCATAACTCTGGAATGCCTGGGCCGTTAATGAGAGCGAGCATGGCATCCTAGAGTGGCAATTGCTTGTGATGTCATGGATGGGAGAAGGGAGAGCCTGGGCCGTTAAGGAGAGCGAGTGTGACGTCCTAGAGCGGCAATCGTTTGTGATGTCAGTTCCTTCGCAGCTTCCTCTGGAAAGCCACCCGTGACGTTTGCCCTCCATTGGACCAATGGTGAAGCGCCTGATGGATTTGTGGAAAGGTGCCAGGATGGCAAAGAGGAGCGCATGGGAGGGGGAAGGAAGAGGGCAGGGATGATGGGCATGGGAGTAAGGGGACGAAAGGCCCCTGTCAGACAAACGCTTCGACGTCTATAAATACCTGGGCCACGGCGTGTCATCAGCTAGTAAGAAATAAAAACGACACGAAAGCTGCTGAGACACAGTGAGGGCCACTTAAAATATTCTCCTTTGTATAGGTTACATTAGACTAAGAGAAATTTCATTCTCAGTTTTACTCCATTTACTCCAGCCCTTGGTTAAAACACCTATTTGTATCAAAGTCTCTTTTACAACAAGGACTGGCATTGCTTGCAGTATCTTATTATGAAGGTAAATATTCTTCAAAGAACTTGATGCTCTGAGTCCCTGATTCTTTGTGACATCTTATTTGCTGACTGTAGTCAAGGCAAGGAGGGGAAAAAAGAAACAGACGCAAAAAAAATCCAACACACTTTTTTTTTTCCTGCTGTTGTCTTTATTATTTATGCTTCAAAAAGATACATCCCAAAAATAGCATATGTAGAAAATTACTATTCACATATGCTCTCAAAAGAGAGAATGCGCATTAAAAAATCGCTAAAGCTTGCGTGAGCTAAGACAACATGTGAAGGAGAAAAGGGAGAATAAAAGGAAGTTTGCTCACGAGGCTCAAATCTTAACAAAACAGAAACGGGAACACAAACCAGCTTCAATTTAACCAAAGTATTTGGAATGCTGATATTACGTCAAACGTGGTGCAACATTCAAAGCCCATTCCCTCGGTGGAAATTCTGTGGATTGGTTCATAGCTTCTAGCCTCTGGCCTTGTGCATTCAAAACATAGAACAGGGGTGGGGAACCTATGGCTCTCCAGATGTTGTGGAACTACCAATCAGAACCATGGGCTTTAATTTTAGGGATCAAACCAAGAACTCAACTGAGGATGAAGATGATAAGTTAACAGGGCTAAAGACATGCTTTGGGAGTTTCAAATGCACTGTTAACTTCTCAGCTCTACAATCCTAGGGCAAAGCCCATTCCCTCGGTGGAAATTCTGTGGATTGGTTCATAGCTTCTAGCCTCTGGCCTTGTGCATTCAAAACATAGAACAGGGGTGGGGAACCTATGGCTCTCCAGATGTTGTGGAACTACCAATCAGAACCATGGGCTTTAATTTTAGGGATCAAACCAAGAACTCAACTGAGGATGAAGATGATAAGTTAACAGGGCTAAAGACATGCTTTGGGAGTTTCAAATGCACTGTTAACTTCTCAGCTCTACAATCCTAGGGCCTACCAAAATGTATGGCTTTCTGGATACTGTTGAACTTCCAATGCTCATCAATTAGCATAGCTAATCACCAGGGAGAAAAGGAGTCGTATTCCAAAGCCATCTGGAAGATTGTACCTCAACCACTCAAGATGGAACATATCTGCTTCTCATATGCTCTGCTTTTATCGCAGAGATAATCCAGTGTCTCAAAAATGACAAGCGAAAGAATTAATATCCTAGAAAAATTAATAACCCCAGAAAAAGGGATTCTACCATCACTTATGGTAAGCCAGATTCCAGGTGTTAGAAAGTGGAGAACGTCTTCCCTTCTCTCATAACACTGAAGCAAACAGGGGAGACCTCAGGGAAGCAGATGGAGGCAGGTGAGGGAAGGCAGGGAGGAATTTGAAGTAGGATAAATCTGGACTGAGTTTTGGATGTGAGGAGCCAAAAGCAACAGCCTCGCTTAGGCCAGACAGAGTTGAAAACTGGGGGCCAGAAGCAAGGAGCGCAGAGACGTGGCTTCAGTTTAACTCTGTCTCAAGGCCAATTGGGCATCGCAATACCCATTCCTGGCTCATCCTGAAATTTCCTCCGGAAAACAAGGAAGTTTTGCAAGCAAATCCAAGGAAGAGTTGGTGGATCAAATTAGAAATCCCACTCGCCCATGGGGATTTGTTTGTCAACAGCCGCCAAACTGATGTAACTGGAAGGGCAAAGAGGGAAGCCATTTTTGTAACAGTGTTCTCCAGCTTCCAGCTCTCTAAATGTGGCCTACAACGTTTGTTACTACCAAGCCAGAACTACTGATAATGACCCAAACATATCATGATGGGCCCAAGTTAGAGAACACTGTTTTATTGTCAGTCTTCCACATTTGACACTCGCAAAGAAAACTGCCCCCATGTACGTTCATGGATCGCAATCTTGTTTGAAAAATAGAAAACATGAGCGTTAGACAAGAGAACAACAGAGGATAAAGAGGCCACCGGCTTCAGTGACTTTGAAAAAAGGCGACACCGTGGAGAGAAATCACCTCAGTGGCAGGGCCAATGTTTTGTGTATATAATGGCCTCAGATTTAATCACTCACACTGAATTTCTGACATATTGAGAGTGAGAGGAAGGAACGGGAGGCAGAGAATATAACCGCTGCCTTATGTGTGACTTTTTATGCTAACAGAGGTGGTGCCTAGGACACAAAGCATTTGCGCTATCATTGGGTGATGCTCCGTTAAGAGGAAGGATCAGGGACCTTGGAAACAAGACCCTCCATACATCAATTTCAGCACACAATGGCAAAGAGAACTCCAGAAGTGTCACGTCTAGAAGGCAGTGGAGAGATCCAACATCCCAGGAGGCACAGGTATGCGTTGGAAAGTTGGGAGGCAGGTAGGAAGGAGTTTCTCTGAGGAAGAATTAACGGTGGAGTCCTTGGTGCTTGTTCAGCTTGATTGTTCGCAGGCGTTTCATTACCCAATTAGGTAACATTATCAATGCTAGCGAGTGTGGGGAGGTTGCTCCATTCATATACAGTAGCTTGTCCTGCTACTGGGGCCGTCCTTTTTCTCTTTGGCAATTCCTTGATTCAGGCAGGTTTATTTATTTGTCATGTTTACATGGCCTTGGATAATTCCTTGAATCAAGAAAGCACCAAGGAGAAAACCACACTCCCACCAGAAGCAGCACGGGGAGCAGACTCCACACTCACTAGCACTGATAGCGTTACCTAGTTGGGTCATGTAACATTTGCAAGCAAACAAGCAAGTCCAGAAAGCACCAAGGACTCCACAGTTCAACCCGGAGCTCAATACATTCTCTTCTATTGTTTGGATAAGGCACTCCCCCGAAGTACAACTTAGCTTTCTTTTCTAAGACACAGTGAAAGCAATCATTATAATCTTGTACATCATTGAAAAGGTGACCAAGTAACCAGCCATCCAAGCCAACCCTCTACTGGGCTGGGGAAGAGGTACCAGGTAAGCAATGGTGTGGAAGATCCTAGAACCAAGAAAGATTCGGTAGTGCAGCAAAGCAGTAGAGAGGGACACGCCACTAAAAGAGTAGAAGAACCCAGCAAACAGAAATGGAATAATGTTCTCCAGGTCGTTGAGGTGGATTCTGGGGAAAGAAACAAAGGAGATTCACAGCGTTAAGAGGCTTCTTCAATATTTGGTACCAACAAAATGGCCTTATGGAATGAAGGCCAATATACGTGTTGCAGGATCCAACATGTATAATGTTGGAGGACCCAATCTGGGTCAGTGGATTTAGTCTTCTGAGCTTCCAAGACTTGAGTTGGAGCCCAAGTCTACATCGTGCTAACAATAGGAGCCGAGGTGGCGCAGTGGTTAGGGTGCAGTACTGCAGGCCACTTCAGCTGGCTGTTATCTGCAGTTCGGCGGTTCAAATCTCACCGGCTCAGGGTTGACTCAGCCTTCCATCCTTCCGAGGTGGGTAAAAAGAGGACCCAGACTGTGGGGGCGATATGCTGACTCTGTAAACCGCTTAGAGAGGGCTGAAAGCCCTATGAAGCGGTATATGTTGAACTGCTATTGCTAACTGAGATGCTAATTTTCCACTCTGACAAACACACGGCAATCGCACCCTATCTCCGTTTCTGATTGCAAGGCCTGCCCCATAGGAAACACCTGAAAGTGTCCTTCAGCATTTAATTTGGAGACATCTTGAAGAACCCGTGCTCAAGATATGGTGGTTCACAACTCTACATATCCATTCTGAAAACTCTTGGGAAAATTGTGGAGAGAACTTTGCTTACTGGCAAAGGGGCGGAAAGAGTCACTGAATCGGAGCTGTATCCAAATGACCATTAAAGGTAAAAGTTCCCCTCGCACATGTGTGCTAGTCGTTCCTGACTCTAGGGGGTGGTGCTCATCTCCGTTTCAAAGCTGAAGAGCCAGCGCTGCCTGAAGACGTCTCTGTGGTCATCTGGCTGGCATGACTAAACGCCAAAGGTACATGGAACACTGCTACCTTCCCACCAAAGGTGGATCCTATTTTTCTACTTGCATTTTTTACATGCTTTCGAACTGCTAGATTGGCAGAATCTGGGACAAGTAACGGGAGCTCACACTGTTATGCAGCGCTAGGGATTCGAACCACCAGACTGCCGACCTTTCTGATCGACAGGCTCAGCATCTTAGCCACTGAGCCATTGCATCCCTCAAACGACCAGTAGGGGATCACAAAGTGCTGTTGCTACCATCTAGTGGCAGCATTGGGTTTTGCAGCCCAGATTTGCTAGTCCTGGCGTAAAGATAGTTTCAATCATAGGATTTCCCCACCTGTCACATTAGCAGCTGTTCTTGAACTCACATTAATCTTCAAAATAAATAAATGGCTGATTTATCTTCTAGATTAAAGGCCGTCTATTCATGAGATCATAAATATATCCAAATTAAAAAAAAAACGAGATTCATCTTTTTCTGTTTGAGCGAAGCAAGACGATCCAAGGATCAGCCTTGGGATAATTTCTCCTTCCCTCCAATTCATTTTTTGTTTGTTTGTTTGTTACAAAAAAGGGAGAGCAGCAAATTGTATTCAAAAAATCAGCACCGGAAGAATAGCGTGGCCAGTTCATGCTACTGCCCATTTCTGCTGTGAATTAGATGGCATATTGACTGTGGGAATTACATATGCAAACTCGAGACGTTGCAATAGCACAGGCCATCATAAACACTCTCCGGGAGAATGGAGAGATAGGGGTGTGCAAACAAACAGTCACGGAACATTTTGTTGACCCCTACAGAGGATCATCAAAGAAACAAGAGAGTTATTAATGGACCGAGGGATGACGCTATCAATATTTTTTCTTTTCTTTTTTTAGCAGATTTTTATTATTATTTTTTCCCTTCTACAGCACCTTACAGTCATTATATCAACATTGTTATGTCATCATACCTGTACATGTATATAATATTTCGCTTCTATATTTACACTCCTTTATACACAGTTCTATATATATTTATATATATTGTTTTTCGGCTTAATTAATTTTATTCTTGTTTTGCAGCCATTTGCACCAATTGTTCCAAATTTCATAACATTCCGATTCTTCTTTATCTTTTAATTTCAGTGTTAATTTGTCCATCCCTGCACAATCCAAAGGTTTTTTTTAATCACTAATTCATCCGAGGGGGTATTATTTTGTTTCAAGCATTGAGCAAATGCTATTCTAGCTGTGGTTAGCAGATGTGTTAATATGTACTTAATTTTCTTTGTATATTTCCCTTTGATTATTCCCAGCGGAAAGATTTATATTTTATCTGTTCTCCTGTAATTTCTTGCACCCATTTCCAAATTTTTGTCCAATATTTTTGTGTTTCCAGGCAGGTCCACCATATGTGATAAAAAGTCCCTTGTACTTTTTTACACTTCCAGTTGGTCGGCTTCATGTTTGGGTACATTTTAGCCAATCTTGTTGGTGGTAAATGCCAACAATAAAACATTTTGTACATATTTTCTTTAAGTGCTGCTGATCGTGTTAGTTTATAATTTATGTTCCAAATTCTTTCCCAATCCGCTAGATCTATGTTGTAACCAAAGTTTTTGGCCCATGCTATCATGCAACCTTCAACTTTTTCTTCTTCCAATGTTACTTCTAATAAATATTTGTAAATTTTCGTTATGAATTTATTTTCCGGGCCAATTAAAATTTTATCTATTTGTTGTAATTCTGTGAATATTCCATATTCTTTCACATCTGTTTTGTATCTTGATTGTAGTTGGAGATATGGCCACCAACCTACATTTATATTTATATCAATATTTTTTCTAAGCCAGTAATTGAAAATAAAGTGCAGGCACATTGGTGAGAGCCTTTTGCACTCAACCATGCCATGTATTTTTTTCCCCTTTATATGCTGTATTTTTCGGAGTATAAGAGGCACCGGAGTATAAGGCGCACCAAGATTTTGAAGAGGTAATTTTTTTAAAAAAAGTTTTTGCACTCTGCAAGCCTCCCAAACACTCTGCACACCTGGTTTTGGTGAACATCCCATTTTCCACTTGTTTTTCCCCTCCCCAGCCCCTAGGAGCACTTTGCAAGACTCTCAAACCCTCTGCATGTCCATGTTTGTGAAGGGGGAGCGGTTTTGGGAGGCCAAAAATGCGGTATTCTGTATATAAGACGCACCCAGATTTTCACCCTCTATTTTGGGGGGGAGGGGGGAAGGAGCATCTTATATTCCGAAAAATACGGTATGTGCTTGATAAGAAGCTCCAGAATTACCTGCGTACACGTTCCACATCAGGATCGGTCCTTAGGAACTTTTTCGCATTCTCTCCTTTTCCAAACGATGTTGTATCTTCAGGATTAGCAAATGCCTATTCGGGAGAAAGATGAGGATACATTACAAGGTACCATGCCAGGGTCAGCTGCGGTGGCATTGTGGTTAGAATCAGCATTGCAGTATTGAATGAAGCGATATGCCCCTGACTTACTACTACACCAATTATTAGTGTTGCTGTTATTGCTATTCAGTCTACCAGATATTTCTGAGTTGAATTAGTACTGCTGACTACAGGTAGCCCTCGATTAAAACCAGAATCTCGGTCATTGAATGAAGCAGTCATTAAGACACTAACGTTAACTGCTTTCCTCAATGATCACAATCCCAGCACTCCCAGCTACAGTTGTTAAGCTGTCTCCCACATTGTTAAGCAAAGGTTTCAGCCCCCTATTGAGGTGAAATCTTCCTAGAAGGCAGCCCTTTTGGTCTCATACATCCCTGCAGCCCACCAAAATGTAGTTACTGACTGTGCTGTCTGATGTTGAGCTGCAACACTTTATGGTGGCCTGAAATCGTGGCACGACAAAACCGCGGTCCACTAAAGCGCGCCCGATTAAAGCGCGTACCTGACGTCATCAGCAGCGCGACAAATACAACTGCGGAGAAAAAAGGGCGCTTTAAAAAGCGCTTTCAAAGCAAGCCAATTCACGTAAAGGTAAGGGTTAGGTTTAGGTTTAGGGTTAGGGTTAGGTTAAGGGTTAGGTTTAGGGTTACGTTAAGCATTAGGGTTAGGTTTAGGGTTAGGTTAAGGGTTAGGTTAAGGGTTAGGTTTAGGGTTAGGTTAAGGGTTAGCGTTAGGTTTATCGTTAGGTTAAGGGTTAGGTTTAGGGTTAGGTTAAGGGTTAGCGTTAGGTTTATCGTTAGGTTAAGGGTTAGGTTTAGGGTTAGGTTTAGGGTTAGGTTAAGGGTTAGGTTTGGGGGGGTTAGGGTAAGGTTTTCACGTTAATTTTAACTTTACCGCTCACAGCGTGATGTTTTCGTCGCGCTGTGATGATGTCAGGTACGCGCTTTCGTCGAGCGCGCTTTAGTCTACCGCGGTTTTGTGGTGGAACCGCCTGAAATACTTACATGGGCTGTAAAGTACCTTTTCCAAGACCATTGTAAGCAAAAGATCATCTGTATTTGGTCTTTCTTAAACATCTAGCAAAGCTATGAATATTGTAAACATAGGCAATATCCTTAGGTAAATGTTCCCCTCCCATATATGGGCTAGTCGTCCCTGACTCTAGGGGGCGATACTCATCTCCGTTTCAAAGCCGAAGAGCCAGCGCTGTGGTTATGTGGCCGGCATGACTAAATGCCTAAGGCACATGGAATGCTGTTACCTGGTAATAGGTGGTCCCTATTTTTCTCCTTGCATTTTTACATGCTTTCGAACTGCTAGGTTGGCAGAAGCTGGGACAAGTAACGGGAGCTCACTCCATTACGCGGCGCTAATGATTCAAACCGCTGAACTGCCAACCTTTCTGATCAACAAGCTCAGGGCCTTAGCCACTGAGCCACTGGGTCCCTTGTGCAGTATCCTTAGTAATGCTATTTTTTGTAACTGATGAACTGAAATCCTACCTATTCATATTGTCAGGCCTGCCATTATATTCCTTTTGGAATTTTGGCCTGCCACACTTTCTCTTATTTCAATATGCTGGTTCATTAGTATAGTTGATGGGAGGGGAGAATAGAAAGGAGTAGGATTGTGGAATGTATTGTTATCATTCTTTTTTAGAAGACCAAGGTCATCTTTTGTCTCCACACTTTTACACCTGACCGGAAACAGCTGGATGGAGACGCCAGTGTGGAAGAAGAAGATTGGACCATGTGATGGATTGTGGGTGTGGGGACAAGATTCATGAACTTTTAACTGGGTGGAATTCTGATGTCATTTCCAGAATTGGGATTAACACACATGTGCTAAGTTGTCTGCTTTATTAAATTGGAACTTTTAAGAATCGTTTTGCCTTGGACTCTGATTTAATTCTACATGATGCTTGGAACGCTGACACATATAGCATCCCAATAGTTTTTCAGATCTTTGGTTATTACCATAATTAACATAACTAACAAGGATGCCAACAGAAATGAATCTACCATGGATGTTTAGCAATAGCAATAGCAATAGTTAGACATATACCGCTTCATAGGGCTTTCAGCCCTCTCTAAGCGGTTTACAGAGTCAGCATATTGCCCCCAACAACAATCCGGGTCCTCATTTTACCCACCTCGGAAGGATGGAAGGCTGAGTCAACCTTGAGCCTAGTGGGATTTGAACAGCCGAACTGCTGAACTGCAGTCAGCTGAAGTAGCCTGCAGTGCTGCATTTAACCACTGCGCCACCTTGGCTCTTCCCTTGATTTATCTTAACTTATTTTAGTTATTTTAACATTATTACATTTATGTTACACTCTCTGAGAGTCATAATTCAACTGTGGCGGTAAATCTATGGTATTTTGAATGATGCTTTTTTTAAAAAACAAACAAACCCAGAGGCCTGGTTTGTATATAATGTTAGTCCATAATAAATTACAAACCCAAAGATTTGATAGTTTAGCCTGTATGAACTAACCTGGAGCGTTTCAGACTTGAAAGCACAACTCCCATCAATCCTGGCTTATCATGCAAAGTGTTGTGCTCACAAGTCTCACTCCACACACTGTTTTTTTTCATAACTCCAACTTTCGTCTCTCACCTTTTTCTTCATTCGGAAAAAAGCTGTGATGGTGCTCATGAGCATCATTTTCAATACAACAATGGTTCCATATCTCATAAATGCCAGAGTGACTTCATGATCCAGTAATTCATGGAAGTTTCCCATCCTGACCAGTTTTCACCAAAGACCTGAAACACGAAGCGAAAGGAAGAAAAGCATAAAGTACAACATTCAAGTTGCGATTCAGATTTTAGAGAGTAGGTTTTATCAATGGTTGGAAACACTAGGTGGGAGTTGGAACACGGAAAAAATTAGGCTCAGTAGCTCTGAAATGAGAGATTATATATGTATTACAATACAATACAATAGCAGAATTGGAAGGGACCTTGGAGGTCTTCTAGTCCAACCCCCTATCTAGACAGGAAACCCTATACTGTTTCAGACAAATGGCTAGCCATCTTCTTCTTAAAGACTTCCAGTGTTGGGGCATTCACAACTTCTGGAGGCAAGTCGTTCCACTGATCAATTGTTCTGTCAGGAAATTTCTCCTCGGTTCTAAGTTGCTTCTCTCCTTGATTAGTTTCCACCCATTGCTTCTTGTCCTGCCCTTAGGTGCCTTGGAGAATAGCTTGACTCCCTCTTCTTTGTGGCAGCCCCTGAGATATTGGAACACTGCTATCATGTCTCCCCTAGTCCTTCTTTTCATTAAACTAGACATACCCAGTTCCTGCAACTGTTCTTCATATGTTTTAGTATTAGAATGAATAAGTTGGTCAAAAATAATTGTATACGACTAGCACTGTGTAAATAGTATATATCTTATTTGTCTTGCTCCTTGGTTTCTATGGCGGATGAAACTCTGTTCGATATACTTACTTACATACATACATGCATGCATGCATGAAAGATACGATTCAGGTAGCCCTCCAGACTAACACAGTTTAATGTCGGTAGTTGTACCCAACGTGAACCTAAAACTATGGACATGAATTGTGTTAGTCTGGAGGTTTTTAAGAAGAGATTGGACAATCATTTGTCTGAAATTATATACATTGTCCTCCACTTACAACCATAATTAAGCCATAAGAGCCAAGGTGGCGCATTGGTTAGAGTGCACTACTGCAGGCCACTTCAGCTGACTGCTATCTGCAGTTCAGTGGTTCAAATCTCACCGGTTCAAGGTTGACTCAGCCTTCCATCCTTCCGAGGTGGGTAAAATGAGAACCCGGATTGTTGTTGGGGGCAATATGCTGACTCTGTAAACCGCTTAGGGAGGGTTGAAAGCCCTATGAAGCGGTATAGAAGTCGAACTGCTAACTGCTAACTAACTAAAAGTTTATGTTGCTAAATGAGACATTTTTAAAGTGGGTTTTGCCTTAGTTTACAACCTTTTTGCCACTGCTGCTAAGTGAGTCACTGCCTTGCTAAGTTGGCAACATGGTTATTGACTTTGCTCATCAGAAAGTCACAAAAGGTACCCCATGACCCTGGGACACACTAACCGTCATAAATATGAGCCAGTGGCCAAACATCTGGATTTTGGTATGACCGTGGGGATGCTACAATGGTTGTATGAAAAAGCGGTCGTAAGTCACTTTTTCCGTGCTGTTCCAACTTTCAACAGTCACTAAAAGAACTGTTGTAAGCCGTGGACTTCCTGCTTGAGCAGGGGGTTGGACTAGAGGACCTCCAAGATCCCTGTTGTACTGTTATCGTATAAACGTATAACCAGGCCTGATTTTATCTTTTGTGATCATTAAGCAAACATGGTGTGCATTCCCACCCACCCCCACCCTCCACACATGTGCGCGTGTCTCCTGCATGCGCCCCGCCCCCCATGCATGCGCGGCAGACCCAAAAATCGGTTGGCCGGCGGGAGGCACACACACATGCGCAGTGGAGCTGAGTTGGTGCCATATATTCACCATTGCGGCTGTAGGGTGATTTTGCTGGAAAAAAGAAGTAAACCCCCGTTTCTGGCAAAAACATCCTAAATTGTGGTTGCATGACTGCAGGACGCTGTAAATGGCCATAAAAGATGCTAAAACGAGGATTATCCGCATTGCTACTTCTGCCACATGCTAGTAACAAGCAGAGGGTTTTTTTAGGTGTATGGAAAAAGAACAGGAAATCATTGAACGCTCATGCAAAAAGCCTGTGGGTTTTGCTTATTTAAAATTAAATAGCAATAAACACTTAGCAAATAGCAATACCGCTTCATAGAGCTTTTACAGCCCTCTGTAAGCGGTTTACAGAGATAGCTTATTGCCCAGGGGGTGGAAAAAACCGGTTCGGTAGCAATGTGGCCGTGCCTGCAAAGGTAATCGAACAGTGGGGAGGGGAGGGGGGGAGAATCCGCTGTACCACGCAATTTAGATTTAATATAAATCGCATTTCACAGCTGATCGTTGGAAGCATTGTTTTTACTACCAGTTCGGGCAAACGGGTAGCATTTTTACTACTGGTTCGGGCAAACCGGTCCGAACTGGTAGCATTACACTGCTGATATTGCCCCCAACAATCTGGGTCCTCATTTAACCCCACCTCGGAAGGACGGAAGGCTGAGCCAACCTTGAGCCTGCTAAGATTCGATCTGCCAAACTGCTGGTGATCAGCAGAAGTAGCCTGCAGTGCTGCACTCTAACCACTGTGCCACATCTAATTTAGCTTTGTCCTGGCACAATCGCTTTTTGATCCTATCCTCACTTAAGCCAAACCCAAGCCTGGCGCAATGATTGAGCATGAAAGGTGAACCACACACCGTTCCAAACCCAAGAACATTTGTGATGGAATGTGGTGAAGCAGGTGGACTCCAAGGAAGGAGAGAGGTGCATTCCTGAGGACTAAGAGGCAGCTCAGCCCAGATTATGATCGGCGAGAGAAAGAGGGCGAAGACAGCCTCTCCCTAATGGTACACAGAGCATATGTTGTAAACAGGGACTTAATGTAGATGCAAATCGAACAGGGAGCAACAAAGGTGATTAGGGGGCTGGAGGCTAAAACATATGAAGAACGGTTGCAGGAACTGGGTATGTCTAGTTGAATGAAAAGAAGGCCCAGGGGGAGACATGATTGCAGTCTTCCAATATCTCAGGGGTTGCCACAAAGAAGAGGGAGTCAAGCTATTCTCCAAAGCACCCGAGGGCAGGACAAGAAGCAATGGGTGGAAACTAATGAAGGAGAGAAGCAACTTAGAACTGAGGAGAAATTTCCTGACTGTTAGAACAATTAATCAGTGGAAAAAGCTTACTTCTAGAAGTTATGAATGCCCCAACACTGCAAGTCTTTAAGAAGATATTGGATAGCCACTTGTCTGGAATGGCATACAGCAGGGGTGTCCAAACTTTTTGCAAGAAGGGCCAGATTTGGTGAGGGGAAAATGTAAGAGGCCGACCATTCAGCCTCACATTCTTTGAACCATTAACGTTAAATGCAAATGAGCTATTTTATGGAAGACTAAACAATTAACTCCATCAGGGAGAAGAGACTGCGGGCGGCTTGAAATTTGAAAACGGGGTGCAATTGGCCCCCAGGGCGGAGTTTGGACATGCCTTGTATACAGTAATAGATTAACAGAGTTGGAAGGGACCTTGCAGGTCATTTAGTCCAACCCCCTGCCCAAGCAGGAGAGACCCTACATCTGTCTCTACCTAGGATCGAACTCCCAACCTCCTGGTTGTGAGGGAAGAGCTCCACCTTTAGGCCACCACAACTGTTCTCCTGCTACTCAGCTTGGAAGAATCACCACACATCATTCTTGGTCTGGGGTCTGACATAAACCCACCTTTCTCCCAAGAGCTCAAAATATGGTCAGGATGTCCTTATAAGGAGAGTGGAAGATAGCCCCTAGATCAGGGGTCAGCAAACTGTGGCTCTGGAGCCGCATGTGGCTCTTTCCTCCCTCTGTTGCGGCTCCGTCACGGGTCGGTGCCACAATTTTGAGAGGAGCTTCTGGTGGTGGGGGGGGGGGGAGAAGAGAAGCACAGTGCGCCAGGAGAAGACTCTATGGCAAGGGGAGGGTTTTCCAGTTGTCTCCACAATTGATAGGGCTTTTGGTTATGACAGGTAGGAGGAAAAAGTATTTTGCACTAGGATGAGACTCTATGGTGGGGGAACTGAACTTCCGGTCAGCTCCAACATTGAACAGGGGGCTTCCGGTTAGGACCTTTGTGGCTCCCGGTGTTTTCTTTTCTGTGGGAAACGGTCCAAATGGCTCTTTGAGTGTTTAGGTTTGCCGACCCCCTGCCCTAAGTCATCCAATCAGCTTGCATGATTGTGCCCTAAGCCAAACATCCGTTTCTCACCCAGCCTCTGAATCCCAACACCATACAAAATGCAGATTTTGCACATGCTGAACATGATTAAGCGGTGTGACTAAATGAATGAAGAGACTGCTCAACCCTGAACATATAGATGCAAACAAACAAACAATGACAACAAAAAACATTTGCAGCAATTATTTGTGCTGAATCAAAATGTTGTACAACCTATTTGCATGCTATTACTTAGCAAGCCAATTTCCACAGCAGAATCTTTTTTTCTTTCTCTTCCTTCTTCCTTCCTTCATCTTTCTTTTTCTTTCTTTATTTCTCTTTCTCCTTCCTTCTTTCTTTCCTTCTTTCCTCCCTTCCTTCCTCCCTTCTTTCCTCCCTTCTTTCTTTCCTTCCTTCCTTCCTTCCTTCCTTCCTTCCTTCCTTCCTTCTTTCTTTCTTTCTCCCATCTCCCCTACAACTCTGGTAACCTTTTGTGTTGATTCTAGTTAGTAAGGAACATCCTCCACTTAAGTGAGGTATGCTTAAAAGCATTCACTTTCACTTTTCCCAAATGAGGAAGCACCTCCCACTCACCCCACATCCAACTTCTGGAGCTTACAGAGGGAAGCAAATTCACAGTCAAGATTGCATTCTGGAGTTCTTGCCACGAAGGACTAGATCCATGGACCTGTATGCAGGCAAAGTTTTAACTGCAATTGCCATCTACAGTAGCCCTCGACTTACCACGACAACTGAGCCCAGATTTTACTTTGCCAATTGAGAAATGTGTTAAGTGAGTTTTGCTCCATGTTACAGCTTTTCCTGCCACCGTTGCTAAGCGAATCACTGCAGTTTCTAAGCTGATAACAAGGTTGTTATGCGAAACTGGCTTTCCCGTTGACTTTGCTTGTCAGGAAGTCACAAAAGATGGTCACAATGCCCCCAGGACGCTGTAGCTGTCATAAATATGAACCAGTTGTCAAGCATTTGTATATAAAACACGTGACCCCTCAGTTATTCTTGTTAGATATAACTACTGATTGTACTGTTATAGAGACTAATCTGATTTTGAACCTAACAACGGCAGCGAGACCGTTGGTGGCACAATATTGGAAGAAGGAAGATTTGCCTACTATTCAAGAATGGACATTAAAAGTAACAAACTTAGCAGAGATGGCTAAAACATCAGCATATCTGAAGGATCATTCAGATGAGAAATATAAACTGGAGTGGAGAAGATGGATTGACTATATTCAAAATAAATACGGGACTAAAAAAATCCAGATAGTTTATGACTGAAGAAGCAAGGAATGATTTAATTTGTTTATAGTTAGCTTAACAAAAGAGGAGTTAAAGCACAAATGAAAGATGTAGCCAAGTCACTTTTAGTTTATTTTAGAATATGATTGTTAAAGATTTATAGCCTGTATTTGCTCTGGGAAGTCGGGGGGGGGGGACGTTGGGGGGGAGATGGGCTCGGGTGGGGAGGGAGGTAAATATTTGTAAAACCTTTTTTAAAAATTTTCAATAAAAAAAACAAAACACGTGACTATGGGGGGGATACTGCAATGGTCGTAAGTGTGAAAAACGGTCATACGTCACTTTTTTCTGTGCTGTTGTAACTTTGAATGGCCATTAAATGAACTCCTGTAGAGGCAGACAAGAAACTGTAGGCCTGTGATGGCGAACAGGTGGCCCACGGAACCATTTCTGAGAGCATGCGAGGCGTTGACCTGTCGCTCCAGTGCGCATGCTGGCCAGCTATTTCAGCCTTGGTTTTTGGCTGTTTTTCGTCCTCCAGAGGCTTCAGGGAAGCAGGAGAGGCAGTTTTCTCCCTCCCCAGGCCCCAAGAAAGCCATGTGAGCATGCATGGGGCAACCGGGGGGAAGGGGTGTCACACGTGCATGCGCAGGGGGCACGGCCTGGGGGGGCGTAAAATTAAGGGGGTGGGCACGTGAGGGCACGCGAAAAAGGTTGCCCATCACTTCTGTAGGAGGGCAACACTGTGAAATCTTGCATGCCCTACAAACTGACCCATTCTAAATATATTTCTTTCTGTTTGCTAAAGGTTGAACCATTATTAAATAAAGTTGCAACTGAGCAAAACTTTTTTTTCCCTCTCTCTCTCTCCTCTGGCAATCTCCTTGTGGAGATGCCAGAGGAGAGAGAGAGACTAAATGCAGTTAGTCCTCAACTTACAATCATTTGTTTAACAACTGTTCGAAGTTAAAACAGAATTCGTGGGGGGGAAAAGTTAATTTCTGACCCGTCCTCACTTAACAATGGTTGCATCATCCCCAGGGTCACTTGATCAAATTTTAAATGCTTCACAACTGGCATGTATTTAGGGCAGCTGCACAGAACATTTGGGACCTTCCCAGCTGGCTTCCCCAAGGCAGTCAATGCGGTGAAACAGGATTCACTTAGTGACGGCGTGATTCACTTAACTGCATTGGTTTCCTCCACTGTGGCAAGGCACTTGTAAAATCAGGCGCAACTCACTTCACAACCTTCTGGCTTAACAATGGAAATTCTGGTCCCCAAGTGTAGTCATTAATTTGAGGACTACCTGTAAAATACCTTTAGTCCAGGCTGACTGAAAAAGCACATACGAAAATAACCAAGCACATTGTTTTTATTTTGCTGTAAAATCCCGCATTCATTTTCCTCTTCTCTGGGGTAGAGCTGGGGGGTTCACCCACAAAACCGCACCCAACTAAACCGCGTCGCTGACGTCATCAACAGGGCGACAACAGCGCGGAGACAGAAGCACGCTGTAAACCCTAAACCTAAAATTAACCCCTAAACCTAACCCCCCTAAACTTAATCCTAAACCTAACCCTTAACCTAACCCTAAACCTAACCCTTAACCTAACCCTAACCCTTAACCTAACCCTAAACCTAACCCTAACCCTTAACCTAACCCTAAACCTAACCTTAAAGCTAACCCTAGGCCTAACCCTAGGCCTAACTTTACACCTTTCCTCAATTGCTGCCACAACCCATTGAAGAGGTTTGGTTGCAAAAGGAAATGTGTGCCACGGGCATCACCCACGGCATTAAGAAGTGAAAGATTCCACTGGCCACGAAATCTGAGTCAGGAATTCCTGGAAAGAATCACAGAATCCAACTCAAGGTAATTGCTAAGGTGCTAACGCTAATACCAGGAGACGGGGAGTTCTAGTCCCCACCTTAGGCATGAAAGCCAGCTGGGTGACTTTGGGCCAATCGCGCTCTCTCTCTCTCAGCCCAACTCCCCTCACCGAGTTGTCGTTGGGAGGAAAATAGATGCAGAAAGGAGCATTAAGAATGTCCACCGCCTTGAGTTGCAGGTACTCCTCGACTTACGACCACGACGGAGCCCCAAATTTCTCTTGCTAAGAGGTATTTGTGAAATGAAATTCGACCCCATTTCACAACCATTCTGGCCACACAGTTAAGTGACGTATACTGCAATTCTTAAGTCAGTAAGACTTAAGTTGTTAAGTAAATCTGACTTCTCCGCTGTCTTTGCTTGTCAAAAGGTCGCAAAAGGTGATCACCGATGACCCCGGGGACACTGCAAGGGTCAGAAGTGTGAAAAGTGGTCGTAAGTCACTTTTTTCCCCGTGCGGTTCTAACTTCAAGTGGCCACTAAACCAATGTTTATTAGTTGAGAACTACCAGTATTCATAAAAATACAGACGGAAAGAAATTTTGGCTGCTCTGAGTTTTTCTTTCAGCTGGTGCTTTTGCTTTGGGGTGAAAGGGTTTTAAGTCTTTTTGGCACTGCTTTCGTGGTTCCTGGCACTGTCCTTTTGGGGTGTACTTCCCACAGAACCAATCCAATTAGTCAAACAGAAATCTGCTACTCCTCCCCTTTTTGGCTGGAAAATTATCTTGCACAAAACCACTTTCTGATTTCTTCAGCTTTCCCCTGTGATGCGAAGCCAGCTAACTGTGGCCTGTAATCATTTTCTCCTCCGCAAAGTAGATAACACAAGTTAAAATTATTTTTTTACTTCATCCTCACCCTAACTCCTGGTGCTGCAGCTGAATTCCCACAGGTGGCAAAACCTGTATCTCGGTTGCATCTTGCAGGTGGACCTCACTTGGAGCCAAAGGTGAACTAACATCTTGTGCAAAATATGAACTCCCACTCCCTTGACACACACACACACACACACACACACACACACGGCTCACACACACACGGCTCACACACACACATACACACACATTTCTACACTCAAGGACAATGTGAACCACCAGTTAAGGGTGAACCAGTTTGACAGGTGGGCTAAAACTCAGCCTGTTTCCCACCAGCACTAAGTGAAATCTACCTTTGGCTTTAAATCAAAGTACGTTGATTGCTTCATCTCTATACAAATGCCATTTGCATTTCGCAATCATACCAGATTTACTATCCAGTAATTAAGTTTTGAGTTGCCTTTTGAACTACGGCCAAGTTGCGCAACGCTCCGGTGAGATGAATAGGGTGCAGCTCCCCTCCCACCTCCCCCCAGTATTTTCTGCACCCTATTTTCTGGGGGGGGAAACCTCCCACCCTTTCTTGTCCCCATATGGAAGCGGGGCAACAAATTCAGGGAGCTAAGCAGAGGCCTGGAGTCCTCTGGTACTCTCCCACCCACCCCCCCGCCCAGCTTGGTGTTTGCTTGCAGATGTTTCATTCTCCGACTACTGAAAGTCCTCAACTTGCAACAGTTCATTGAGTGACCGTTCAAAGTCACAGAAGTACTGAAAGACAGGAGATATGGCTGTTTTTCCAGTTCTGATCTTTGCAGCATCCCCAAAATCTGTGATCAAAATCTAGATGCTTGGCCACGGTCGCCGTGTCCCAATGTCCCCTTTTGTGACCTTCAATGGGGGAAGCCTGATTCACTTAACAACCGGGTTGCTCCCTTCTCCACTTGCAGCAATTCGCTTGACACTTGTGGCAAGGAAGAACGGTCGTAAAAAGGGGGCGGAACTCGCTGCACAAACATTTCATTTAGCAACAGAAATTTTGGCCTCCCGTTGGAAGTGGAGGATTATTACCTGTAGATCAAGACCATCAGGGTGAGGCTTATTCCAACGCTCCCCAGCACCCATAATTGCGACCTAATCGGGGAATGAAACGGGTGCGAGCAAAATCCTTGAGGATTCTCACTGCGCCGCCTTGGCTCAGTGGTTAAATGCAGCACTGCAGGCTACTTCAGCTGACTGCAGTTCTGCAGTTCGGCTGTTCAAATCTCACCGGCTCAGGGTTGACTCAGCCTTCCATCCTTCCGAGGTGGGTAAAATGAGGACCCGGCTTGTTGTTGGGGGCAATAAGACTCTGTAAACCGCTCAGAGAGGGCTGAAAGCCCTATGAAGCGGTATATAAGTCTAACTATTGCTATTGCTATTGCTATTCTCAGCCATGCAGGTCAAAGTTGTGTCTAGAGTGCTTGCAGTGCACCAAGGCCTTCTTCCCAGTTCAGCCCTGACCCTCTTCTTCCAACCACACCACAGCTTCTTCCAGATTTGCAAAAAGCCCCACAGATCAGCACACCTCTCCTAAGCGCGCAAATGGATTTCCCACAGTCCCAGAGAGGGGAGAGAGGGGGAAGAGAGACTTGCACCGATCTCTTAAGGCAACTTTTAAGACTTGTGGACTTCAACTCCCAGAATTCCCCAGCCAGCCATGCCCACCATGGCTGGCTGGGGAATTCTGGGAGTTGAAGTCCACAAGTCTTAAAAGTTCCCAAGTTTGGGACACCCCTGTCTTAAGGGAAACGCCGCCCAGCTTTTATACTCAACAACTCACTTTCTCTCTGTCACACAAACACAAAACACGCACACACCACACACGTGTAGGAACCCGCACCAAGCGCGCTAAGCAAGCGGGGCGCAACTTTTGCAAAAAAAATAGATAAATAAACGCTCCTTCGCCTTCGGGGCGCAGCGGGCGAAAAGAACCGCGCGCGCCTTGCAAAACATAAAACAAAAAAACGGGCCTCTCTTCCACACGCGCGCGCGGCCTTCAGACACCCACCCGCTCACCCAGGGATCCACTCGAGCCCACCCCCGAAGAGAAAGACCCCGTTCTGCCTACCGACCCAAGCCGAGGCTGCTTCTGCTCCTTGCACCGGTCTGCTTTCTGACGACCCGACGGACGGTTGCTGGGTGCCAAAGCGCCCTTTTTTTTTTTTTTGCTCAGCCCGGGCAGCAGGAGGAAAGCTCGCTCCTCCCCTCTCGGCTTTTGTGTTGCAATGTGCAAAGTGCAAGTGTTTTGCTCGCGCCTTTCTCAGCCGCCGCTTGCAACGGGCGTTGCCCTTGGGCATTTTGCCTCTTGCGCGCCCGCCCGCCTACAAGGCTCTGCAACTTCACTTGCTCCCTTAAGCAGAATAGAGCTGGGAAAAAGACCTTGGAGGTCTTCTAGTCTAACCCCCTGCGCAAGCAGCAGGCCCTATACAAGAAACGTTATGTCAGTTTTACTACCAGAAACAAGGACAAGAAGCAATGGGTGGACACTAAATCAAGGAGAGAAGCAATCTGGATCTAAGGATAAATTTCCTCACAGTGAAAACAATTCAACAGTGGAACAAGGCTTTGTTTGCAGAATTCCCAATCAAGAGACAAAAGCATGGGGATAGAACATGGGGAATACTTTTTGTTTGTTTGTTCAAAGGCTTAGAACATTTTCTATGTTTCTGTTTCTGTTTATAGCAATAGCAATAGCAATAGCAGTAGACTTATATACCGCTTCATAGGCCTTTCAGGCCTCTCTAAGCGGTTTACAAAGAGTCAGCATATTGCCCCCAACAATCTGGGTCCTCATTTTACCCACCTCGGAAGGATGGAAGGCTGAGTCAACCCTGAGCCGGTGGGATTTGAACCGCTGACCTGCTGATCTAGCAGTAGCCTGCAGTGCTGCTTTTAACCACTGCGCCACCTTGGCTCTTGTTTATTTATTTGTATGCCGCCCTTTTCCCTGAGGGGACTCAGGGCGGCTCACAAGTTAGGGGAAGGGGAGGACAAAACAAGTTATGAACATAAAACAATACATTGTTAAAAGAAAACACAACGATCATACCATTCGGGTGGGGTTAGGGTCTTTAGCCCCAGGCCTGCTGGGACAGCCAGATTTTAAGGGCAGTGCGGAAGGTCTGGAGGATGGTGAGGGTACGAATCCCCACGGGGAGTTCGTTCCAGAGGGTCGGAGCAGCCACCGAGAAGGCTCTCCTCCGGGTAGTTGCCAGATGACATTGGCTCGTTGATGGAATTCGGAGGAGGCCTAATCTATGCGATCTAATCGGTCTAGTGGAGGTAATTGGCAGTAGGCGGTCTCTCAAGTACCCAGGTCCAATACCATGAAGGGCTTTGTAGGTGACAAGTAGCACCTTGAAGCGCACCCGGAAAGCAACAGGTAGCCAGTGCAGCTCGCGGAGGATAGGTGTTACGTGGGTGAAGCGAGGTGCACCCACGATCACTCGCGCGGCCGCATTCTGGACCAGCTGAAGTCGCCGGATACTCTTCAAGGGCAGCCCCTTGTAGAGCACATTGCAGTACTCCAGCATGTTGTTGGCTGAGTTTGGATGAACTTGTGAGAAGTGAGTTTAGTCTCTCACAAACCCCCAGTGGCAGTTTGAAAAACTCTGCTGTAGGAATATTGAGAATTGCAAATTGTGGAAGATATATTGATTGTGATATTCTGAGTGTTGTTATGACCCCAATGCTTCTAGGGGTAAAATTAACACAAATGGCTGAAATGGTAAAGGGTTTCCTACTTGAGCAGGGGATTGGACTGGAAGACCCCCAAGTCCCTTCCAACTCTGTTATTCTGTTATAAATGCATAGCTGTTATCGTTTCCATAGCTAAACATGATAATGGTGAAGAAAACTATACAAGTGAAACTCGAAAAATTAGAATATCTTGCAAAAGTTCATTTATTTCAGTAATGCAACTTAAAAAGCGAAACTAATATATGAGATAAGACTCATTACATGCAAAGCAAGATAGTTCAAGCCGTGATTTGTCATAATTGTGATGATGGTGGCTTACAGCTCATGAAAACCCCAAATCCACAATCTCAAAAAATTAGAATATTGTGAAAAGGTGCAATATTCTAGGCTCAAAGTGTCCCACTTTAATCAGCTAATTAAGCCATAACTGACCTGCAAAGGGTTCCTGAGGCTTTAAATGGTCTCTCAGTCTGGTTCAGTAGGAATCACAATCATGGGAAAGACTGCTGACCTGACAGTTGTGCAGAAAACCATCATTGATACCTCAAAAGGTAATTGCAAAAGAAGTTGGATGTTCTCAAAGTGCTGTATCAAAACACATTAATAGAAAGTTATGTGGAAGGGAAAAGTGTGGAAGAAAAAGGTGCAGAAGCAGCAGGGATGACTGCAGCCTGGAGAGAATTGTCAGGAAAAGGCCATTCAAAAGTGTTGGGGACATTCACAAGGAGTGGACTGAGGCTGGAGTCAGTGCATCAAGAGCCACCACACACAAATGGATCCTGGACATGGACTTCAAATGTCATATTCCTCTTGTCAAGCCGCTACTGAACAACAAACAACGTCAGAAGCATCTTACGTGGGCTAAAGAAAATCAGACCTGGTCTGTTGCTCAGTGGTCCAAAGTCCTCTTTTCTGATGAGAGCAACTTTTGCATCTCATTTGGAAACCAAGGACCCAGAGTATGGAGGAAGAATGGAGAGGCACACACTGCAAGATGCTTGAAGTCCAGTGTGAAGTTTCCATAGTCTTGATTTGGGGAGCCATGCCATCGGCTGGTGTTGGTCCACTGTGCTTCATTAAGACCAGGGTCAACGCAGCCATCTACCAGGAGATTTTGGAGCACTTCATGCTTCCTTCCACAGACGAGCTTTATGGGGATGCTGACTTCATTTTCCAGCAGGACTTGGCACCTGCCCACACTGTCAAAAGCACCAAAACCTGGTTCAATGACCCGTGGGATTACTGTGCCTGATTGGCCAACAAACTCGCCTGACCTGAACCCCATAGAATATCTATGGGGCATTGCCAAGAGAAATATGAGAGACATGAGACCGAACAATGCAGAAGAGCTGAAAGCCGCTATTGAAGCATCCTGGTCTTCCATAACACCTCAGCAGTGCCACAGGCTGATAGCTTCCATGCCACACTGCATTGAGGCAGTAATTGCTGCAAAAGGGGGCCCAAACCAAGTACTGAGTACATATGCATGCTTATACTTTTCAGAGGTCCAATATTGTTCTATGTACAATCCTTGTTTTATTGATTGCGTGTAATATTCTAATTTTCTGAGATTGTGGATTTGGGGTTTTCATGAGCTGCAAGCCATAATCATCACAATTATGACAAATCGTGGCTTGAACTATCTTGCTTTGCATTTAACGAGTCTATCTCATATATTAGTTTCACCTTTTAAGTTGCATTACTGAAATAAATGAACTTTTGCAAGATATTCTAGTTTTTCGAGTTTCACCTGTATACCCTTCCAATGCAGGGTTTGGGTTTGACTAGTCTAGAGAAAGGAAGGCAAGACAAGAAACAATGGATGGGAACTAATCAAGGAGAGAAGCAATCTGGAATTAAGGGGAAACTGTCTAACAGTGAGAACAATTAAGCAATGGAACAGCTGGCTGGACAGCCACTTGACTGAAATGGTCTAGGGCAGAGGTTGGCAACCTTAAACACTCAGAGAGCCATTTGGACCCGTTTCCCACAGAAAAGAAAACACAGGGAGCCACAAAGGTCCTAACCGGAAGCCCCCTGTTCAATTCTGAAGCTGACCCGAAGTTCAGTTCCCCCACCCACTTTTTCCTTTACCTGTCATAACCGAAAGCCCTATCAATTGTGAAGACAACTGGAAAACCCTCCCCTTGCCATAGAGTCTTCTAGTGGTGCACTGTGCTTCTCCCCCCCCCCCCCCCTGGAAGCTCCTCTCAAAATTGTGGCGCCGACCAGTGACGGAGCCGCAGCAGAGGGAGGAAAGAGCCACATGCGGCTCCAGAGCCGCAGTTTGCTGAACCCCTGGTCTAGGGTCTCCTGCTTAAACGGGGTGGGACTAGAAGACCTCCAAGGTCCCTTCCAGCTCTATTCTGATCGATTGATTGATTTGTTGGGGAGTAGTTATGGATTTCCAGAGAGGAAAAAATTGCATACTACAGGAACCAGGAGCACCACTCAGGTGACCCTGAGGACACAGATAAGCCTCCAAGTGCTTCAACAAACCTCTAAAAAGGATGGAAATGACCAGCTGTCTGCAAGGAATATAAATCCTTCCCTTCCCGCCCCCCCATCCTGTCAGAGCTGAAGAAGCTTCTTGGATGAGAAGCGAAAGTTCTTCAAAACGAAGAAGAAACAAGAAAGTCCAGTTTGCCTCCTGAAAAAGCACCTTTGGGACCTAACAGGGAGCTCTGATTGAGCTGGAAGGCAAACTTGCTGGTTGTGAAAGAGTCTTTTTCAACGTTGCAAAAGCCATCTGGTACGGTTGTTTATTCTCAATAAACAATTGGAGATTCTCAATCTTCCTGGCCGTGGTTGTCCCAAAGGTGCTTTTTCTTTTTTTCCCAAAAGGCACCTGGACTTTCTTGTTGTTTTCATTTGAAAACCATTTGTGAAACGTTTCCAAAGAACAAAAAACAACAACAACAACATGAAAATCCAGTTGCCTCTTGAAAAAAGCATCTTGCAGTTGTTTATGCAAGTTAGTGTGTTTAACCTGCCTGTCACATTTTAGTTTTGTTCATTCAAATTTGTAATTGTTGCTTGACAAATCTATTTCTATATATAAAACTGGCTGTTAACTCTGGACCCTCTGGAACAGCTCGAGCAATTTCAACCAAACTTTGTACACAGACAGATAACTTACTCTCTGGAAACTAATACTGTGGGGGTAAGACACCCCTAACACCCCTCGGGGGGTATGTTCTGCTAAAATACAGCCTGTTGTGCCTTACAGTGGCTTCTACTGTACTGCCATAAAATGGCTTCTACTGTGCAGAGCAGTGGAGTTGCCATGGTAACGGCTTCACAGTACTCCACAAAGGGGCTCCCTCTGGCAAGGGGGAAAATCCAACTGTTCTGTACTGAGAACGGTGGGTGATTGCCGAAGTAACTGAGGCAAGGACAGGAATAAAGGCTAACAAGTTTATTCCTTAACAATAACAAGCTAACAGTGGAAACCGTCTCCGAGACAGGCACAGCGCGGCTTCTCATCTGACAGCTCCCTTTCATACTCGGGGCTGTCAGATGGTAAGCCAATCAGCTGTCGGCTGTCTCCCGCCAATACACAACATGGTGAGCATGCTCAGAACGTGACACCAACGTTAGAAATTAAGGTGGTATTACTTTTCTTGATGCTTCTGGGTTATGAAGGAAAACATTTTCAGGGAACTAATTTAATTGTCACTGAAATCAGGGCTTTTCCTGTCCAATTCAGGATTAGGATAAATAAATAGCCAGAAATTGCTGGGTTATCAGATACTAGTAAATAAATAAAAATGTGTCTGCCCAGGTGAGCAGTTCATTAGAAAACAGTGGGACAATAATGATAATTCCCTTCCTTTTTTTTAAAAGAAAAGATCCTGTTTGTTGAGTTTTAGATGGGGGAACAGCCAAGATGTCAGAGAAGGAAAATCCATATAAAACAAGGTTCAGACATTTTAAACCCACGTTAATATTGGTATTGGACCTGGGTACTTGAGAGACCGCCTGCTGCCAATCACCTCCACTAGACCGATTAGATCCCACAGATTAGGCCTCCTCCGAATTCCATCCGCCGGCCAGTGTCGACTGGCGACTACCCGGAGGAGAGCCTTCTCTGTGGCTGCTCCGACCCTTTGGAACGAACTCCCCGTGGAGATTCGAACCCTCACCACCCTCCAGGCCTTCCGCAAAGCCGTTAAAACCTGGCTGGCCTGGGGCTAAAGAGCTGTTGCCCCCGTCTCGAATGGTATGACTGTTGTGTGTTTTTAAAATATGTATTGTTATGTTTCGTTTTTTTATTTTTTGTCTGTATCCCCCCTTCCCTGATTTGATTTGTTAGCCGCCCTGAGTCCCCTTCGGGGAAAAGGGCGGCATATAAATATAATGAAATGAAATTAAATGAAATAATAAAACATTTAACAAGCAGAGCCTAAAAATTAAACTCGTAAGCTACTTTCTCTCAATGACAATGTGATGTAACAGGGCAGATTGATTTAAACACGGAGCAGAGAGTGGTTTGCGTATTACTTATCCAATCTCATTGATTACACTATTGTGTAATAGTATTCTTGCTTCACCCGCTTTTAAAATTCTTTTATCTCCTCTGGCTCAGTTTCTTAGGGCAGGCCGTGACATGACTTTCAAGGCCTGTGGATTAATAAAGTTTTATATTCTTCTTTTACCCGCTTTTCAATATTTCCACTTGAACCACGTCCATGGGTGAAGGTTTGCAGAAAAGAAGAAATGTCGAGGAAAACTTCTTAAATCAACTGCCCCAAAGGCCTGGTGCCAAATAGAAAAGCAAAGTTAGAGCTCGCTATCCAGGAGGCTGTGTAGTAATCTGGTGAGATCACGAATGGATCGCTTCTATCCCCATTGCTTGATCTTGATCGGGAACATCACAGTGGCTCAGGGGCTAAGACGCTGAGCTTGTTGATGAGAAAGGTCGGCAGTTCGGTGGTTCAAATCCCTAGCGCCGCGTAACGGCGTGACCTCCCGTTACTTGTCCCAGCTCCTGCCAACCTAGCAGTTCGAAAGCATGATAAAATGCAAGTAGAAAAATAGGAACCACCTTTGGTGGGAAATTGCAAGAGCCGAGGTGGCGCAGTGGTTAGGGTGCAGTACTGCAGGCCACTTCAGCTGACTGCTATCTGCAGTTCAGCGGTTCTAATCTCACCGGCTCAAGGTTGACTCAGCCTTCCATCCTTCCGAGGTGGGTGAAATGAGGACCCAGACTGTGGGGGCGATATGCTGACTCTGTAAACCGCTTAGAGAGGGCTGAAAGCCCTATGAAGCGGTATATAAGTCTAACTGCTATTGCTATTGCTAAATTAAGGTAAGTAGAACAGCTGGGGGTGATGTGGGAGAATCCACTGTGCCATGCAATTTAGATTAGTTAGAAAGCAGGAAATCCGATGATTCTAGCTAATATAAATCACGCGTCACAGCTGATCGTCATCCAGCTGATCGTCGGAAATACCAGTTTGCTCAAACCGGTAGCATTTCACCCCTGCTTTGCAAAGAGAAAAAAAAATGCATCTATTAGCTTTCATCTGCTCGATTTTACAAACTTGCATTTAATTTAGAAATTCAATTTAAATAGAAATTCAGTGCGGCCTATGCTGGCTGAGACTTCTGGGAGTTTAAGGGCACCAGATTGGGAAGGATGTGTAATATTCCAGTTTGCCCCATGTGAGTTACATGCCTAGCCACAATTCCCTGGATTTAAGTCATGTTCCACACCGCAAAACATCATTCGGCCATAATCTATTGCTACAGCTGTCTTTCTGCAGATCTCGCTGAAAGATAAAAATGGAGGTACCCTCGGTTCTTTCACCCCCATTTTCCACCCACCCACCCACCGCTAGCTAAGCCCATTAATTAAGCAATCAGCATGACTAATCAAAACCATTTATCAAAGATTATGACTGGGTCTTTCTAATTGGATTTTAATGGGCATTTGCTCCTTGAAAAAAAAAAAAACCCTGTTCTCTGCTGATAGCATTATCTTAGATCCCCACGCATCTGCTTGTGAGAACAAAGAATTTCAGACAATTTGCCTGCGATCAAGCAGTTCCGGTGTTATCTCGCGCCCTGTCAACCTGCAATCTTAATTAAACATCATTCTCATCATATTGCTAGTTGTGACACAGTTATAGCTTTAGTAGCCTCGGTCTTTGATTCTGGGGTTTATTCAGGGATGGGCTTCAAAAAATTTAGCAAGGGGTTCTCTGCCTCGTTGCTGAGTGGGCGTGGGCATGGTGGGCATGGCCTAGTTGGCCTCCTGCACCATGGGGGAGTGGGCATTTTTACCCTCCCAAGGCTCTGGACTCCGGAGGGAGGGAGGAGGGAGAAAACAGCCTCTCCAGGCTCTGGAGGCCCTCTGGAGGCCAGAAAGAGGCCCATTTCCGGCCTTCCCAAACTTCTGGTACGTGCGTTTTTTGCCCTCCCTGAGCCTCTGTGTGTGCACTGCATTTGCCTGCGTCCAAAATGGTCTGTGTGGGGACTCCTGGGAGGGGAGGGGTGGGCAGGGCCAGCCAGGAGTGAGATTTGTGGGTTTTCTGAACTGCACAGAATCTTAGCAAGAGGTTCTCCCAGAGCCCGGCGAACCCCCAGGAGCGAACCCCTGGGTTTCTTGCAGAAATTTAGCTATGTCATTGTTCTGTTGTAAAGCCCTTAATAGCTTCAAGTTCTCTAGATACACTGACTTCAAATCCCAGATTTCCATAACCAATTTGGCCCTCCCGGAGAATTCTGGGAATTAAGGTTCTTATAGCGGTGTAAGGTTCCAGCAGTTCCAGCCGCTGAAATGCCAGAGTGACTCGAGATGAGGCTTGCAAAAAGTATGCGCTTTTATTTATGGCCATAGCAAAAGCTGGGTGACAAAACTATATTCAAAACATACGAACAAATGCATGTAAGGAATAGCCACCCCCTGCAAGAGCGGCTCGGAGTATTATATACATTTTAGGCAGATAGAAACAAAGTTTATCCAATCAGATAAAAAGATTCGTTACCAACGAAAAAATAAAAGCAGTCTTTTATTCAAGTTCCCGTCTGTGTCTACTTTATCTGCGGAGAATTCCTATAGCCTTGTGTAAGGGGGTGTGGCTGCTCCCCTTTGCCAAGTTGTTTTTCGGCAGAATGCTTTAAGGATTTATGAGCCAGGAAAACTCCCTAGTTTAGTTCCTTTATCTATGCAGCCCATGTAACAGTTCCTTCTATGTTTTCAAGAATGTCCCTAGCTTTGAAGCCAAGAATAGAAGCGAGACGCAGCAGTGAGACAACATTTACAGTCCAGAATTAAGATTCCAAAAAAAACTAATTTCAGACACTATGCAATTATATAAGCAGAAGTCAATATTGATTCATATTGCATCACGTACACCTTCAGCGGAAATAGAGAAGTGTTGTGGCCCGGCAGGAGCCACTGGAGCTGCCACCAGACTCCGACAGTGAGGGGCCCTATGAGTTGGCCCTGGAGGATGTGGAGGACCCTGGACAGGGTTCCGACTCCGAGCAGGGCGCAGAGAGACTGGTTGGCCACCAGGTGGCGCCTGAGCCTTGGATCAGTGGGGAGGAGACAAGAGAGAGCGATCCAGAAACCAACTGTGAGTTGTTCCGGGATGCACGCCATCGAAGGGTTACATCAAGAACAACTACGTAATTACAGGAGGTAATTATGCTCAGCTGATGGTCATTAAGCTCCTCTCCCAGACTATAAAAGAGACTGCTTGTGCCACGCCCTTCTTGTAGAAGTCAACGTTTGGGACTAAAGAGAAACGAACTTGGCAGGCTGGATTGCTGCCAGAGTTTGTTTGCATTGCTGCCAAGGTTTCTCGGACTTGCTGCCAAAGTCCTTATCGCTTTGTTTATTTGACTTTCAGCCACCGAGAGTCTGGACTTGCTAATTAAAGGACATTCCATTTTACGCTTGTCTCAGCTTTCGTTACTGAACGGAGGAGGGGGTCAGAACAGAGAAAATTGGCGTATCTCGTGGGCTATACCTCCATATTCACAAATAAATACAGGTAGTTCTAAACTTATGACCAATCGCTTAGTGACTGTTTAACACATCTCCCTCTGCTATTTACGACTCAATTCTGAAGTTCGGACAGCTGGCCCCTCCAGGCAGTCACATGACTGGAAGTCTGGTGCTCAATAACTGGCCGGCTTTGTGGGCATTTGCAGCATTTGAGCCATGGTGGTACAGTGGTTAGAATGCAGTACTGCAGGCTACTTCTGCCGACTGCTGGCTGCCTGCAATTTGGCAATTCAAATCTCACCAGGCTCAAGGTTGACTCAGCCTTCCATCCTTCCGAGGTGGGTAAAATGAAGATCCAGATTGTTAGGGAAAATAGATTGACTCTGTAAACTGCTTAGAGAGGGCTGTAAAGCACTGTAAAGTGGTATATAAGTCTAAGTGCTATTGCTAACCAGCCATCATGTGCCTTGATTTTCAATGGTTTTGCCAAAAACTGATATTTACATTCACTTTTTGGCAAAACTGGTCCATTTCAAACCATTGGTTAGCTTGATGACTGTGGTGTTCACTTAACAAAACCATTGTAAAAACAGTCACAAAAACCAGTTGGTCACGTGGGTGACCCCATTTATAATTGTCACAACTTACAACTGTGCTGGGCAGGCTCCATTACGGCTGTAAGTCGAGGGCTATCTGTATCACTCAGCCATTTCCTATAGGCGGAGTTCTCAGCATAAAATTTCTCTAACAACCCATTTCTTCAAAGAATGGAACTAAAGTTCTGTTTTTTTTTTTAAGGAGCAAATACATTATTTTTACTCAGCTGTTTGATTTCCTAGCCACTATAAAATCAAATGGGGCCGCGGTGGCTCAGTGGCTAGGACGCTGAGCTTTTCGATCAGAAAGGTCAGCAGTTCGGCGGTTTGAATCCCTAGCGCCAGGTAACGGAGTGAGCTCCCGTTACTTGTCCCAGCTTCTGCCAACCTTGCAGTTCGAAAGCATGTAAAAATGCAAGTAGAATATAGCAATAGCAGTGGACTTATATACCGCTTCATAGGCCTTTCAGCCCTCTCTAAGCGGTTTATAGAGAGTCAGCATATTGCCCCCAACAATCTGGGTCCTCATTTTACCCACCTCGGAAGGATGGAAGGCTGAGTCAACCCTGAGCCGGTGAGATTTGAACCGCTGAACTGCTGATCTAGCAGTAGCCTGCAGTGCTGCATTTAACCACTGCGCCACCTTAACCACTGCGCCACCTCAAGAAAAACAGGAACCCCCTTTGGTGGGAAGGTAACAGCGTTCCGTGTGCCTTCGGAATTTAATCATGCCGGCCACATGACCAGGGAGACGTCTTCGGACAGCGCTGGCTCTTCGGCTTTGAAACGGAGATGAGCACCGTCCCCTAGAGTCAGGCACGACTAGCACATATGTGCGAGGGGAACCTTTACCTTTTTGTATTGTCTTATTTATTTCCCTTCCCCTGTTTATTGTGAGCCGCCCAGAGTCCTTCGGGAGTGGGCGGCATACAAAACTAATAAACACACAACACAACTTACCTATAAAATCAAATAGATCTTGATGCCAGAGCTGATACTTTTTGCCCTGCGATTGTAAAATTTAACAAATTTGTGTTCTTGGGGGTGTTAACATTCATAAGTCCACCGTTCTTTGAACAGCCTTAAGTTTTGCAACTGTCTGGCTTGGTTGGAGACATTTACGCAGCCGGCTCTTCAGTTTCTCTCTTGCAAGCCCCGTTCGCCGGGCTCTCCTCCGTAGTGGTTCACTGATCTCATAGATTCTCATTACACACTTGCATGCACAGCCACATCTGCCCGTACAGCTCTACTTATAGACGGCCGGACACTCCGGGATGCCATAAAACAGCTCCTCCACAAACAGGGTGCTAAAGAGCAGGAGACACAGAACAGGCACAAAGGTTGGAAGATTTATCTCAGACAGCTATTAAGGTGGAATATATTAATCCATTGTACCCTGCTAGCCTCCTCCTCCTCCTCCTTCCAGGGCCCAGCAACCTCTGTAGCCAATTGAGAGTCATGATAATAATCAGAATCTGCTTAGCCAGCAAAGACAGAGATAGCTTAAAAGTGCAAGTATCTGTCTTCCCATCCTCACACACACACACACATACACACCAGCCAAAGATCCTTTTCACCCTGAACTTTTTTGCTAGCTTGCAGGAATGTGTCGTCCTTTCTCGAATAGTTACCAGGTTGACTCTTTCATAAAAGATTTCCTGCTGCCAGGTAGCATTGCTCCTAATGATTGTATGGGCCTGTGCTAGATATTAGTAGCCACGGGGGATATTAACTCTGTTCCTCCGTCCTCCCCCCCGCTTAAAAAGAAGCTCTGTGCGCTGCAAAACTGGCTTCTTTGGAACGACCGTACAAACGCTGAGCCAGAAGCACAGATTCAGCAACAGCAATAGCATTTAGTTTGATATGGGTAGTCCTTGACTTACAGCAGTTCATTTAGCGACGGTCCGAAGTTACAACAGCGTTGGGAAAAAAGTGACTTCGGCCTGTTTTTCGCCCTTACGACCGTTTCGGCATCCCCGTGGTCACGTTCAGATGGTTCGCAACTGACTCATATTTATGACGGTTGCAGTGTCCTGGGCCACGTAATCCTCTTTTGCAACCTTCTGAAGCAAGCTAAGTCCACTTAGCAACCGTCTTACTAACTTAATCCCTGTAGTGATTCACTTAACAACTCTGGTAGAGTGGAGCAAAACTCCCTTACCAAATGTCTCGCTTAGCGATAGAAATTTCGGGCTCAATTCTGGTCATACGTTGAGGACTCCTTGTATCCTGCCCCATAGTGCTTTACAGCACTCGCTGTGGATAGTTTACAATATGAGTATCGTTTGCCTATTGCCCCCAACAAACTGGGTCTTCATTTTACCAACTTCAGAAGGATGGAAGGATGGATCGTAGTCAGGATCGAGCAATAGGCTCTGGACAGAGTTTGCTTGCAAATACTGCAGATTAATTAACCGTACCACCAGGGTGCATAACATTTACACATTTTCCCATCATGCCATACTTATTTGTGCCAATATGTTTTGGGGAAGTGCACTGTCTCCTGGTGATTGGCCCAAAGTCCCCCAGTTATCTTTCAAGCTAAGGTAGGACTAGAAATCACTTTCTCCTGGTGATTGGCCCAAAGTCCCCCAGTTATCTTTCAAGCTAAGGTGGAACTAGAACTCACTGTCTCCTGGTAATTGGCCCAAAGTCCCCCAGTTATCTTTCAAGCTAAGGTAGGACTAGAAATCACTGTCTCCTGGTGATTGGCCCAAAGTCCCCCAGTTATCTTTCAAGCTAAGGTAGGACTAGAAATCACTTTCTCCTGGTGATTGGCCCAGTCCCCCAATTGTCTTTCAAGCTAAGGTGGAACTAGAACTCACTGTCTCCTGGTGATTGGCCCAAAGTCCCCCAGTTATCTTTCAAGCTAAGGCAGGACTAGAACTCATTGTCTCCTGGTGATTGGCCCAAAGTCACCCAGCTATCTTTCAAGCTAAGGTGGGACTAGAATTCACTTTCTCTACCTTGAACAGATTCATACCCTGTTTTCAATGACTTGGATATGGCTGCGTGCTCATTTATTTGTGTAAATATATCCATTAGTATGTCATCCACAAACCAACAACCGCCTTCTTCCTGAAAAACATCACACCTTCTGAGCAAGACGATCGGCTTGAGTTGCCTGTTCAGTTCATACAACGGTAGACCAAGTCCTCTCCTGTGAGTCAGCGAAGGCACAAAAATGCTTCCACTGTGTGAGAGTGTGTGTTGTAAGACTTCTTGAACTCTCAATGCAGGATTAACTAATCAGGGTAACCTTGCAAGAACATTATCTTTTCTGGGGATCTGGAGTTGAGAGGGATTATCTAAATAAATGCCAACAGATCAAGGTTTCCAAGTTGAGAAACTCGGGTAAGTATTTCAGTCCCTGGAGGATCTGTTCTCCAGGGAGAACACGTGGGTAGTAGGACTTTGGAGTGAACGAGATCTTGCAATCTGGCATTGCATCAGTGAGCTGAAAATTCCAGGTGCAGAAATATGTGTTAAGAAAACAAAATAGTAGTTAAGACATTCCAACAGGTTATGAATGACATTCCAGACATGGAGAGAGATGTTAACTCCAGAGACCCTTCGCAGTTTTATTCACCTAGTTTAAAACCCTACTCGCTCTTCTATTCTAGGGCAGTGTTTCTCAACCTTGTCAACTTGAAGATGTCTGGACTTCAACTCCCAGAATTCCCCAGCCAGCGAATGCTGGCTGGGGAATTCTGGGAGTTGAAGTCCAGACATCTTCAAGTTGACAAGGTTGAGAAACACTGTTCTAGTGTTTGGCAAAGCCATTTTCTTCTTGTATTAGCTAAACAGAGCTCCAATTTATTGGCTGGATACACCCTGTGCTTTAAGCCATGCTTTGCTTTGACCTTGGTTTCTGGCATCAATCACCATGATTGGCTTCCCATGTTAAATAAAGCCAACAAGT
Source organism: Thamnophis sirtalis (assembly GCF_051295495.1). NCBI lineage: Eukaryota > Metazoa > Chordata > Lepidosauria > Squamata > Natricidae > Thamnophis > Thamnophis sirtalis. The sequence goes on from NW_028261389.1 coordinate 12,883,593, forward strand.
ATGGTTTACAACTTTTATGGCTGGGTTCCAGGGGTGGGTTTCAAAATTTTTAGAACCTATTCTGTAGGTGTGGCCTGTTTTGTGGGAGTGGCTTGGTGGTCATGTGACTGGGTGGGTGTGGCTTGGTGGACGTGTGACCCGGTGGGTTATTGGAAAATGTGGTGAAACTCACTTAACAATGCTCTTGCTTAGCAACCAAAATTTTGGGCTCAATGGTGGTCATAAGTTCTCTTTCTTTCTCTCTCTCTCTCTCTCTCTCTCTCTCTCTCTCTCTCTCTCTCTCTCTCTCTCTCTCTCACTCACTCACTCTTTCTTTCCTTCCTTCCTTTTGTCTCTCTCCACCTCTTCCTTTCTTTCCTCTCTCCCACTTCCTTTTTCTTTCTTTTTTCTTTCTCTTTCTATCTTTGTCTCTCTCTTTTTTTTCTCTCCCTCTCCCTCCATTCCTTCCTTCCTTCCTTCCTTCCTTCCTTCCTTCCTTCCTTCCTTCCTTCCTTTCTTGTGTGTATCTCTTCCTTTCCTATGTGTATCTCCCTCCCTCCCTCCCTTCCTTCCTTCCTTCCTTCCTTCCTTCCTTCCTTTCTTGTGTGTATCTCTTCCTTTCCTATGTGTATCTCCCTTCCTTCCTTCCTTCCTTCCTTCCTTCCTTCCTTCCTTCCTTCCTTCCTTCCTTCCTTCCTTCCTTTTGGAACAGATTCCAAAAGGTATGCTAAATTTCATGAACCGGTTCTGGTGTACTGGTGCGAACCAGGAGAAACCCACCCCTGCTGGGTTCCCACACAGAGCAAAACTAGCATGGACAGAGGGCTGCTCTTAATAATTGTACAAAAACTGCTTTAGAAAGGGGGAAAGTACAACATAAAAATAATAGAAACGGTTCAATTAACAGTTGTAATTCCACATAGGCTAATGTAGATATTAGTCTATTAGTCTAGATGTTTACATAGGTAAAGGTTCCCCTCGCACATATGTGCTAGTCGTTCCCGACTCTAGGGGGCGGTGCTCATCTCCATTTCAAAGCCGAAGAGCCAGCGCTGTCTGAAGACGTCTGAGTGGTCATGTGGCCAGCATAACTAAATGCCAGAGGAGCATGGAACACTGTTACCTTCCCACCAAAGGTGGTTCCTATTTTTCTACTTGCATTTTTACATGCTTTCCAACTGCTAGGTTGGCAGAAGTTGGGACAAGTAACGGGAGCTCACTCCATTATGCAGCACTAGGGATTCGAACCTCCGAAATGCTGACCTTTCTGATCGACAAGATCAGCGTCTTAGCCACTGAGTCACTGTGTCCCTCCTGTTACGTGTAGGACATTGTAAAAACACATGTTATAAAGAATCATTATCTTTATTACATCTCCAATAAAATCCTCTCTTAGACAATCCTTTTTTACATAAATGTACTGGAATGCAATGAAGAACCAACGGCATAACTTTAATTGTCAGGGTTTTTTTTTCAATCTAAAAGATGGCAGGATGGCAGAACATAATTTTAATAGTTTAATTATTTCTTGGCGGCAAAAAAAACCAAGCTAGTATGGTCTTGGCTGGCCATTGGCAATTACTGGCAGAAAATAAGCCACTGAGCATGCTCCCCGTGCTTAGCAAGCGAGAACCGGATATGTGCAAAGGAGGGGCTTGGCAGTGACGTCACTGAGGTGCAAAGTTTTCCATAACTTGTCCTACTTTACTGTGGCAACCCCTGTGTGTAGCCAGAAGCCATGTGGGATTGACTTTGGAAGAAATTTTGGTTGTCCTCCTCCTCTTCCTCTTCCTCTTCTTCCGAAGAAGAAGACGAAGAAGACGAAGAAGACGAAGAAGAAGAAGAAGAAGAAGAAGAAGGAGAAGAAGAAGAAGAAGAAGAAAAAGAAAAAGAAGTAGTAGTAGTAGTAGTAGTAGTGATAGTAGTAGTAGTAGTAGTTTTACTCATCTTCTTCTCCTCTTCTTCCTCCTCCTCTTCTTCATCTTCTTCTTCTACTACTACTCCTCCACCACCACCACTTCCTCCTCTTCTTCTTCCTCCTCTCCCTTTCTCCTTCTCCCCTCTTCCTCCTCTTCTTCCACCACCACCTTCTCTGCCTCCTCTCTTCTTCCTCCTCCTCTTCCTCTCCTTCTCCTCCTCCTTCTCTTCTTCTTCCTCTCCTCTTTTTCTTCTCCCCTCCTTCTCCTCCTCCTTCTCTTCTTCTTCCACCACCACCTTCTCTGCCACCGCCTCTTCCTCCCCCTCCTCTTCCTCTCTTCCTCCTCTTCTTCTTCCTCTCCCCTTCTCCTTCTCCTCTCCTCCTCCTCCTCCTCTTCCTCCTCTTCTTCTTCTTCTTCTTCTTCCACCACCACCTTCTCCTCCTCCTCTTCTTCCTCCTCCTCCTCCTCCTCTTCCTCTCCTTCTGCCCTCCTCCTTCTCTTCTTCCTCTCCTCCTCCCCTCCTCTCCCTCTTCTTCTTTTTCCTCTTCCTCTCCTTCTCCTCCTCCTTTTCTTCTTCTTCCTCCACCTCCACCTCCTTTTCTTCCTGATCCCCCCCTCCTCCTCCTCTTCTTCCTCCTCCTCTGTCTCACGACTTCCTGAATGCTTCCCTCCAATCCTCAGCATTTTTGCTTGAAGGGGGTTTCACAGGGCAGAGGAAAAAATTGTGTAATCAACCCAGAAATGAAAGACTTTTTAAGGACAACCAGCATTGAAAGTGCATCCTTCTCCCAACTCAATATACAAAGGTGAATAATTAAAATGAAAACAAAAAATCTGATGCATCCTTTAGTCTGATTTTTTTTTCCCAGCCTTGGAAAAATAACAGATGAGTGAAAAAACACTATCTTATCTTTCTACATGCAGGAAAGGGATTTTTTTCCCTTTGAACACGATTGCAGGAATCACAGAAGCTTCGGTTCCAAACACTAAGCCAATTTACTGAAAAAGGAGATGGGTGGGGGGGGGGGGGGTTTCCTTGGGAATGTAACATTTCACTACATGGATAGGATTTCCCACATTTAAGGTTTCCCCCGTGGGATATTTTAAGGAAAAGTAGAAAAAGCGTATGCACATGCAAATACATAACAGGGCATTATTGGCTTTGAGTTTTCCTTCCATTGAGGGATTTCCATAAATAGATGCTGTGGATGCGTTTTGCAAAAATAATTCTGATCCTGTAATAGAGCAGATGAGGTACTTGGAATGAGGTCAGAAAGACTCCTTTAAGATTTACAGTTTTGGGACTGTCAGAAGCTTTATCCTCATCTCCAAGGTGCCGAGGTGGCGCAGTGGTTAGAGTGCAGTACTGCAACCACTTCTGCTGACTGCAGTTCTGCAGTTCGGCGGTTCAAATCTCACCGGCTCAAGGTTGACTCAGCCTTCCATCTTTCCGAGGTGGGTAAAATGAGGACCTAGACTGTGGGGGCGATATGCTGACTCTGTAAACCCCTTAGAGAGGGCTGAAAGCCCTATGAAGCGGTATATAAGTCTAACTGCTATTGCTATTGCTAAGAATAGTAGAAGCAACCTGAATTATGCAAACTAGAGAAACAGTAGACGATAGGCTGTTCAGAGATGGGTTTCACATAAGATTATAACCAGTTCACACCACCCCCACACGCCCACTTCATGACTTTGAGCAAAAACGGGCCCATTTATTCCCCCCCAAAATGGGCATGCATACCCTTTAGGAGGTTTGTAGAGTGCTCCTGGGAGGTGGGGGGGGGGCAAAACAAACAAAAAACGGGCCCATTTTCTTTTCAAAAAAATGGCATGCTTAGCTTTAGGAGGCTTATGGAGTGCTCCTGAGGGCTGGTGGGAGCAAAATTGAGCAAACAATGGCCCATTTTTTGCTTGTTTCTGCCTTCCCCAGCCTCCAGGAACTCTCTGAAAACCTCCTAAAGGCTCTGCACGGCCATTTTGGTGAAAGGGGCGGGGTTTCCGGGAGGCAAAAAATGCTGTATTCAGTGTATAAGACGCACCTAGATTTTCAGCCTCCTTTTTGAGGGAAAAGGTGCATCTTATACTCTGAAAAATACAGTCAATAAACTTGGTTTAAGTTTAGTACCATCTGAACTTGATATGAAGAGTATGCAGCTTTCTGGATGCTGAATTTGGACAACCGCAGTGGTGAATTTGGGTGAACACATGCCAGTCATGTTTTTCTCCTTCTTTTTGAGCTGCTGCCAGTTTCATTTCCGTCTTTTCCAGGGGCCAACCTTGGTGGAGACAGTTTAGGCATTATTTATAATTAACACAGAGCTGATTATCTCAAATGCATTTGGCCCAAGGTCAGTATAGAAATTTGGTTCGGTGGAGAGAAATGATGGATTGCTAATTACTTTGAATGAGGTCTTCCACCATGCTCACTGCTTTGCTGGGTCACTTATTATTATTACTACTTCCTACTTATCACTTATTATGTTTATATGGGAGGGGAAGGGGAAGGAAGCGGAGGTGGTGGCACTCAATTAATTCCTCCAAAGCGATTTGTATTTCTAACAGGCAACTTGACTGACAGCTGTAAAGACTGCATCTTTCACTGTTGTGCAGCATATTTACAGGTGATGTGGTTGCTGAAGATGGTCCGGAAACTTCAGTTAGTCAAAAGCGCTGCAACTATCTGGAACTGGAGACCCAGTTTTGGGAAGATTGCAATAGATTCCCTTTTTAAAAATATCCATAATAATGTTTTGAGCCTAGGCTTCCCGAGAGCATGAAGCAAACCCCTTGTCCCAACCAAACCCCCTTTTATTAATTTACTGTGAATTTTGCTCATTCACATCCAGCAAAGTCTTTCAAGGGAGGATTTACAGTCACAGACCTTATCTGGCTTGGAGAGCTGACAGGCCAATATCTGCAAAACTTGGCAAGGAGTCTCGAAGAGTCACGAACCAATTAAGCGAACTAATTGTCTCCTGCAAGCTCCACTCCCCTTTCGCTCCTCTTTTATTTCCTCTAGAAGGGGCCATTCATCGTCCACCTGTGGACTTACTCCCAAGTTGACCCCTGTTCTTTAGCTGTTCCCTTCATCTGCAACTCTGCGCATGTGCACACTGGGAACAGGCTCCAGCTGTTCATCTACCTCACTAATGTCTGACTCTGAAGGCAGCTGATAACTGGCATATGGCTCTGGCCCCCTCTCTGCCTCTGACACAGAGCCCCTCATCAGAGCCTTCCCCAGACTCCAGGTCTGGCCCATCTTCCTCCCCAACCTCCTCACTGTCGAATCTGCTGCCGCTGGCAGGCCACAACAAATAAATTCTTGCCCAGGAGAGATACCAATAGCATTTAAGTATAAGGAAGACTCACTGAATGACCCCTAGGATCATCTTCGGTGAGATGGGCAGCATGCAAGTTTGATGAATAAATAAAATAATGGTGTTTTCAATGATCTTCTACATATTACAAGGGAGGAGATTATGTGAACACCTGGAAGAAGAGGGTTGGAGGAGGCATATCATCTCATCCACGTCCCCCTAACTTCAGATGGAAAAAGAAATCTCAGTAGACCTTTTTGAGGTGTTCTCACCAGTACAATTCAGGTAAGGTTTATAGACCAAGAAGCCTATCGGTAGCCTCAGCAACCCCATTTTGGGGGGGTGGTATAACATGCGGGACTCAGTGGCTCAGTGGCTAAGATGCTGAACCTGTCGATCAGAAAGATCGGCAGTTCAGCATTTTGAATCCCTAGCGCCGCATAATTGAGTGAGCTCCCGTTACTTGTCCCAGCTTCTGCCAACCTAGCAGTTCGAAAGCACGTAAAAAATGCAAGTAGAAAAATAGGAACCACCTTCGGTGGGAAAGTAACAGTGTTCTGTGCACCTTCGGCTTTGAAACAGAGATGAGCACTGCCCCTAGTTCGAGAAATGTCTAGCATGCATGTGCGGGGGAACCTTTACCTGTAACATGCCAGTCATCTCACTACTGCATTCCGAATCAATGATAGCCTTTAACTCATCTCTAAAGGCTGCTCCATGTGCAGTTATTTAAATGCTCTTCCAACTGGTGACCAAGGCATGAATTACTGAAGCCAGAGTTTTCTTGTGGGGTTGTCACAACAGCTCCAAAGTTGAAGAGCGCTCCAAAGAGCGGTGAGCATAGTCTGTGGATCAGGAGTGGGTTCTGGCTGGCTGTACTGCCGGTTCGCTCGTGCGTGCGCTTTTGCGCGTGACCTAGATGCGCACTGTGCATGCATTAAATTAATTAATTAATTAATTAACAATTAAAATTGTTCTGCACATGCACAGAACTCCAAAACAAGATGGCAGCGGCAACTGGGGAACCAGCTCAGGGGCGTGGCAGGCCTGGGTCGCTGCCAGTTCCAACGACTCAGGCCGCCATACCTCTACCGGTTCAGCCGAACTGGTAGGAATCCATCTCTGCTGTGGGTACAAAATGCTGATGCTCCCAGAGTAGAAAGGAAAATTTTGCAAGATGACGTAACTGACCAGCTGGATGAAACCCTCAACCCCTCTACCCATAATCACATAGACACAAAGAGCTGATTATAACGTAGAATACAGGATAATAATAAGATTGGAAGGGACCTGAGAGGTCTTCTAGTCCAACTACCTGATCAAGCAGAAGATCCCAGACAATCTTGATAACCTCCAATGATGGAGGACCCACAACCTCTGGAAGCAAACGGTTCCATTCATTATTTGTTCTCACAGTCAGGAATGTTCTCCTTAATTCTAGATTGGATCCCACTTTGATAAATTTCCATCTGTTACTTCTCATTCTGCCCTCTTTGGTGATCTTCTCTGTAACAGCCCCCCAACCACTGAAAATACTTATACTAATATATTAGATATTGTACTATGTCTACCTGTAGTACGTAGTACAATGTCTAGTATATTCCTACTAACTATAATGCTCTCAAGGGTAGCTAAGTAAATTCTTTGAGGGATCTCACAAGCAAAGCCCTCACAGGGACACTCTTCGTTTGCTTTATTATTATTTGATAAATATAAAACTTTTATGTTTGCAAAACTATCCTGGGAACCATTCTGCCATATTTCATGTGCCAATTGACCGGTGAAATATTCCCAGTCAGTTCAAAGATGACTAGGGGACTGGAGGCTAAAACATATGAAGAACAGTTGCAGGAACTGGGTATGTCTAGTTTAATGAAAAGAAGGACTAAGGGAGACATGATATCAGTGTTCCAATATCTCAGGGGTTGCCACAAAGAAGAGGGAGTCAAACTATTCTCCAAGGCACCTGAGGACAGAACAAGAAGCAATGGGTGGAAACTAATCAAGGAGAGAAACAACTTAGAACTGAGGAGAAATTTCCTGACAGTTAGAACAATTAATCAGTGGAACAGCTTGCCTCCAGAAGTTGTGAATGCTCCAACACTGCAAGTCTTTAAGGAGATGTTGGATAGTATTTTGTCTGAGACGGTATAAAGTTTCCTGCCTAGGCAGGGGGTTAGACTAGAAGACCTCCAAGGTCCCTTCCAACTCTGCTATTGTATTGTATTGTAGTTAACCAGCGGAGCAGAGTGATCATATCAGGGGTGGGCTTCAAAAGTTTCAGCAACAGGTTCTCTGCCTGCTGGCTGGCTGGGCGTGGCCATGGTGGGCGTGGCCTAGTCAGCCTCCTGCACCACGGCTGGGGGGCATTTTCACCTTCCCCAGGCTCCGGAGGCTTTTCTTGAGCCTCTGGGAGGGTGAAAACTGCCTCCTGCAGGCATTTATTTATCTACCTCTCCCTCCTTGGGAAGTATTCTGTGCAGAATAGGTAACCCAAGAAATACTTTAAAAATAAGTTCCATTAATTGAAGGCACAAATTTATCCAAACTCTCCCAGACAAGGAATTCTAATCCTCTCTAGGTTTAAAAAAAAAAAAAAACCATGAAGCTGTCCTTGAGAACCATTTGTGGCACTTTGAGAAGAAGAGGCATTAAAATGGCTATTGCAAAAATGATTATCATCACGATTACTATCATTACACATCACTTCATTGACAGACCGGTGCCTGAAACATTCTGTTGAATACTAGCGCGGGAAATACGAACGCGTGTATTAAGGACTCCTTTCCTGATTGGTTCCCGGGCGGAGCCGGTTCAATCTTCACCCTGATTGGTCGAGCTACTCGACGCCCCATTGGCTCCTCGTTCAAACCCGGGGGTATAAATGTTTGGCGCGAACCACGCCACGTTGAATCGCAGTTTACTATGAGCTGAATAAAGTCACTTCCTCATACTTTCTTGTCGCGTCCTTCCCTTCGCTCCAAGATACAAAACTGGCGACGAAGGTGGGATCCCGATTCCCGCGACCACGGAGAAGAACAGCCAGCTGCCACCGCGTCTGAACCAGCTCGAACGCTATCTCAGACTGAGAACCCCGGCAGCGAACGCGAAATTTTCTCCGCCTTTCCTCTCTCTCTCTCCGCCTCCACACCACGATGGCATCGTCGCTTCCTCCTTTCGCGCCATTCGGCGTAGCCACCGGAGAATCATGGGACGGGTTCATGGAGCGGTTCGAGTGTTACCTGATCGCCTCGAAGAACCAGGCTCAGACCGACGAGGAGAAATGCAGCTTCTTCCTGTCCTGCTGTGAGCCTTCCATGTTCGCCTCTGCGAGAGCCCTGGCCGCCCCGAGGCCAGCCTACAAACTTGGGTGGGACGAGCTGATGTCCAGGCTGAGGAACCACTACGCTCCCTCACCCTCTCTATTTGCACGCCGTTTCGCTTTCCGCCGCCGAGTGCAAAAGCCCAATGAATCCATCAGCCAGTTCCTGGAGGCCTTGCGCACTGTGGCCGCCCAGTGTGATTTTGCAGACCTGGAGGAGAACCTCGCGGAGCAGTTTGTGTGCGGGGTCCGCGACATGCAATTGCGCAGCCGCATGCTCCGGAATCACAAAATCACCCTGTTGCAAGCCGTGGAGACAGCACGAGCAGCCGAACTGTCCGAACAATCCACGGCCGACATGGAACGCCTCCAGCTGAACCCCCCCCGCGCAAGCCGCCGCGGGGCCGTCCACCCAGATGCACCTCGTCGACGACCTCTCCCCTGCCGAAGACGAGGAGGAGGAGGAGGAAGAAATCGTCGGGCAGATGAGGACGCAGCCGAAGCGAAGGCCACCCCAGCAACCACCGGCGCCCGCTCAGCCAGCCGTAAACGCACCTTGCCGCGGATGCGGCGGCCGCCACAGCCGCGCAGCCTGCCCGTTCCGTTCTGCCGTCTGCCGCCGCTGCCGAGGAGAAGGGCACCTCGCCAGGGTTTGCCGGGCTCTCCTGCCAGCCCCATCGTTCATGCAGCCCAGCGACCAGCGCCAGGCATCGCAACCGCAACGCCGCCAACAGCCACGTTCCGCGAGGCGAGCTGAGGACTGCCATTCAACCTACCAGCCCTCCAGCGCCGACTGCGTGGTCTACCAGGCATCCCACGTTCCCGCTGGTAGCCGCAAGATAAGCACCGCCGTCCGACTCGAAGGTCAGCTTTGTCAAATGGAGGTGGACTCCGGGTCTTCCCGTTCTCTCCTATCTTGGGCTTTGTTTTCCCGCCTTTGTCCCGGGGTTCCCCAGAGCAGATTGCGCCCCGTCGGGGTCTCCCTCCTAGACTACCAGGGAAATGGGATTCCCACAGCTGGGATATTCCACATCCGGGTGGAATACGGGAATTTCAAGGGGAAGCTCCCAGTCCTAATCGTCAGGAACGACCTGCCCGCTCTCCTGGGGTTGGAATGGTTTCCCGCCTTGGGCCTCACCATAGAAGGGGTGCACAGGGTAGTTCCCCTCTCCGCAGATAGCGTCCTAGACGAGTTCGCGGATGTGTTCGATGGGAGATTGGGTTGTTACAAGGGCACCCCCATTTCCCTCTGCCTTGATCCCCAGGTCGCTCCCGTTAGGCTGAAGGCAGGGTCCCTTTCGCATTGAGAGCAAAGGTAGACGCTGAACTGGATAAACTTATCGAGCAGGGGGTACTCGAGCCCGTAGATCACGCCCGTTGGGAAACCCCCATAGTCCTTCCGGTCAAACCCGACGGATCGGTGAGGATATGTGCCGACTACAAGTCGACCATCAGCCCAGACCATCGTCACCCATCGCGGGGCCTTCCGTTGCCGCCGCCTACAATTCGGTGTCTCGGTTGCCCCTGGAATTTTCCAGAGCCTCATGGAGCGGTTGCTCCATGGGCTCCCAGGCGTCGTTCCCTACTTCGACGACGTCCTGGTCGCAGCCCCCAGCCACTCGGAACTCCTGAAAACACTGCGGGAGGTCCTCACACGTTTTAGGGAGGCAGGACTGAAATTAAAACGCAGCAAATGCGAAATTGCTGTTCCCAAAGTTGAGTTCTTGGGGTTCCTCATTGATGCCCAAGGCATCCACCCCACTCCTTCCAAGGTTGCCGCCATCAAAAACGCACCCGCACCCACCTCTAGGGCGGAATTACAGGCCTTCCTGGGGCTTTTAAACTTCTACGCCCCTTTTATCCCCCACAAGGCGTCACTAGCTGAGCCGCTACACCGACTACTGGACCGGTCAGCGGCCTGGAAATGGGGTAGCCGTGAAGCACACGCGTTCGCGGCTATAAAGGATATTTTAACTTCATCGGCAGTCCTAATCCAGTACAGCGATAGGATGCCTCTAATTCTGACTTGCGACGCCTCCCCCTATGGCGTAGGGGCGGTTCTGAGCCACATCCTCCCGAACGGCTCAGAAGCCCCCATAGCTTTCTATTCCCGGACACTCTCCTCCACGGAGCGGAACTACAGCCAAATCGATAAAGAGGCCCTGGCTGCAGTCTCCGGCATTAAGCGGTTCCATGACTACCTCTACGGTAGGAATTTCACCCTGGTCACGGATCACAAGCCCCTCCTGGGGCTACTGGCGGGCGACAAGCCAACTCCCCCCATTTTGTCCCCCCGCATGACTCGGTGGACGGAGTTCCTAACAGCGTATTCGTATACGCTGTTATACCGTCCGGGCAAACAGCTAGGGCACGCAGACGCTCTAAGCCGTTGCCCTCTGCCAGAGACGGACACAGCCCACGTGCCCGCGCTCTCTGTTCTGTCCATCGCCGAATCCGACCTCCCCGTCTCGGCCGCGGACGTTGCAGCCTGCACAAAGGCTGACCCCGTCCTATCTCAGGTTGCTTCATGGGTTTTGAGGGGGTGGCCCACAGAAAAGGTAGCGGAAGAATTCCGCCCATTTAAAGTGCGACAAGCCGAACTCGCCCTTCACGGGGGGTGTCTTGTCTGGGGGGATAGGGTAGTGATCCCCACAGCCCTGCGGGCACGAATCCTGCCTGCACTCCATAAAAACCACCCAGGCATAGCGCGAATGAAAGCGTTAGCCCGTAGCTATGTGTGGTGGCCCTTGCTAGATTCCGAAATCGCAGATTATGTAGGCCGATGTAGAATATGCCAAAATTCTAGGCCGAATTCCCCCACAGCCGCTCCTCGCGAGTGGGAAATCCCTAGAGGTCCATGGTCCCGTTTACATATTGATTTCGCCGGCCCCTTTCACGGCCGAAACTTTATGATAGTGGTAGATGCTTACTCTAAGTGGGTGGAGCTGGTAATCATGACCTCCACCACAGCGGAGAGTACAGTGAGGGCCCTGCGTAAGATGTTCGCTACCCATGGGTTACCGGATGTGATAGTTTCCGATAACGGGCCCCAGTTTACCTCCACCACGTTCCAAGAATTCCTGGCCGAGCAAGGAATCAGGCACGCGGCCACAGCCCCCTATCACCCAGCTAGTAATGGCCGGGCGGAGCGCGCAGTGCGCTCAGCGAAAGAAGCCTTGGGCCGCATGGGCCAGGGCGACTGGCAAGAAAGAGTGGCGGCTTACCTCTTGAGCCAGCACTCCATACCCTGCCCAACGACGAATAAAAGTCCCGCGGAGCTCTTGATGGGTAGGAGATTGCGAACACCCCTAGACAGGCTCCATCCACTTTACGCAGGGGATCTGCCGAGCAACCTGGGGGCCCTCCCTTCCCACGCGTTTAAGTTAGGGGATCCTGTATGGGCCCGCTCTTTTTCTGGGGATCCACGGTGGGTTCCCGCAACCATCACAGCCCTGACTGGCCCCTGTTCCTTCAGGGTCGGCCTGGCCGACGGAATACAATGGAGGCGCCACGTGGACCAATTAAGGCGTCGTCTTCCCGCGGAAACAGACGGCCCAAGTCCCTCAGACACCCGCTCTCAGCCGGAGCCACCGTCGTTGACTCTTTTCCCTACGGACCGTTTCCAACCGGGGAACGGGAGACAAGCCGATGCGAACTTTCCAAACAGGCGCACCTCACCCGGCTATTCCCTTCCTCGAACCCCTTATCGAGACTCTGAACCTACACCCCTACCGGACTGCACGGAGCCGCTACCGGACACTCCGGCCGCCACGGAAACACCGCCCCGGACAGATGGACTTCGGGCACGAGGCCCGGGGCCAGCGCTCTCTCACGGGACCGCACCGCAGGTTCACCGCCCCACCACAGACACGCCTCCGCCGGCGGCTTCCCCCCCGTCGACGGCCGCCGGGGAGCCACGAAGATCGGGACGAGAACGCCACCGTCCCGCCTACCTACAAGACTATGTTTGCCCTTCCTAAAGGAACTCTTTGACTGGGGGGGGAGGGGTGTTGAATACTAGCGCGGGAAATACGAACGCGTGTATTAAGGACTCCTTTCCTGATTGGTTCCCGGGCGGAGCCGGTTCAATCTTCACCCTGATTGGTCGAGCTACTCGACGCCCCATTGGCTCCTCGTTCAAACCCGGGGGTATAAATGTTTGGCGCGAACCACGCCACGTTGAATCGCAGTTTACTATGAGCTGAATAAAGTCACTTCCTCATACTTTCTTGTCGCGTCCTTCCCTTCGCTCCAAGATACAAAACATTCTCCTTCATTTGTTGTGCTCAGGGCTGACAGAACAGGCTGCGCATGGAAGGAAGGGGCAGGCAGCACAATCTACGCTTGAACAGGGAACGTACCTCGTCATTGTACATTGGTGAATGAGAATACATGATGGGGAATATGCTTATTCTCCAAGTTTTGTTGAGTGGTGTGCCATTTAAAAAGTAGGGTGTTTTTTTTAAAGGAAAGTAAATGGAATGGAAATGGAATAGCACTTAGACTTATATACTGCTTCACAGTGTTTTACAGCCCTCTCTAAGCGCTTTACAGAGTCAGCATATTTTCCCCAACAATCTGGAAGGATGGAAGGCTGAGTCAACCTTGAACCAGGAAGAATCGAACTGCCAAACTGCATCTAGCAGTCAGCTGAAGTAGCCTGCAGTACTGCACTCTAACCACTGTGCCACCTTGATTCTATATGGAATGGAATGGAATAGAATAGAATGGAATAGGGAATGGAATGGAATAGAATAGAGAATGGAATAGAATAGAATGGAATAGGGAATGGAATGAAATAGAATAGAGAATGGAATAGAATAGAATAGGAATAGGAATAGAACAGAATAGGGAATGGAATGGAATAGAATAGAATAGGGAATGGAATGGAATAGAATAGAATATGGAATGGAATATGGAATGGAATATGGAATGGAATAGAGAATGGAATGGAATAGAATAGAGAATGGAATAGAATAGGAATAGGAATAGGGAATAGAATAGAATAGAATAGAATAGAAGCTGGAAGGGACCTTGGAGGTCTTCTAGTCCAGCCCTCTGCTCAAGCAGGAGAACCTATACCAGATTAGACAAATATCACCCAGATAACCAGATTAGACAAATAACAATACAAATTGCTCATATTCACAAAAGTAATTCCTTCATGCAATGCAGAACTCTATTACAAAAAATATTTGAAAAAAAAAACAAGTTAGATTGGGCAAATTCAGGGGTGAAATCCAGCAGGTTCTGAAAAACCAGTAGCGGAATTTTTCAGTAATTCAGAGAATTGGCAAATGCCACCCCTGGCTGGCCCCAGAGCGGGTAGGGAATGGAGATTTTGCAATGTCCTTCCCCTGCCACGCCCACCAAGCCACACCATGCCCACCAAGCCATACCCACAGAACCGGTAGTAAAAAAAAATTGAATTTCACCACTGGGCAAATTGCAAATTAAAATGTATGCGTGTATGTATAAAAATCAAAGGACCTATATATTAGCTCAAATATTAGCTCAAATTTGAGTTTAAGTTTAGTAAACCAAGATTTCTGGAGAACGGAGAATTCTCTGTGGTATAACACACCTGAATATTTTCCTTATGACTTTTGTTGCTTACAATCATGTTGCGCAATGAAGTCTAATAAAGCATTCTTAAGTGAAGCAATCTTAGGAGGGTTGATTTGGGCTTGTGACTTCTGCACAGTCAGCACCTGGAAGCTTTGGCTGAGGAGAGCTTTTTCTTAATTTTGGCTCCTGCACCATGCCTGTCCTGTGGCAACTAACCCAACACAGAAAGCTAGGTGGATTTACTCCTGAATAGCTTTATTGCCATGAACTTTCTGAGAGTAGTCAAGGATTCGTGTGAGCAATTCGCTGGAGAACATTTATGTCTTAGAAAGTTCAAAAAGACCATAACTTGCCTTGTAACTAGGGTGGTAGCCATATGCTAGCAGGAGAAAAACAGAGCCGTGAGATTTATCTGTAAGGTAAAGATAAAGGTTCCCATTGCATATATGTGCTAGTCATTCTCACCTCTAGGGAGCAGTGCTCATCTCCTTTTCAAAGCCAAAAAGGCAGCGTGGTCCCAAGACGTCTCCGTGGTCATGTGGCTGGCATCACTAAACACGGAAGGCGCACAGAACGCTGTCACCTTCCCATCAAAGGTGGTTCCTATTTTTCTACTTGCATTTATACGTGCTTTTAAACTGCTAGGTTGGCAGAAGCTGGGACAAGTAACAGGAGCTCACTCTGTTATGCGGCGCTAGGGATTCAAACCGCCAAACTGCTGACCTTTCGGATCGACAAGCTCAGCATCATAGGTACTGAGCCACTGGATTAGGATTTAGGATTTATTTCATTTATATGCCGCCCTTTTCCCCGAAGGGGACCCAGGGCGGCTCACAACTCAGTCAGGGAGAGGGGTACAGACAGGGGATAAAAAGACAAACAAACAATACACAATTTAAAAACACACAACAACCATACCATTCGAGAAGGGGGGCAGAAGCTCTTTAGCCCCAGGCCTGTCGGAATAGCCAGGTTTTAAGGGCTTTGCGGAAGGCCTGGAGGGTGGTGAGGGTTCGAATCTCCACGGGGAGTTCGTTCCAGAGGGTTGGAGCAGCCACAGAGAAGGCTCTCCTCCGGGTAGTCGCCAGTCGGCATTGGCCGGCAGATGGAATTCGGAGGAGGCCTAATCTGTGGGATCTGATCGGTCTGTTGGAGGTGATTGGCAGCAGGCGGTCTCTCAAGTACCCAGGTCCAATACCATGAAGGGCTTTATAAGTGACGACTAGTGCCTTGAAGCGTATCCAAAGACCAATAGGCAGCCAGTGCAGCTCGCAGAGGATAGGTGTTACGTGGGTGAACCGAGGTGCACCCACGATCGCTCACGCCGCTGCATTCTGGACAAGCTGAAGTCTCCGAATGCTCTTCAAGGGCTGCCCCATGTAGAGCACGTTGCAGTAGTCCAGTCTAGATCCTGCATCCTATTATTATCTGTAAGACCAGCAGAAAATTCCATACCATCACGAAATGTCAAGCCTAGGATCTGAATGCAGGACAAGGAACAAGAATGGGAGGGGGGTGGTTGGCGGGAACCCCACCAAAGTCCAGAATAGTAGAATGTTTCTCATGGAATCCAAAAACCGTGTTCTTACATAGCCTCAAGTGCTAGTGCGGTTTGGTTAAGAACACAGCTGCCCTGCCTTGTCATTGCCTTGGCTCAAGTTTTCATAATTGCATTCTTAGGTTACACACCCTGCCAATATCTGGCACCTCGTTATCTTAACTGGGACTCCCTTGTTCAGACTCATTGTGACCTGAAGCTGCTGCATGTAGTAATAGTACTTAGACTTGTATAGCACTTCATAGGGCTTTATAGACCTCTCTAAGTAGTTTACGAGGGACGCGGTGGCTCAGTGGCTAAGACGCTGAGCTTGTCGATCAGAAAGGTTGACAGTTTGGCGGTTCGAATCCCTAGTGCCGTGTAACGGAGTGAGCTCCCGTTACTTGTCCCAGCTTCTGCCAACGTAGGAGTTTGAAAGCATGTAAAAATGGAAGTAGAAAAATAGGAGCCATCTTTGGTGGGAAGGTAACAGCGTTCCGTGCGCCTTCGGCATCTAGTCATGCCGGCCAAATGACCACTGAGACGTCTTTGGACAGTGCTGGCTCTTCAGCTTAGATACGGAGATGAGCACCGCCCCCTAGAGTCGGGAACGACTAGCACATCTGTGCAAGGGGAAACTTTACCTTTACCTTTAAGTGGTTTACAGAGTCAGCATATTGCTCCCAACAATCTGAGTCCTCATTTTATCGACCTCAGGAGCATAGAAGGTTGAATCAGTCTTGAGCTGGTCAGGATTGAACTCCTAGCAGTGGAACTCAGAGTTAGCCTGCAATACTGCATTCTAACCACTATGCCACTACGTTTCTTGTATTATTATTTGTACAGTGTTTGTGTGTGTGAGAGAGAGGGGGGGGAGAGAGAATGTGTTTCTGTACAATGAGGGCAGTGGTGGGTTTGAATTTTTTTTTACAACCTCTTCTGTAGGTTTGGCCTGCTTTGTGGGAGTGGCTTGCTGGTCATGTGACAGGCGTGGGAGTGGCTTGCCAGCCATGTGACTGAGTGGGTGTGGCCAACTTGTAAAATGTGGTGAAACTCACTTAACAACGCTGTTGCTTGAGAGAGAGAGAGAGAAAGAGAGGGAGGGAGGGAGGGAGAGAGGGGGGGAGAGGGAGAGGGAGAGGGAATTGTATTATCACATCTATGCTTCAAGGAACCAGCGTTCAGCCACTGATTTTCAGAATGAAGGACAGGCAGTTAATTCAAGGAGGCTTCATGTAAAGAGTTACTGAAAACTCCTATCTTTGTGCTTCCATCTAATAAATATAGGGAATCCTCCAGTTAACATCATTTAGGGACTGTTCAAAGCTACAATAGCACTGCAAAAAGTGACTCACAATTTATGGCTGCTTTTCACACTTAACAGTCGTTGCAGCATTCCCATGGTCATGTGATCAAAATTCAGATGCTTGGCAACTGGCATGTATTTGTGACAGTTGTCATGTCCTGGGGTGGGATTCAGCCAGTTCGTACCACTTCGGGAGAACCAGTTGTTAACTTTCTGAGCAGTTTGGTGGAACAGGTCGTTGGAAGAAATCATTAGGGCAGAGAACCGGTTGTTAAATTATTTGGATCCCACCACTGGCCGTGTCCCAATCATCTTTTGCAAACCTCTGACAAGCAAAATCAACGGAGAAGCAAGATTCGCCAAGCAATCATGTTACTATCTTAACAACTGCAGTGATTCCCAACTGTGGTGAGGTAGGCCATAAAATGGGGCAAAACTCACTTAACAACTGTCTTGGTTAGCATCAGAAATCTTGGGCTCAATTATTGTAAGTTGAGGACAAGCTGTATGATGTTGACAACTGCATCGTTTAGTGACAGCAGTCATCAATCCCAATTGCTTTATAACCCAAGGACTACCTAAAATGTAGTGGAATCTCCCACCCAACCATTAATTCGTGAATTCCTTATGCCAGTGCTTTGGGTTTATTTTTTCAAAAAAAAGAATGAGAAATTCTTCTATTAGCATCAATGCAGGGGGGGAAAATTCCACCTCTGTAAATGGCAACAAACTAGATTTTGGTAGTTTTCAGTGGTATCCAGGTAGATTTCTCCAAATGGTTGCCCTCTAAATGTATTGGCCTACACTTCCCACTGGAGAAGAGCCTAATGCTGGGGAAGTTTGAGGGCAAGAGAAGAAGGGGACGGCAGAGAATCAGGTGGCTGGATGGAGTCAGTAAAGCAGTTGGTGTGAGCTTAAATGGACTCCAGAGGATGATACAGGACAAGAAGGCCTGGAGGAATGTTGTCCATTGGCACGTGATGGGTCAGACACGACTTTGCAACGAACAACAACATTTCTCGGACTCCCCAGCCAACACTATGGGTGTTATAGCCCCAACCCGCCTGGAAGGCAAAAGGTAAAATGAAGGCTAAATGAATTCTATCCAGATTATTTTGCCGTCGAATCAAATGATGCAAGGATAAGCTAGCTGCCCTTGAAACCAATATTCTGTGTTAAGCCAGAGAATTTACCTGCTATCTACGTTAACTGGCAAAACTGGGTCCGTATTAAAATGTGTTGCTTCTGTGTGTTCAGAGGTGTCATTAGTAAAACCATCTACATTAGCAGCCTCTGACGGAAGGCCAATTATACTGTCAGGCTTCCCCGGAGAAAAACCAGTCAAAGACAATCAGCGTGTTTCAGAAGTGTTAAACACTTTGCAGAACTGCACATAATCAGCCTGGTGTGCAAAGAGGGGGGGGAGAGAATGGGGTAGAGGGAGGAGAAAGTAGATGTATAGTTTCTTCAGCAAAGAGAGCACGTTGGAGGCTGCTGTACCCCCAAACCCTGAACTACAGGAAACCTTTTTATTTCTGTAATGTGGATCCCCTCTACGCATGCTGCCTGCACATCAGGGGTGGGTTTCAATCGGTTCGCAGCAGTCCCTGCGAACCGGTTGGTCGGCGAACCCAGAAGTAAGTAACTTCCGGGAACGGCGAAGGGCTCACCCGCCTGCCCGCGCTCCTTACCCGGTTTTGAAGAGTTCTGCGCTTCCACGCATGCGCAGGATGCATACAGCGCCTGCGCGATCCTCGAGGAGCAGCTGGAGCATCGCACAGACGCTAGTACGCATGCGTGCGCTGCGCGCATGCACAAGGACACCACCGGCCCCGTTCCAACCAAACCGGTTGGAACGGGGCAAGAAACCCACCCCTGCTGCACATGTTGTGATGGTGCTAGGAGTTAAGCAGAGGTGGTATTCAGCCGGTTCTGACTGGTTCTGGCGAACCGGTAGCGGAAATTTTGAGTAGTTCAGAGGTGGCAAATACCACCTCTGACTGGCCCCCATCGATTCGTCTTTCTTCAGAGTCCCAGCTGATCGGCTGTGTTTTCTTCTTTTTTCTTTAAAAAAGTTTTTTTTATATATTTTTTGTTCTCTATATATACATTCACATAATTATTATTAGAGCCGAGGTGGCGCAGTGGTTAAATGCAGCACTGCAGGCTACTTCAGCTGTCTGCAGTTCTGCAGTTCGGCTGTTCAAATCTCACCGGCTCAGGGTTGATTCAGCCTTCCATCCTTCCGAGGTGGGTAAAATGAGGACCCGGATTGTTGTTGGGGGCAATATGCTGACTCTGTAAACCGCTTAGAGAGGGGGCTGAAAGCCCTATGAAGCGGTATATAAGTCTAACTGCTATTGCTATTATTATTATTACATTCATAATTTTAATACATTTTTCATTCCATTTATAGAATTGTAATATTCCATTCGGGCTGTTTTGCTTACCATCTCTCACCTATTTTGACACCACCTTCTTCTCTTTTCCTTTTCTCCCTCCCTCCCTCCCTTCTCTACTTCTTTCCTTCCTCTTTTCCCTTCCTTCCTCCCTTATCTCTTCCCTCCTCCTCTCTTCATCTTCCCCTTCCTACCTTCTCTCCTTCTCTCCCTCTCCCTTCCATTTTCCTCTCCTCCTCACTATCTTCCTTCCCTCCTCTTCTCCTCACCTCTCTTCCTTTCTCTCCCTCTGTCCCTTCCCTACTTTCTTCTTTCCTCCTCTCATTTCCCTTCCTTCTTCCCTTACCTCTCCCCTACTTCTCTCTACCTCTTCCCATTCTTCCCCTCTCTCTTTCTCTGCTTCTCCCTTCCCTCTTCCTTTCCTCACCTTCTCTCTTCCTTCCCTCCTTTTCCTCTCTTCCTCTCTTCCTTTCTTTTTCTATTGCTGCAGGTATCTCTTCCAGCTTTTAATTTCTATTTTCTTGGGGTGGTATTTCCACAAACCCAAAAATCTTTGTATATCATTTCTTGTGTTTTTTTAAAAAAAATAATATTTTCCTTTTTTGGTCAGACAAAAACAGACAACAAGTAACACATAGAACCTTCTTCAATCACGTACAGCATGTCGTTTGGTTGTAAAGTTTTTGTGCATCACTTCCATAGTCCTCACTTTCAAATGTATGTAAGATCACAAATTATCAACTCATTTCAAATAAATTCTCGTATCATCAATCCAGTATATTATAAAAAAAATATTATAATTATTAAACATTCATTTGACTATAAATTGCTGTTACATCCTTTTATATGAAGTATCCTAAATTTGAGATAAAACTATATAATAGCATTCCATTCAATAACATTTCATCTTTCTAACATATTCTAAATAAAAATTGATTATATTTAATAACAAATACTTTTAAGTCTACTCTCGTAGTCCTCATTTGCAATTTGTATAAAATTTCATATCCTCAAACTAGTACCAATATATGTATTATTATCAATATTACTCATTTATATGACTATATATAATACTCTAAATTTAACTAAGTTTGACTTAATTTTTATTATAAACTTTCACTACATCAATCTGTATCTTTCCAGTAGTAGTGCAGTTTTATATCTCGTGTCATTTATGGAATTAATATTCTGGTTGTTTTCTTAGTGGGTCTTTTATGGACTTCTTTTCGCAGCTTGTTGCTCATTGTATATCTTATAAGCACTCGAAACCTTCCATCTGTTCCTTTCATCAACTTATCTTTGGTTATCACCGATGTTTCAGTGAAGATTTTTCTCCTTACTTCCATCAAAGGACTGCCCAGTGGCAGAAATATCGACTGCGATTTTGGAGCTCCAAGATCGCACGTCGTATCGTTGCTACATCAGCTCTCAGAAGGCTGGGTCTTCTTCTGTTGCCCTGAACAGGAGAACGGAGCTGGAAAGCAGGTTAATGGGGTAGGGAGGGAATGTGGATTTTGCAGTATCTTCCCCTGGAGTGGAATGGAAATGGAGTTTTTGCAGTATCCTTCCCCCAGGAGTGTGGAGGGAATGGAGATTTTACAGTGTCCTTTCCCCAGGAGTGGGGTGGGAATGGGGATTTTTCACTATCCTTCCCCCAGGAGTGGGGAGGGAATGGGGATTTTACACTATCCTTCCCCCAGGAGTGGGGAGGGAATGGAGATTTTACAGTATCCTTTTCCTGGAGTGGGGTGGGAAATGGAGATGTTACAGTATCCTTCCCCTGGAGTGGAATAGAAATGAAGTTTTGCAGTATCCTTCCCCCAGGAGTGGGGAGGGAATGGAGTTTTTGCAGTGTCCTTCCCCCAGGAGTGGGGAGGGAATGGGGATTTTGCAGTATCCTTTTCCTGGAGTGGGGTTGGAAATGGAGATGTTACAGTATCCTTCCCCTGGAGTGGAATGGAAATGGAGTTTTTGCAGTATCCTTCCCCCAGGAGAGGGGAGGGAATGGAGTTTTTGCAGTATCCTTCCCCCAGGAGTGGGGAGGGAATGAAGTTTTTGCAGTATCCTTCCCCAGGAGTGGGGAAGGAATGAGGATTTTGCAGTATCCTTCCCCAGCCACTCCAACCAAGCCAGACTACACCTACCAAGTCATGCCCACAAAACTGGTAGTAAAACTTTTTGAATCCCAGCACTGGAGTTAAGGATTGCAAGGCTGCATCTGGAGACAAAGCAGCGAGCTACATCTACACCTTCCAGCTGATATCAGTTCAATTACAGAGGCATCATGTTCCCCCTATGAAGCATATTTCTCAATAACAAACCATATCAGAGAGCCTGAATGGCTTGAAACCAACTCATTTTCACCCCATTTCTCCTTGGGAAAGATAATGGCTAGATAGAGAACCGTTAATCTCATTTGAGAACACAGAAGAATACATTACTCTAAAATTGACTTAAAGTTGAGTCGTAATTCCTATTTAAACTACATCTTTATAAAATGTGTATCCGAAATCCACTGTGGGGAAGAACACCATTTATTATGTGAAGTAACTTTAAAAATAACAGAATTAGAGTCAGGAGAATTCAGGAAGAAACTGTGACAGCTCCCCCCCCCCCCCCCAGAAAGACGTGATAGTACTGCTTTATACAGTACTGCACTAGTGAGGCTACACTTGGAATATTGAGAACAATTTTAGTTGCCACAATGCAAACAAAATGTTCAGATCTTAGAAGGTTTGCAGAGAAGAGCAACAAAGATGATTAAGGTTCTGGAGGTTAAATCATATAATGGACAGTTGAGAGAGCTAAGCATGTTTGGCCTATCAAAGGCAAGGATTAGGGAGGACATGATAACTGTTATTGGAAGCAATGTCCATCTGGGTTCAGTCCCAAGTGGGAAGGAAACATGGAAGCATGGAGAATGCTTGCAAAGTTGGTTTAATGGTGGACAGGACCACATGGTTTGAGATCCTGGGCAAAAAAAGAACACGGAGTGGAAAGATAGATATATTTATACACTATCTTCGGCCCTGCCTTAGAGTTTCCTGTTCCTGTACAAGAAATGTATTTCATTGGCTGTCAGACTCCCAGGGGGTGGGGCTCTTAGCCAGTGGTGAGATTCAATTTTTTTACTACCAGTTATGGGCATAGCTTGGTGGGTGTGGCATGGCATGGCTTAGTGGGTGTGGCAGGGGAAGGATACTGTAAAATCCCTAATCATACTGTAAAATCCCCAATCCCTCCCCACTCCAGGGGAAGGATACTGTAAAATCCCCATTCCGACCCCACTGCAAGGGAAGGATATTGTAAAATTTCCATTCCCTCCCCACTCCAGGGGAAGGATACTGCAAAATCCCCATTCTCTCCCGATCAACCGGGACTCGGGAGGCAGAGAATAGATGGGGGCGGGGGCCAGTCAGAGGTGGTATTTACCAGTTCTCTGAACTACTCGAAATTTCCGCTACCGGTTCTCCAGAACTGGTCAGAACCTACTGAATGCCACTCTGGTCTTAGCTAACTTTGTAGGCTGTCTGTGTCTGAGGCTTGGTTGAGCTTTGCTGGGTGACGTAATCTTCCCAGGTGCCACGTGGTGAGATGGGTAGAGGGCTAATCCTATCATGTCCTGAGGGCCATGTCTTAATCCCATCACCCTGGGGTTGAAGGAGAGGGGTAGGGAGCTGCAGAGAGCTGCTTTGTCTTTAAAACGTGTTTCTCCTTTTCTCATCCAGATATAATATAAAAAAGGCAGATATAATATTCGGCCTTTTTAATATTTCCTAGAATATTTCATTCTCCTAGGAGGGGGGTGGGTGCTACACTGTCTTCCTATACTTGACAGGTTGTCACAGAGAAGAGGAGATTGTCCAAGGCACCAGAGAGCAGGACGAGAAGCAATGGATGTAAGCTTGTCAAAGAGAGATCCAAAGTAAGGAGAAGATTCCTGCAGTAAGAACAAACATTCAATGGAATAGTTTGGCTCCGGAAATTATGGAGGTTTTCAAAAACAGACTGGACAACCATTTAACCAGGATAATATAAGGTCTTCTGCCTTGAGCAGGGGGTTGGACTAGGAGACCTCCAAGGTCCTTTCCAGCCCTATGATTTTATGTTCTAAACATATTCCTAGTCTGGCTATTTATCCCTCACCCAACTCACCCCAAGCATTTTAGGAACATTTCTCTCAAACAGACAGAATCTCTTTGTGTTTTGTTCATTCAAACACTTTTTGAACACAAACAAATATAAGGTAAAGGTTCCTCTTGCACATATGTGCTAGTCATTCCCAACTCTAGGGGGCGGTGCTCATCTCCGTTTCAAAGCCAAAGAACCAGCACTGTCCCAAGACGTCTCCGTGGTCATGTAGCCGGCATGACTAAAAGCCGAAGGCGCACGGAACGCTGTTACCTTCCCATCAAAGGTAGTTCCTATTTTTCTACTTGCAGTTTTACATGCTTTCAAACTGCTAGGTTGGCAGAAACTAGGACAAGTAACGGGAAGTCACTCCGTTATGCAGCACTAGGGATTCGAACCTCCGAACTGCTGACCTTTCTGATCTACAAGGTCAGCGTCTTAGCCTCTGAGCCACCCCATCAACAAAAATATATACACATAAACACACATATATACACATAAGTGGACTATCACTCATCCACATATCAATAGCTACTTCTAAAAATGGACTCAATCCAGCAACATTAATTGTAACAGAATTCAGATTCGTTTGAGTTTGCAGCCACAGTGACAGCTGGAGAACCTCTTCTGAAATCAAGTGTCTTTGGACAGAGACATGCTTCTTTTGACAAAACACCAAAGAACATCACACTGAGATGCAATTTGGTAGGGTTTTACAGAGGTCATTGTTTAATCACCTGGTCAAGATAGTAGAGAGAATTCTGTAAACAACTTTTAGCACATAGCCTTAGCCCAGGAAGAATGGATATTTTCCAGACAAAGCTCTGATCAGCATATCTGGGAGGTGAAATAGAGAGAAACAGTGGGATTGTCACAACTCTGTAGCAGGGGTGAAATTCTCTTCAGTCTGCTACCAGTTCGCTTCGCATGCACATGCGTGCCAAACGAGCGCTTTGGCACACCACAGGCGCTAAGAAGCATTTTCTGAGTCTGTGACGGTAAGTAGAACAGTGAGGGGGGGAGAACAGCTGTGCCATGCGATTTACATTCGCTAGAAAGCACAATTTCCTGCTTTCTAGCGAATGTAAATCGTGCAGCACAGCCGATTATCACATAGCTGATCGTCGAAACTTTTTAAAAAAAAATTAAAGCATTTTTTTACTACCGAACCCGTAGCATTTCACCTCTGCTCTGTAGCAGACAAACCCTTCAGTCTATCATATCCTTAACTCCAGGAATATAAAATGTGCGTGGATGCATAGATTTGTCCATGAGAGTTCAGTGTATTTAATATTCTCTAAACTCTACCTTTGCTTTTCCACCAAGATGCTTGCGACTTTCCTGACCTTATGTTCAGCTTCACAGCCATCCTGTAAAATGGATTAAGTTGAAAGATACTTTAAGTCTGGCTGAAAATCAATTAGTGAGTTCTGCTGATGAGCAGGGACTAGAAGCTGGCTCCCTAGATATTCTTTTGCAGAAATTGATGTTCTTTCTACTACCTCATAAAGGCCTCTTGCAAGTAGTTGGATTACAGAAACTTGGATAGACAACTGCAAAATTGTTTCTAAAATTCTAGCTTACGTGATGATTTTCTCCTAGGGAGAATCGCATTTGAAAGCATTCTCTGCCCAGAGAGTTTGCACACAGACTGCTTCAACCTCCCCACCCCCATCCTCCCAAAAGCATTCAGAGAAAAGTCAATTTTCAGTGGAGAAGAAAGTTCCACTTTTATCAGAAACTAGTTGATAACCCAGTGTTGCCTGGGTATTTATTTATAGGGGGGAAATATCCAGACCAAACATAATTTCTAATGTTGGATTTTCCCCCTTACCAGTGGTAGCTCCTTGTGGAGTACTGTGAAACCATTACCATGGCAACTCCACTGCACTGTACAAGAAGCCATTTTATGGCAGTACAATAGAAGCCATTTTAAGGCACAACAGGCTGTATCTTAACAGAACACACACCCTGAGGGGCGTTAGCGGTGTCTTACCCCCACAGTATTTGTTTCCAGAGAGTAAGTCATCTGTGTACCAAGTTTGGTTGAAATTGCTCGAGGCATTCTAGAGTTATACACACACATACACACACACACACACACACACACATTTATATATATAGAGAGAGATCAATTGCTCTTCCTGCACTGTGCAATAGTGTTTGCCTAAGGAGGGACTAGAAGTCACTGTCTCCTAGTTTCTAGCCTGGTGCCTTAAACCTCCACACCAAAGTGGGTCTCAAAGGGGTATTACGCCTTTGTTCCTACTCAATGGTACAACAGCTGTGTTCAAGCTGGTAGATTCAAGAAATGGAACAAGAATATAATTCATTCCCATATCTACCCATGAACTGACACCATGTCAAAAATGTTACATTTATAGTACTATATTGGATAGTACCTCTATCGAGAAATGGATACCCTAATGTTATGTCCTAGCCTCGGAGACATGGCTTCATCTCCAAGGCTCGCCATTGGTTGAGACGTGCCCGTGTGCCAGAGCGGGAGAGTCACCGTTCTCTGATTGGCTAACCGCGGGTCTGCCTGCATATAAATTGCTGTCAAGTGGGAACTGTTCTTTATCTTGGGTTCTGGAGTTGCTGTTTTGTTAGCTGTTTAATAAAGCCTTGTTAGCCGAGCCCTGCCTTGCCTCAGTCATTGCCACCCATCGAATTTAATACCTAACTTTCCTGAGGTTGCTGAGTTATAGCTCTCTGCATCTCTCACTGACCCCACTAAATTTTATTTATTTATTTATTTTGTCAAGCATGTATAAGATAACAGATATACGTATAAACCTGATTATGAATACAGGAAATGGATACGAATAAGTGGGGACAGTAGGACAGGGAGGGTAGGCATGTTGGGGTGCTTATGCCCGCCCCCTTACCGACCTCTCAGGAATGGGGGTGAGGTCGACAGAAGACTTTCTAAAGTTAAAGTTAAGGGGGTTTGGGGATGAAACCACAGAGTCAGGTTGAAACCACATTCCAGGTGTTGACCACTCTGTTGCTGAAGTCGTATTTTCTGCAATCAAGTTTGGAGCAGTTTACCTTAAGTTGGTATCTATGGTATGCTCGTGTATTGTTGCGATTAAAGTTGAAGTAGTCATTGACAGGTAGGATGTTGTAGCGGATGATTTCGCATACAATGCTTAGGTCAGAACGAAGGCGGTGTAATTCTAAGTTGTCTAAGCCCAAAATTTCAAGCCTGGTGGTACAAGGTATTCTGTTGTGAGCAGGGGAGTGGAGGGCTCTTCTCGTGAAATGTCTCTAGACTCGCTCAATTGTATTAATGTCCTATATGCAGTGCGGGTTCCAGACAGATAAGTTGTAATCGAGAATATGTCTAACAAAGGTTTTATATGCCCTAATTTGCAATACAATATTATCGGAGAAGAAACTTTGCAAAATTAGGTTAACAACTCTTAATGCCTTTTTGGCAATGCTGTTACGGTGATCTCTGGCACTTAGATCATTAGAAATGAGTACTCCAGGGTCCTTGACAGAGTGAGGCACATCCTCACTCTGTCATAAATGTTTCATAAATGAAACTTCTCTGTTCGGCAACATGTGGAAGGCTCAGATTCCCTATCCCAATGTTATCTACTCAATAGCAATCCAGGAGTTTTTCTGCTCACTGTAATCTGTATGTAATGTAATCTCCATGTAATCTGCTCACTGAGCTAACAACTCCTAGGCAGCACAGGTACGTAAGGCTTATTGCTAGAGATTGCTAAGGGTAAAAAACAGCAATTAAGTTAGTGAATATTGTAAAAGACTCAATTAAAGTTTTGAACTATCTTCATTGTCTAGCAGCATCTCCCTAAACTTTTAGATTGAGTCTTCCTCAACTTCAGCTAAAGAAGCCATACACCAAATCTGGAACTATTTAGCAGAGCATGTTTACCATGGAAATATAGTTAAAGAGATTTTTTTTCTCTCCACCCTAATCAAGGGATGCGATGGCTCAGTGGCTAAGACGCTGCGCTTGTCGATCAGAAAAGTCAGCAGTTTGATGGTTTGAATCCCTAGCGCTGCATAACGGAGTGAGCTCCGATTACTTGTCCCAGCTTCTGCCAACCTGGCAGTTCGAAAGCATGTAAAAATGCAATTAGAAAAATAGAAACCACCTTTGGTGGGAAGGTAACAGTGCTCCATGCACCTTTGGCGTTGAGTCATGCCAGCCACATTACCACGGAGACGTCTTTGGACAGTGCTGGCTCTTCAGCTTTGAAACAGAGATGAGCACCACCCCCTCGAGTTGGGAACGACTAGCACATATGTGCGAGGGGAACCTTTGCCTTTAATCATGGTTATTCTACATTACTAGCAATGAGCAGCTAGAAACAAACCTAAGTAAATTAATGTTTTATTTGTAAGAAGTTTGTGATATGAGAGAGAGGGGGGGGAGAGAGAGAGAGAGAGAGAGAGAAAGAGAGAGAGAGAGAGAGAGAGAGACCACACACTGTACTTTTTTAGTAGATAAGAGGATGGAGAAGAACCTTGAGTACTTTCTCCCATTTACAATTTGTCATAAGGTTTTTTAAAAAGTAATCTTTCCAGATGATAAAGCTGGGTCTAATTTGCCCATTAGTGAAAACAATGTCATAAAGAATATCTGCCGACTGCCCAATATAAAACTCCACCATGCATCATGAAAAATAATCGCAATGCAATTACCTCTGAATTATAGAAACATCAAATAGGTGCAAGTAAGACAAGAACTTAAGAATATATGAAAAACTGCCTGCCACAGATATAATGTATATGTTTGCTTTGAAGCTAAAGAAGAAGGCGATAGAGAAGGAGAAATAAAAGTAGAACAACAATCAGATGCCAATAAAGAGCATAATGGAACCTTTCATTGTATCTTGCAAGATAATAAAATAATGGCCGAACATTGATATGTGCCAACACTTTACTAGTATAGCATGCATGCATGCATGCATACATACATACATACATACATACATACATACATACATACATAGGGTGTGCTCATCATGCTTGCCATCGGTTATCTTTTTTATGTTCTGTTGATTTTATTGTAATTTCTTTAATTATTGTTAGCTTTCCAGGGTCATTGAGAGTTGGGTGAGACATTTAATAAGTGCAGCAGCTGCCAAAAAAGCCAACACAGTTCTAGGCTGCATAAACAGAGGGATAGAATCAAGATCACGTGAAGTGTTAATACCACTTTATAATGCCTTGGTAAGGCCACACTTGGAATACAGCATCCAGTTTTGGTCACCACGATGTAAAAAAGATGTGGAGACTCTAGAAAGAGTGAGCAACAAAGATGATTAGGGGACTGGAGGTTAAAACATACGAGAAACGGTTGCAGGAACTGGGTATGTATAGTTTAATGAAAAGAAGGACTAGGGGAGGCATGATAGCAGTGTTCCAATATCTCAGGGGTTGCCACAAAGAAGAGGGAGTCAAACTATTCTCCAAAGCACCTGCAGGCAGAACAAGAAGCAATGGGTGGAAACTAATCAAGGAGAGAAGCAACTTAGAACTGAGGCGAAATTTCCTGACAGTTAGAACAATGAATCAGTGAAACAGCTTGCCTCCAGAAATTGTGAATGCCCCAACATTGGAAGTCTTTAAGAAGATGTTGGATAGCCATTTGTCTGAAACGGTATAGGGTTTCCTGCCTAGGCAGGAGGTTGGACTGGAAGACCTCCAAGGTCCCTTCCAACTCTGCTATTGTATTGTGATAAATTATTACAGATGGTTGTCATTTCATGGCTATTCATTCAGTGACCATTCAGAAGTGCAAGAGGAGTTGAGAGCCGAGGTGGCGCAGTGGTTAGGGTGCAGTACTGCAGGCCACTTCAGCTGACTGTTATCTGCAGTTCGGCGGTTCAAATCTCACCGGCTCAAGGTTGACTCAGCCTTCCATCCTTCCGATGTGGGTGAAATGAGGACCCAGACTGTGGGGGCGATATGCTGACTCTGTAAACCGCTTAGAGAGGACTGAAAGCCCTATGAAGCGGTATATAAGTCTAACTGCTATTGCTGCATCCCTGTGGTCACCTGATCACCATTTGCAACCTTCACGGTCAGCTTCCCACAAGCAAAATCATTGGGAAGCAGGCAGGAGGTCATGAATGACGATCAAATGATCTGATGACCTAATGACCATAATTAATAATAGCAACCAGAACTGCTGCCACTGCTGTTGAAACATGTCATGGTCATGTGACATCCTGCTTTATGGCTGCATTGCTTAGTGACCATTGCCAATCACAATCATTAAGCAAGAAGTTACCTCTATTATTTGGGCTGTGGTAGCTCAGTGGCTAAGACGCTGAGCTTGTCGATCAGAAAGGTCGGCAGTTCGGCGGTTCGAATCCCTAGCGCCGCATAATGGAGTGAGCTCCTGTTATTTGTCCCGGCTTCTGCCAACCTAGCAGTTTGAAAGCATGTAAAAATACAAGTAGAAAAATAGGGACCACCTTTGATGCGAAGGTAACAGCGTTCCATGCGCCTTTGGCATTTAGTCATGCCGGCCACATGACCAGGGAGACGTCTTCGGACAGCGCTGGCTCTTCGTCTTTGAAACGGAGATGAGCTCCGCCCCCTAGAGTTGGGAACGACTAGCACATATGTGTGAGGGAAACCTTACCTGTATTATTGTTGGTCACACAGCCAGATTTTTAGACTGGATTTGGCATTTTTCACCCTCTATTGAGCCTTTCCCAAGGTCCTCGGGTAGACAAATCTTGTTTGAAGGGTCTTTGATGCTTTCTGAGCTTGCTTGTTTTCTTGTAGACGTTTCATTACCCTAACTTGGTAACATCATCAGTGTTAGTAAGGAATGCAGTTTGCTATCAATTTATATTCTGGTGTCTTGCCTTTCTATGTGGGTGGGGACGGCCTTAGGAATTCTTTGGTTGGGCTGTTTACTGCTGGCTCTTTGGCAGTTCCTTGAGGTATTGCTTACTTGATTGTTGGCCTGAAGTTGGGTTCCACCACAAAACCGCGTTCGACTAAAGCGTGCTCGACGAAACCGCGTAGCTGACGTCATCACAGCGCGACGAAAAAAGCACGTTGTAAACGCTAAAGCTAAAATTAACCCCTAAACCTAAACCTAACCCCCCTAAACCTAATCCTAATCCTAAACCTAACCCTAAACTTAACCCTTAACCTAACCCTAAACCTAACCCTAAACCTAACCCTAAACCTAACCCTAAACCTAATCCTAACCCTTAACCTAACCCTAAACCTAAACTTAACCCTTAACCTAACCCTAAACCTAACCCTAAACCTAACCCTAAACCTAACCCTAAACCTAATCCTAAACCTAACCCTAACCCTAACCCTAACCCTTAACCTAACCCTAACCCTAACCCTAACCCTTACCTTAATTTGAATCGGCTTGCTTTCAAAGCGCTATTTAAAGCACCCTTTTTTTCCGTGGTTGCTGTTGTCGCCCTGCTGATGACATCAGCGACGCGGTTTAATCGGGCGCGCTTTAGTGGAGCGCGGTTTTGTCGTGCCACGTGAAGTTGACCTTAGAGTTAATCTTTGCTGATTACTGGTGGATTACTGGTAGATTACTGTTGTTTGATGGTGTTATAAAGTAAAGCTTCTTTTTGCAATTGATTGATGGAAATATTGTCAATGTCCGGCATTGTTCAAATGGTGCTCTAATTGTTTTGTGATTGCACCCAAGGCGCTTATCACTATTGGTACTATCTTTGCTTTCTTTTGCCATTGTACTTCTATTTGCAACATTGGTGATTTTCTATTATGGTTCATCCAATCAGCCCAGTGCTGGGTTCCGGATCCCGGTATGGTTGGAACAGGCTCGCCATCGCCCACATGGATGCGCACCATGCGCATGCATCGTATCAGCCAGCGACGCCTCCGCAAGCGTCCGCGACATTCCAGCTGCTCATGCACAGAAGCTCCAAAGGCTCCAAAGGACAGGTAAGGAGCTCGGGCGGGCAGGTGGTCCCTCCGGAGCACCATACCGGAACTGTACCCTGTGCTCCGGGCAGGCTCCGGTACACTCGTACCGGGCCATACTGCCTGCAACCCACCACTGAATCGGCCATATGTTTAGGCTGGATTTGACGTTTTTTATCTACCTATCAAGTTCTTCCCAAAGACTTGGGATAGGGAGTTTGTTGTTGTTTTGAGAGCATTAAAGGTATTATATGTTATATGGCCGTGGTCATACAATATGCTAACATAGAGCATAGAATAATAGAGTTGGAAGGAACTTTGGAGATCTTCTAGTCCAATGGCTAAACTCACAAAACAACAAGGCAACCTGAAGCAATCCTATTACGTCCTCCAGTAATCAGAAAGGAACTTTATATAGTGCAGACATCTTCATTGCCCTGTTTCCACACCTTTCCCCCTCTTAGTTTACACCAAACTTCCAAGAATATTACACAACACCTGAAAACCTTGTTCCTGGAAACACAATAAATCATGCAAAGAGATTCTGAGTTACAGAGTGTCTTAACTACCGGTCCAAATTATTTAAAAACACCCATGCTCTAAATCTGAAAATTCCCTTTGGTTGAATGCTTTTGCTTTCTAATATTCCAACTATCTACTGCAGTCTTCCACAATATTTTGTAGTAGTGTCGTCTATAGAACATTTCCTTCTGTTGACTTAAATAGGCTAAATGTGTAAAATGCAAATTCTTGGGGAACTAAGTGACTCTCCCTCTTTGATGACTGTGCTGTGACCTTTGCATATTTATCTAAAAGTGTGTCGTGTTGTGACCAACGGGATCTACTTGCAAGTAAGTGGTCATTAGATTTCTCCCATGGAGCTAAGTGTCTCCAGGGTTGGGCCTCAGAACATGCTACAGAACTGAAGGCTCAGCAGTTGGCCACAGACGAGGACGGGCAGGTAAGTTAACACTAACTGTTCTTAATTGAATTGGATTGTCATCTCTACCATCCCAGAATAGATTTGCTGGCTGGCAGTAATGGGAACTGTTACCTAGGAAGAGTTGAGCAGCTTGGAGTAGACTGCTTGCAACATTAAGAGTAGAAGTTATCCAGGCACATTTGTGTGATTGATAAACTGGGTTATAAATCAAACACAGAAATCAGTCAGTTTGGTGGGATTCACAGTACTCTAAACAAAAACCGAACAAGCTACCTTAATATATATTTTTAGCCATAATCGGATAAACAAGTGAGCAGGTTGAGTTTATTATTCAAAAAGTGTTAACTTTATGAAAAACCATCACCCGGAGTTTACAAATATTCTTTGCACAAAATACAAGAGTTTAAATGCCTAGCATTTAGTTTTAAGGTTATAGTTCAAATTAATTCCAGCTGAAGCACAAATCAAAGATGAAAAAAAAAAGATGAGATGTGTGTTTTTCTCACAGGAAGAAGTCTCGTTCATAAGAGGGGATGCAGATTAAGAGGCTGTCTTGCAGATTATTCAATCTATTTTAGCATAAAATAAATTTACCAGGTTTGTGAAAAGAAGTTGAAGAAGAGATGTGTTGTTGGTTTTTTAAAAAAACAACTGTTTAATTTAGCCAGCCTTTTTGATTTGTAAATCATGGTTTGTCTTTTTACCCACATCTGTATGCTGCCTATGCTTTGCATTACTGGCTGCATTATCATTTAGCTTGTTGCACAAACCCCCTGGCCTATGCAGTGGACTAATTTATGGCTTAATAGGTTGTGTGTACCCAGCCAATTATGGTTTATTTTAAAAAAAAAAAAACATGGTTCCCTAAGCAAGTTTTTAAAATGTGAATTCAGAACACAGTGTTTCCAGTATGATGGCTAGGAACTGTGAACCTGTTGTCTTGTTTCACCTTAACTGAAGTTTGCTTGCTTTCTTGTAATAAATAGACAAAATGAATGATGTGAAATGTTGCAAACAGGTAACGTCTCTGCAGTGGTTTTTTTTCTTAATCTTGGCTACTCTAAAATGTTTGGACTTCAAAGGCTCAAAATTCCCTAGCTAGAATACTGGCTAAGGAATTCTGGGAGTTGAAGTCCGTACATCATAAAGAGGCCTAGGCTGAGAAACTGCTTTAAATATTAATGCATAGAAAAAAGCCTTAACTTTTTGGCCATCAGGGACCGTTTCTATGGAGGCTGGTTTTTCCACAGGGGGGCAGGGGGTGGGCATCGTTTCATGCACTGCCAGGATCCTGCACATGTGCAGATTGGGCCTTCTTCAATTGTGCGGCCTGGTTCTGTTTCTACTGCAGACTGACACCATTGATTTTACCTATAAGATATTTTTTTTCTGGAAACCTCGCAAACCGGGTTGAGATTAGAACAAAGTTGCAAGAAAGAAATATGTATATATTTTGGTTTGGAGATATCCCAGGTGATTTTCTTCATGGCTTCCAAACTTTTCATTAGCCCTTTGCAATTATTTGGAAGAAGGTTTGTTGATGAAGATCCTACTTACTACCCTTAAATCTAGCGGAATATAGTTTTCCCCCCACCCACCTCCTAATTAACTTTCTTATCTGAATTTAACTAAGAAAATAGCAAAATGTAATAACGATAAGCTGTTGTTCATCCTGTAATGTGTATCCATCACATCTTTATCTGTTTACTTCCAGTTTCATTCGTGGCTGCTTAATTAAAGCATCGGAATATTAGCCTCATGTTATTTTCTCAATCCTAAGACTTGAATTTTGCGGAGGTATTTTATCTGTAACAGACAGATAAAGTTTGCTGCACATTGTATTGGATTCACATAATTTTAATCGGCAGTTGTGGTCTGGAGGTAGGTGGAAAAGAGGGCACAGATCATGTTTGCCACCTAAAAAGCTAATTAAACAGGGATGGTTTTTTTTGGGGGGGGGGGGGTTGTTTTGCTTTGTTTTTTTACAAAAGTTGCGCCGTCCACTAAAATTAATACCAATGTTTTGAATCTGGTTTTTTTAAACAGATTGAAAATAGGACTCGCTCTGAAAATTGTGGCCGAGGATGGAATCTTACACAAATCTCTCACTTAGGTGTTAATTATAGAAGAGGGTAAACCGAAGCACACACATACACATAGACACGCACACACACACACACAGACACACAGACACACACGTTCCGTTGCTCACTGCAACCTTCAAGTCATGCCTCTCGTAGATTTAAGACTCCGGCAGGACGAACAGCTTCTAAATCATGTTTCCAAGATTGAAAGAAGACCAGCCAATGCTCCCCTTGGCCTGGCTAGTTCAAAGTTTGAGAAAGAATTCCAGGCGATGGTTTGCTTACTCCTGGTGGAACTGTGCGAAAAATTTACTTTCTACGGCATCGTCTGCAACATGATTCTTTTCTGCACCATCAAGCTTGGCTATCACAACTACGAAGCCGCCATGCTCAATGTTTGCTTTGCTGGGGCCTGTACAGTGGCCCCAGTTTTGATGGGCTGGCTTGCTGAGCATCCAGTGGGACGGATCAGACTGGTGTATCTGTGCGCCGTGCTACATTTTATCGGTAGGTATCACTTTTGGGGGGGCACCTTATGGTAGCTGGCGGGTTATTTCCAAATGTAGATGGTGTGCAAATGAGGGCTTTGTAAAACCTGAATGTTTCTGTACCAAATTGAGACATTTTGAGAAATGGGCGTGTGCTATATTTTGAAATGGTATGTATGGCCTGTTTTTAATTTTTTTTTTTACATTTTGTTTGGAACATGCATTGCATTCATGCTATGACAGTCATCTAGACCATAATGGATGAAACTAATGAAACTAACTGGCCTTGAGACAACAAGATTTATCAAGTTTGAGGAAATCCAAACTGAGGTCAGATTAAGCAACAGCTCCCAGGGGCATTTTTTTTAAAAAAATAGAATGGCAGGTTGCCTCAGCTGGATGGCTGCTTGGAAGTGTGCTACCTATTGACATTAAAAAGGACAAAGCTTTGTTAGGTAAGTTCCCCGTTGGAAGAGCGAGTACGTTCAGCGAAGCGTTGTGAGAGCTGTGTTGGAGAACACACAAACCAGCATACAGAGACACTGCAGTTTAAATAGGCTTTTACTTTCGAGGAAATAGAGGTATCAGAGTCCATCAAACAGTCCAAGTCATACACGGATAAGACAGTCAGTCATCAACGTCTCTCAATAAAGGGATAATCCAAATAACATACTCCAGTATCATATAATCAGTTCAGTATTCAAAGTTTGCTAGCAGTTGCAAAACTTACAATAGCTCACGGCACTTCCAGCTTCCAAAAACACTCAGATCAGATCAGCCCAGCATCTAACAAACAGAGACCTACAGTCGTTCTGGCTCCCTCTTATGGCCGATTTAGGAAAACAGCAACCAATCACATTTTACAGTATGATTTAAAGAAACAGGTACAACATTGTTACATGGTTTATATATTGCCAACCCAACCATTAAGTTTATATTCCTAACAAGCTTCAACTGAGATAATTGAGTAAATTGTATCTTCTGATTGGCAAAGTCTACTCTGGCAACCATTTTGTTAATGCCTAACCTCATTTGAAATGCAGATAGTCCTCGACTTACGACCATATTTGGTATCATTGGCTTCCCCCCATTGACTTTTCTTGTCAAAAGTTGGCTGGTAAGTTTACAAATGACAAATCACATGATCCTGGGGATGTAAATTGTAAATGTGTAAATACATGCTGGTTACCAAATGCCCAAATTTTAATCACACGGCCGTGGAGATGCTGCCACAATCGTAAGTGCGTAAATAACTTTTTTCAGGGTTCCACCACAAAACCACGCTCGACTAAACCGCATCCGACTAAACCGCGTCGCTGACGTCATCAACAGGGCAACAACAGCGTGGAGACAGAAGCACGCTGTAAACCCTAAACCTAAAATTAACCCCTAAACCTAAACCTAACCCCCCTAAACCTAATCCTAAACCTAACCCTAAACCTAATCCTAACCCTTAACCTAACCCTAAACCTAACCCTAACCCTTAACCTAACCCTAACCCTAACCCTAACCCTTAACCTAACCCTAAACCTAACCCTAAAGCTAACCCTAAACCTAACCCTTACCTTAAGTTGAATCGGCTTGCTTTCAAAGCGCTATTTAAAGCGCCCTTCTTTCTCCGCGCTGGCTGTTGTCGCCCTGTTGATGACATCAGCGACGCGGTTTAATCGGGCGCGGCTTAGTCGAGCGCGGTTTTGACGGGTCACGTTTTTTCAGTGTCATAACTTTGAATGGTCTCTAAACAAATGGTTGTAACTCAAGGGTTGTCTTAATTCTTTTATAGGAGTCACCATGACCTGCTCCCAAAAATTATGAGGCCCCCTTACCATTTGAAAAAGTCTATGTTTCGTCAAAACGTCCTAAGATGACATGTCTGTTTTATGCTTTCAGATGTTCCTCTTTCTTTCTGCAGGTACAGCCTTGTTACCTGTGGTGGCCTTCCCTTTTGAGGATTTTTTCATAGATAAGCACTACGTCCTCCACACTTTGGCTAAAAAGAAGCAGGAAGCCCTCTTCTACGTTGCGTTGTTGGTCACCTGCCTTGGCTCTGGGGGAATAAGAGCCATTGTGTGTCCTATAAGTGTTTACAACCCCGAGGAACATGGACCAAAAGAGCTTCTGTCCTTCTTCAACTGGTCAGTGCCATTTGCAGGTGATACAAATGGTCAACTGTGGGAACGGGTATCATTTTGGAAAAATCTGAAAGTGGTTTGTTTGTTGCAAGCTGTGCCAAGATTTCACTTTTGCGTTTAATTATCAAAGAGGGTAAATACCATGTTTCCCCAAAAATAAGACAGGGTTTTTTATTCTTTTGACCCCCAAAATAAGTGCTTGGCCTTATTTTTGGGGAGGTCTTATTTTTGAAGTGCAGGAGATGGCGAGCGTGGTCATCTCATGGCTACTGCTGCGTTGCAATATTTTCAGGGAGGGCTTATTTTTGGGGGAGGGCTTATTTTGGCCCATGCGCTGAAAAGCCCGATTGGGCTTATTATCCAGGGAGGTCTTATTTTGGGGAAAACAGGGTAGTAAGGTCCAATGATCGCTGATGAGCCGATTTATCACAGAATCCTAGATTTAGAAAGACCCTCAAAGGTCATCTAGTACAAATTCAGGTTCCTTTAAAGCACTTTAGACAGGTCTGTTTGAAGATCTCCAATAATGAATGCCGTGGTGGCTTAGAGGTGAAGACACTCGCCTCCCATTCAGAAGGTTGAGAGTTCAAGCCTAAATAGCGGCAGAGGTTTCTCTATCAGGGCACAGTAAAGAGAAAATATCTGCTGTGAACTCTGCATGGCATCAGGAAGGGCATCTGGCCAGTAAACGCCCAGCTCCATCTAGTTGCCCCAACTCTACCCCGAATTAAGAGATTACAGGGTCATAAAAAGGGAGGGTTTTTGGGGGTTGAAGTTCTCCAAAGAAGGACATATCACTTCATAAGACAAGGTTTTCCACTGTTGACAGGTCTTATCGTGAGAAAGTTCCTCCTAATAACCTAACCTGGAATTTCTCGGGCAGAAGAGAAGAGATCCACTCCCCCTCTATATAAAGGCCTTTAGATTTCTGAAAACTCTATATTTCCCTTCGGTCTTCTCTGCTGCAAAGTAAGCAGGCCCACTTCTCTCTCTCCTCCTTTTCAACATCTCCATGAAATCATGGGGTCAACTGCCAGTTTGGGATTCGGTACCTTGAGTACACAGGGGATGCGATGGCTCAGTGGCTAAGACGCTGAACTTGTCTATCAGAAAGGTCGGAGGTTCTAATCCCTGGTGCAGTGATGGTGAACCTTTTTTGGCTCGCGTGCCAAAAGTGGGGGGAGTGCAGGGGGGCCGTGTGCCACACCCATAATGCTAATGCTCCACCCCCATTTTTGACGTGCTTTTTTCACCCTCCCCAGACTCCAGAGGCTTTATAGGAGCATGGGTAGGGTGAAAACAGCCCCCCCGGAGGCTCTCTGGAGGCTTCAGGGAAGCTCCAGAGCACGAAAAACCAGCCCTGTGGGCAAACCGGAAGTTCAGGAATGGACTTCCAGTTTGCTCGTACGGCCGGTTTTGGCCCTCCAGAGCCTTCAGGAGGCTTCCCTGAAGGCTTCAGAAGGCAAAAAACGACCATACGAGCAAATCGGAAATGACTTCCAGTTTTTCTGTAGGGGCGTTTTTCGTCCTCCGGAGCCTTCAGGGGCCTTCAGGAGGCTTCCCTGAAGGCTCCGGAGGGCTAAAAACGGCCCTAAAACCGGAAGTCACTGGCC
This sequence comes from Thamnophis sirtalis, assembly GCF_051295495.1. NCBI lineage: Eukaryota > Metazoa > Chordata > Lepidosauria > Squamata > Natricidae > Thamnophis > Thamnophis sirtalis. The sequence continues at coordinate 12,922,254 of NW_028261389.1, forward strand.
AGCGCGTGCATGCTGGCCAGCTAACAGGGCAATGCCTCATGTGCCCTGACAAATGGCTCAGCGTGCCAACTGTGGCACGTATGCCAAAGGTTCGCCATCATGCCCCTAGTGCCATGTAACGGAATGAGCTCCCATTACTTTGATCTTTTGATCTTCTAGAACACTCAGATTCTTTTCACATGTACTCCTGCTTGGATCAGTCTCCCCTCTGATCTTAGCACAATTTTAATTGCAAAGTTAAGGCTCAGACACCGCAGATGACTGTTATCTTCATACTTTGTTTTACACTGAAACAAAAATTTAAAAACCCCACAAGTGCAATAAACAGAAAAAAGAGATAGAAAGCCCCATGGTTAGCAGAGCTCAATCATATATTTAGTACAAAATGGGTGGTTGGCTGGATACGTTTAGCTGTGACCGAAACCTTAACAGAGTAATTCCGGTTAATTGGAGAACATTTACTTTTAAAGTTCTAAAATGTTTTATTGCAAGTCAGAGCATTTGAAGGAAATTCAGCTGGGGAGCGTCTGTGCTTTCTTCTCTGCAGAGAGACTGGTGAAAAGAATGTTTGTAGGAGAGAACTGAGCTATTAAATCACATCTATGATTTTCCTAGCAAAGGTGTATATCTATTTTTGGAAACGGAGGAGTTACTGAAAAAGAGAATAGCCAAGGCAATGCTTGTTTGAGAAAAGGTGGGAAAAAGGAAGATGAAGAATTGCCTAAAAGTGGAACTGAGAACAACTTGCAAGGGAAAGGAAAAGAAATAGAAGGACTAGGGGAGACATGATAGCAGTGTTCCAACATCTCAGGGACTTCCACAAAGAAGAGGGAATCAAGCTATTCTCCAAAGCGCCTATTGCCCCCCCTTCTTTGTGGCACCCCCCTCAAAACCCTGTTTTGTGACCTGCCTATCACACTCTTGGGCAAAGCATGTGAGCCATTTCCTCCTTTCAGTTGTCCACAAAAGTACATCTATAGTATGTAGATGCAGATAATAAAGTTGAAAAAAAAGGTGAACAACATTTTTACAGAACTATAGATACGTTGAGGCTGGTTGAAGCCGGGCATGACAAGGAGTGGCTGGGAGGGGAGGGGCCAGGTGTGGCGCCCCTCGACGTGAGTGATGTCGAGTTGGTCACGCCCACCCAGTCACATGACCAGCAAGTCACGCCCATCAAGTCATGTCCAGAGAACCAGTAGCAAAAAAAAAATTGAACCCCACCATTGATCCTGAGGGCAGGACAAGAAGCAATGGGTGGAAACTAAACAAGTAGAGAAGCAACTTAGAACTAAGGAGAAATTTCCTGACAGTGAGTACAATTAATCAGTGGAACAACTTGCCTCCAGAAGTTGTGAATGTTCCAACACTGGAAGTTTTTTTAGAAGATGTTGGCTAACCATTTGTCTGAAGTGGTGTGGGGTTTCCTGCCTAGGCTGGGGGTTGGACTAGAAGACCTCCAAGGTCCCTCCCAACTCTGTTATTCTATTCTATTATATTATACTCTACTCTACTCTACTCCAGTGTTTCTCAACCTTGGCAACTTGAAGATGTCCGGACTTCAACTCCCAGAATTCCCCAGCCAGCGAATGCTGGCTAGGGAATTCCGGGAGTTGAAGTCCGGACATCTTCAAGTTGCCAAGGTTGAGAAACACTGCTCTGCTCTACTCTACTCTACTCTACTCTACTCTACTCTACTCTACTCTACTCTACTCTACTCTACTCTACTCTACCCTACCCTACCCTACTCTACCCTACCCTACCCTACCCTACCCAACCCTACCCTACTCTAAATATTGGATGCACCCTTCAGTAAAGTTTGCAGTTATTGAGTTCATGAATAGCAATAGCAGTTAGACTTATATACCGCTTCATAGGGCTTTCAGCCCTCTCTAAGCGGTTTACAGAGTCAGCATATTGCCCCCAACAATCCGGGTCCTCATTTCACCCACCTCGGAAGGATAGAAGGCTGAGTCAACCTTGAGCCGGTGAGATTTGAACCGCCGAACTGCAGATAGCAGTCAGCTGAAGTGGCCTGCAATACTGCACTCTAACCACTGCGCCACCTTGGCTCTGAATGTTAATTAACGTCTGGGCCAAGGAAAAGAAATAGGAGTTTCTATAACTGTATACCCATCCTTGTTTTTCTGGCTTGGATAAGTTGGAAACAGCCCAGGTTTTTCTTTTTTTAAAAAAAGAGAGATTTACTCATTTGAGCAGGAAGCCTGAAGATCCTCCCTAACTGGGAAAAGTACCTTTCTTCTCTTCAAAGGTCTGGGCGCTAATGAGGATCTTTATTTATTTTTATCTCCCTTCATTAGGAGTCTTGTTAGCAAAGCCAAGTTCTCACTTCAGAATAGCCTCTCAGGATATTGTTGGGGTGTAAACCAAAAACTCCTTTTCTTTTTCTTTCTTGGGTGTTGTTTTTTTTAAGCAGACAAATCGGATGCGACTGGATAATTTTTCATCAGTGTGGGAGATAGCAATTGAGGTGACCAGATGTGGTGCCAACAGCAGGTCTGAAATAGCAACTTCAACATCAGAAAAAAGTTTCACAATAGAAGAATAACAGAATAACAGAGTTGGAAGGGACCTTGGAGGTCTTCTAGTCCAACCCCCTGCTCAAGCAGGAAACCCTATCACCATTTCAGACAAGAGGTTGTCCAATCTCTTCTTTAAAACTTCCAGTGTTGGAGCATTCACAACTTCTGGAAGCGAATCTTTCCACTGGTGAATTGTTTTAACTGTCAGAAAGTCCTTCTTAGTTTTAGCTTGCTTCTCTCCTTGATTAGCTTCCACCCATTGCTACTTGTCCTGCCTTCAGTTGCTTTGGAGAATAGTTTGACTCCCTCTTCTTTGTGGCAGCCCCTGAGATATTGGAACCCTGCTACCATGTCACCCCTACTCAGGAGTGTGTTTCTCGCCCCGTTCCAACCGGTTCGGTTGGAACGGGGCCGGCGGCGTCCTCGTGCACGCGCGCAGTGCACGCATGCGTACTAGCGTCTGTGCGATGGTCCAGCTGCTCCTGGAGGATCGCGCAGGCGCTGTATGCGTCCTGCGCATGCGTGGAAGCGCAGAACTCGTCAAAACTGGGTAAGAAACGCGGGCGGGCGGGTGGACCCTTCGGCATTCCCGGAAGTTACTTACTTCCGGGTTCGGCGACCAACTGGTTCGCGGGGACCGCCACGAACCGCCTGAAACCCACCTCTGCCCCTACTCCTTCTTTTCATCAAACTAGACACACTCAGTTTCTGCAGTGTTGCCCAGGATTGAACTGTGGGGTCCTTGTTGCTCCCTGACCTTCGTTGTTTTGCTGCAGACATTTCATTACCCAGCTAGGTAACATCTCTGATAACGCTACCTAGTTGGTAATGAAACACTTGCAAGAAAACATCCAAGCTTAGAGAGCATCCTGGACCCCCACAAAGTAGACATTGTAAAACCGATAGTCTGGTCTTCTTTTTGGATTTAAACAGGAAGGTAAAAGTCAGCATTGATGTTATTTGGTAGCAATGTCTTAAGCAACATCTGCAATTCCACACATGTAAACATGGAGGAGAGAAATTATTCACATAAGACAATTGAGTAATAGAATAACAGAGTTGGAAGGGACCTTGGAGGTCTTCTAGTCCAACCCCCTGCTCAAGCAGGAAATCCTATAACCATTTCAGACAAATGGTTGTCTAATCTCAAATACCTCCAGTGTCAGAGCATTCAGAACTTCTGGAGGCAAGTTGTTCCACTGATTAATGGTTGTAACTCTCAGGAAATTTCCCCTTAGTTCTAAGTTGCTTCTCTCCTTGATTAATTTCCACCCATTGCTTCCTGCCTTCAGGTGCTTTGGAGATTTCTTTCTGGCAGCCCTTCAGATATTGAGCCCACTGTACATGCTTGTAAAGGCTGATGGCTGACTGTTTTGTTTGAGATGTATGTTTTGCACCAGTTTCAGAAATGGAGTGGTGTCACAAAGGAAATTTCTCCCCTCAGGTATAGATTCTCCTTTAACAAAATCCAGGAGATCATCTCAATAACATGGGGAAAAGAGCATTCCATTCCTACTGTAGTTTGAGATATGACCCAGTCTCATCACCATCTTTACCATGGTGAATTTGGGAGAAGAGCACAGAAACTTAGAAAATGTGCTCTATTGACGCCTGAATACATTTTATTATTGAGAATTAAAACTTCAATGAGAATGTGCTACTTTTTATTTCCTTGGAGAATGGTTTTACTGGGTTTAGCTTCTTTATTCCCCTCCACCAGCCCTCCCAATTACTTTGACATATCTCCTTTGGAAGAAATCCGTTCCTAAATATTGCAGCTGTACCGAAGGGAAAAAATATTGTTTGATTCTTCCCAGCAAATTCTTCCTCCTTGACCTACGCAAAAGAAAGAGAACGAAAGAGAAAAGGCTTCCTTTTTAAAAATTCAATACTGGGTTTTAATCCTTAATTAGCAACATCATTTTGATTAAATAAGACTCCAGAGAATTAAGGCTGAAGATCCATCTAAATGGTTGCTCGGGAGAATTTATTGTACTGCAGTCCTAGTAATTCAGGAGAAGGTGGGTTATTTAATCAAAGTGACATTTCCTAGCGTTGATTACAAAAGAAAAGATTAATTTTTATAAAATAGATCCTTGAGGTAATCCGAACAGGGTGTTGTAAGAGTTTAGGCTAGTTGGAGAAAGTCAGGTGAGAAAATGAATTTATGTAAGGATGGATGGGTGGGTAGGTGAGAGGGAGGGAAGGAAGGAGGGAGGGAAGGAAGGAAGGAAATGATTGTTGATGGATGGAAAAAGGAAGACAGGAAGCAAAGAGGATGGATGGATGGATGGGAGGGAAGGAGGGAGGGAGGATGGAGGAAAGGAAGGAAGGAGAGAGGGAGAGAAGAAAGGAAAGGGAGGGAGGGAAGGAAGGAAGGCAAAGATTGTTGATGGATGGAAAAAAGGAAGACAGGAAACATAGGGGATGGATGGATGGGAGGGAAGGAGGGAGGGAGGGAGGGAGGGAGGGAGGGAGGGAAGGAAGGAAGGAAGGAAGGAAGGAAGGAAGGAAGGAAGGAAGGAAGGAAGGAAGGAAGGAAGGAAAGAAAGAAAATACTGTTGTAATACAGGTAGTCCTTGACTTATAACCACAATTGAGACCAGAACCTCTGTGGCTACATAATGCAATCATTAAGTGAGTTCTGCCCAATTTTATGGCCTTTTCTCTGTGGTCATTAAGCAAATCTCACAAAGCAAATCCAGTTTCCCCCCACTGACTCTGCTTGTTGGAAGCACCTTGGGAAGGCCAAAAATGGCGATCATGCAACCCCAGGATGCTGCAATTGTCGTAAATACATGCCAATTGCCAAGGCTCCAAATTATGGTCACATAGCTGCAGGGACATTCTTCGGAATCGTAAGTGCAAGGACCAGTTGTAAGTCACTTTTTTTCAGCACCTTCATAATTTTGAAGAGTTGTTAAATGAATGGTCATAAGTTGAGAACCATCGGTATTATTTTTTATTCTTTTGGTGCTTTGAGTCAGTGTTGGCTCCCAGTGGCTGCTGGGATTTTTCATACTTATTGCCATTGCTGCTGCTTCCTAGGTTTGAGAGAGAGTAAGTGGCCCAAAGTCACTCAGCTGGTTTTGTGCCTAAATTGGGACTAGAAATCATGGTCTCCGGATAGCTAACCTGGTACCTTAATCACTATTGTCTCTCTTCATAGTAATAGAATTAGCCAAATACAGCTATATCATTGATCCCCATCCCTTGTTGCTTGAAGTAATCTCTCCCTGACTCTATAGTTCAGGGCTGTGAAACTCACGGCCCGCAGGACACATGCGTCACATGCTGGCCAGCCCCACGCCTGGTTTAGTGAAGGTTTAGTGAAAGTCCCGATAGGTCACGTGATGTCGCCGTGACAATGCGAGTTTGACACCCCTGCTATAGTTGTTGATTTGCATCTCTTACATTAGGTGTCAGGGTTCCAAATAGCATCCAAAATTAAATCATAGTCCAAGGCAAAGTACTCCTCAATGTTCCAATTTATTAAGAGAGACATGTTGGCACATCTGGGAAAACCCAAATCTGAAAACTTCCTGGGTTTTTCCAACCAGTTGAAAGTTCATGATCATGTCCCCACACCCACAAGTCCATCACATGGTCCAATCTCCCACTGCCACGCTGGCAATTCCACCCATCCAGTTCCGGTCAGGCTCAGAGGTGTAGAGACCAAAAGATGACCTTGATTTCTAGAAAGGAATTTTATTTTGACAACAACACATTCTACTCCTTACTATTCCCCCTCTCAATTCCCCGCTAATGAAACAGCATAGTAAAATAAGAGAGAGTGTGGCAGGCCAAAGATCCAGGAAGGAATATGACTGCAGGCCTGACATTAGGGTTCAAAAGGGACAGTCCACCAAAATCTCTTCTGTGGCTCCTGGAACCCTTCTCTATTTTGGGTGGCCCTCTCAATTGAGGTCTCTTTTGCATTTTGGAAGGCGTGGCAAATGCTTGCATTATGTTCATTATGTTCAAACCCCCTTATCAAAATAGTCCTTCACCCTGCCCTTCTTGCATTATTCCCCTGAAACTGGCCTGGGGAGTCAGGTTCACCAACAAATGCGCGCCCGACAAAAGTGTGCCGACAAAACCGCGGCGAGAAAACCGCGACATCGAAATCGCGCCCACAAAAGCACGCCGACAAATGCGCGCCGACAAAAGTGCGCCTTCAACAAGCAACGCGAAAACAACATAATAACCCTAACCCTTACCCTTACCTTAACCCTAATCGCGCTTTCGTCGGCGCAGTTTTGTCGGCGCGGTTTTGTCGGCGGGCTTTCGCTGGCGCGGTTTTGTCGGCGCGGTTTTGTTGGGTCACGGGGGAGTCATATTGCCCCAAATATGGAGATAGCATATGGCAGTGATGGCAAACCTTTTTGGCACCGAGTGCCCAAACCAGATTGCAGGCGCACTGGAGTACCGGAAACCAGTAGACCAGATGGCCCGGGTGCATACGTATGCCATCTACCTGTTCTTTGGGTTTCTGGCATGCACATGTATGCCAGCCAGCTGGTCTTTGCATGGATTGGAGAGCCAGAAAACCAAAGACTAGGTTTTATGGAACTCAGTAGCCTCGAAATGCATAGAATTATATTTCAGAAGTTCCCGAAAGTTATTGGAATAGCAGTCCAATAGACTGTGTCTGAAAGGAACCAGGTTAGGGAGAGCCGAGTTCAAGAAAGGTTAGGTTAGCTTCTCAGCTGGTCTTTGGGTTTCTGGCGCTCTGGCGCACGCAAAGACCAGCTGGCAATGGCGCGCGTGCCAGTGGTGGGATTCAGCCAGCCCGCACCTACGCAGGAGAACCGGTTGTTAACTTTCTAAGCAGTTCGGAGAACCGGTGGTTGGAAGAAATCTCCTTTTGTTTTCTTCCACTTTACAGGGCTAATCCTGCAAGGGAGGCAGGAGGGAAACATCCTGGTGTTGTTTCTAGCCTAATCTTTATTGCCCTGCTTCCAGAAACTGCCTCTCCAGTTAACCCTTGTTACATTGTATCAGCTAAGGCGAAGCGCCCATCCACGTGGGTGACGTTAAGTTGGCCATGCCCACCCAGTCACATGACCACCAAGTCACACCTACCCAGCTGGTCATTAGGGGAGAGAACCGGTTGTTAAATTATTTTGACTCCCACCACTGGCGCGTGCCCACAGAGAGGGCTCTGCAGTCGACCTCTGGCATGCATGCTATAGGTTTCGCCATCATGGGCATATGGTCCCTAAACCTGTTAGTTCCACATGGACCTATGCTCCATGAAAGTATACAAACTCTCTTTAAAGCCATCCCCATTACTTGGCCATAAGTATGTCTTGGGTAATGAATTCCACAGATTAATTATATGCCGCGTTGAGAAGTATTGCACCTAAATCTATTTCCAGTCAGTTTCATTGGCCATAAATGATGTAGGTTTATTTAGGGAAGACCATCTCTCCGCAAACCATTTACAGAGCTTTGTCATCCTTCCTCGGAGCTGATTAGTTAAAAACATAAGGAAAGGAGAAGTAGAAGAGAAGAAGGGTGAAAAAAACACAAGCTCAGGCACCTCTTCTTTAAAGGGCTATTTCTTAGGACAGTGTTGGAGAACCTTTGTGGCACCGAGTGCCCTATGCACATGCGTGTTGGAAACCGAAAGAGCAGCTGCCCGGGGCGCATGCACACAGGGGGAATATGATATTTCAGTTTTTGGCACGTGCATGCACACCTGCCAGCTGGTCTTTGCGTGTGCATGCTTGCCAGAAACCAGAAGACCGGGGGGTTGGTGCGCATGCCTGCACTGGAAATCAGAAGATCATCTTCCCGGTGCGCGTATGCACACCGGCGGCTGCTCTTCTGGTTTACGGCACTCCCATGCACGTGAAGACCAGCTGCCCTGTGCACCAGAACCCGGAAGAGCAACAGGCAACGGCTCACGTGCCCAGAGAGATGGCTCCACGTGCAACCTCCGTCACGCATGCCATAGGTTCGGCATCACAGGATGACAAAATGTAAGGAAGAAGCCTCCGGAGTACAAAAAACCCCGGCCCTATGGGCAAACCAGAAGTTCGGGAACGGACTTCTGGTTTGCTTGTAGGGCCAGTTTTAGCCCTCCGGAGCCTTTGGGAACCCTTCTAAAAGCTCCTGAACGCTCCGGAGGGCTAAAATCGGCCCTACGAGCAACCCGGAAGTGACTTCTGGTTTGCTCGTAGTGTCATTTTTTGCCCTCTGGAGTCTTCAGGGAAGCCTCCTGGCAGCCCCTGAAGGCTCTGGAGGACTATAACCAGCCCTACGAGCAAACCAGAAGTCTGTTCCTGAACTTCCGGTTTGCCCATAGGGCTGGTTTTTCGCACTCCGGAGGCTTCAGGGAAGCGTCTGAAGCCTCTAGAGGGCCTCCGTGGGGGGAAGGGGAGGATGTTTTTGCCCTCCCCAGCCTCCTATAAAGCCTCTGGAGCTTGGGGAGGGCGAAAAAAGCACACCAAAAATGGGGAGCACTGGTCATGTACGCATGCATACTGGGGTCGTCTGCAAAACATGGGTGTGGCACGCCTGCGCATGAGCCCCCTGCGCTCCCCCCGCTTTTGGCACGTGAGCCAAAAAAGTTGCACCATCACTGTTATAGGGTTTCCTGCCTGAGCAGGAAATACTAGAAGACTTCCAATGTACCTTCCAACTCTGTTGTACTGTTATATTCTGTTAAAACGCCATCACGCATGATAGTTTAGTGCAGGGGCCTGCAACCTTAAACACTCAAAGAGTCACAAAGGTCCTAACCAGAAGCCCCCCACTCAATTCTGGAGCTGACCGGAAGTCCGGTTCCCCCACCAGAGAGTCTCCTCCTAGTACGGCATCCTTTCTCCTCTATCTGTCCTAACCGAAAGCCCTATCAATTGTGTAGCCGACCGGCATCAGGGAGCTGCAGCAGAGGGATGAAAGAGCCACATGCGGCTCCAGAGCTGCAGGTTGCTGACCCCTGGTTTAGTGCAATCAGGGAATCTAACCGTTGTGTATTTTTTCCTTCCCTTCCTTTAACCAGGCAGTACCACTGGCACTTTCCCCCCTCTTCTTTTATTTCTGGAAGGTGTGTGTGTGTGTGTGTGTGTGTGTGTGTGTGTGTGTGTGTGTCTAAATGAGAGGAAGGAGCGATGAAGATCCAGCCTATGTTGAATTTGACTTTTTAGAAAATGTGTAATTGCTTTGAGTTTTGGGGGCCCCTGCACTGCAAGGCACTATTAATCTAACTTCCTGTCTTCTGAGGTCCCTATTCTGGGTATACCTTAATTGCTCACAGCTTCACTTGGAGACATCATTATTTCCTTCTAACCAAGCAACAACCAGATAATAGCTGGGATGTGAATATATATGATATTAATTGGAACAAAAGAAGCCCCCTGTTAGGAAATGGGAGTGGATCAAATGTTTAGCTAGCGGGAAATCAACAGTTCTAAAAAAGTTGCACTTTGTGTGTGAGTTGCTAGTTTACTCCCTCAATCTGGTACCCAATAGAGATTCCTTATGGCCTACCTTCGCAAATGGATTTGTGTGTATGTGAGTGTGTTTTGTAACACTACAACTGTTAGATTGCAAATTGGTAGCGGATAAATGGAAAATCAGTAGAAATCAGCAGCGGTTGAATGCGTAAGTTGAGTACAGTCTTGTTAAAAGAAACTAGACACTCAGTTGTTCCATTCTGTTTTTTTTTTTCTGACTATAGCTGGTCCTTGGTTTATGGCCATAATTGGGCCCAACATTTCTGTTGCTAAGTGAGATAGTTTTAAAGTGTGTTTTTCCCAATTTTACAGCCTTTTTGGCCACGGTTGTTAAGTGAATCACTGCATTTGTTAAATTAGTTGACATGGTTGTTAAGTGAATCTGACTTCCCCATTGCGTTTGCTTGTCAGAAGGTGGCAAAAGGTGAGGACATGACCCTGGGATCAAGGGTGGGTTCCTGCCGGTTCAAACCTCTTCTATAAAACTACCATACCATTTAGAATCAGTTCCAGCTCCCTCCCCCCGGCCCATCGGCACCACGTTTGCCCCGCCCACGGCTCACTGATTGGCTGGCTCACCAATCGCCCCACCCACCTCTAAGAGTCCTATCTAAACCTTAAAGTCTTACAGCTGTCAAGTTTGAACATCCCTGGGCTTTTTTTTTCTAAAGGGTTAGGGCTGCAAGGGTCTTGTAACTTGACAGCTTTAAGACTTGCGTTCTTCAAATGCCAGTTCCTGAGCCAACATTTTGGTTTCTAAGCAAGAACGTTGTTAAGCGAGTTTCACCACATTTTACAAGTTGGCCATGCTCAGCCGGTCACATGACTAGCAAGCCACTCCCACTCAGTCACATGGCTGGCCAGCCACCCACCCAGTCACATGGCCAGCAAGCCACTCCCCCAAAGCAGGCCACACCTACAGAAGAGGTTCTAAAAAAATTTGAAACCCACCACTGCCTGGGACACTGCAACCGTCATAAATATGAGTCAGTTACCAAATGTCTCAATTTTGATCATGTGACCATGGGGATGCTGCAAGGGTCATCAATGTGAAAAATGGTCATAAGTCACTTTTTTCAGTGCTGTTGTTATTTCAAACGGTCACTAAACGCACTGCTGCAAATCAAAGACTATCTGTAATCATTCTGGATTGTCTCCCTTTGAGATCTGTTCACTTTATTCTGATTTGAATTCTAAACTAAAAAAGGGAAGCCAGTATCCATTTAAAAAAAAAAAACAACCCTCTTTGAAAATTGAAGTGGAGAGTCAGACTAATGTTTCTCAGTCTGGATGACTTTAAGATGGATGCCAGCTGGGGGATTCTGGGAGTTGAAGTCCACCCATCTTAAAGGGGCCAAGGTTGAAAAACACCATGTACTTTCTTCAGGATGTAGGACTGTAAATGCTTTGGAACAAAGATCATTTTTTTCAAATTTTATTTTATTTATTTATTTGTATTTATTAGGTTGTCAAACACGTACAAGATAGCAGATATGAACATGGACATGAACGAAGGAAATGAATACAAATAAATGGGGACAGTAGGACAGGGACGGAAGCAGGGGTGGGTTCCTGCCAGTTCTCACCTCTTCTATAGAAGAGGTTCCATAAATCTACAGTGCCGTTTAGAACCGGTTCCAGCTCCCTCCCCCTGCCCGTCCGCACATCATCCAGATGAAGAACGAGAGGAGGAATCCTGGGAGTTGAAGTCCACAAGTCTTAAAGCTGTCAGGTTTGAACACTCCTGGGATTTTTTTTTCTAAAGGGTTAGGGGTGCAAGGGTCTTGTAACTTGACAGCTTTAAGACTTGCGTGCTTCAAATGCCAGAGTTTCTGAGCCAACATTTTGGTTGCTAAGCAAGAGTGTTGTTAAGTGATTGTCACCACATTTTACAGGTTGGCCACGCCCGCGTAGTCACATGGCTAGAAAGCCACTCCCACGCTGTCACATGGCTGGAAAGCCACTCCCCCAAAGCAGGCCACACCTACAGAAGAGGTTCTAAAAAATTTGAAACCCACCACTAGACAGAAGGCACACTGGTGCGCTTATGCATGCCCCTTTTATGGACCTCTTAGGAATGGGGTGAGGTCCATGGTAGACAGTTTAAGGTTGAAGCTGTGAGGGTTAGAGGATGTAGCAACGGAGTCGGGTAGAGTATTCCAGGCGTTGACCACTCTGTTGCTGAAGTCGTATTTTCTGCAATCGAGTTTGGAGCGGTTTACCTTGAGTTTGTATCGATTGTGTTTGCCCGTGTATTATTGAGGTTGAAGCTGAAGTAGTCATTGACAGGTAGGGTTGTAGCAGACATTTTTTTTAAGTTTTTATTTTTAGACAGACATAGACAAACAAAATATAAAACATAAAGCCATCTTCAATTACATGCAGTGTGTCGACTGGTTACAAGGTTTTTGTGCATCCTTTCCATAGTCATCATTTACAATTTATGTGAAATCACATATTATCAAGTCAAATATATACGTATATCTTATTATCATTGTACCATATTTATTTAACTATCACTATTATTCCTTCATTTTAAATGAGATATTCTAGATATTGGATTCATTTATATTATAACAATTCATTACATCATCTTAAATCTATCAAATAATAATATATCTTTGTGTTATATTCTGTATCATTCTATTATTCTTGTATTTATAACATTCTCTAACATCTTTCATTTCCATGTTTTTTTATCTAACCACTGATAAAATAAATCCCATACCTTATAAAATTGTTTATCTTCCTGTTCTCTAATTTCAAATGTCAATGTACTCATTTCTTGAAGATTTCTTGTACCCCTGAAGAGCATTCGGAGACTTCAACTTGTCCAGAATGCAGCCGCGCGAGCGATTGTGGGTGTACCTCGATACACCCACGTTACACCTATCCTCCGCGAGCTGCACTGGCTTCCAATCGGTCTCCAGATACGCTTCAAGGTGCTAGTTATTACTTATAAATCCCTTCATGGTATTGGACCTGGGTACTTGAGAGACCGCCTGCTGCCAATTACCTCCCAAAGACCCATTAGATCGCACAGGGTTGGCCTCCTCCGGGTTCCGTCTACTAGCCTCAGGGAAAAGGGCGGCCTACAAATGCAAATAAACCTAGCCAATGCCATCTGGCTACGACCCGGGGGAGGGCCTTCTCTGTTGCAGCTCCGGCCCTCTGGAACGAACTCCCTGCGGAGATTCGGACCCTCACCTCTCTCCTGGCTTTCCGAAAAGCCGTTAAGACCTGGCTGTGTCGGCAGGCCTGGGGTTGATGAGCTCCCTTCCCCTCTCGACAGGTGTGGTTGTTGGTCATTTTAAACGTTTATTTTGTATTTGCATGTTCCCCTTCCTGTTGGAGTTGTTCGCCGCCCTGAGTCCCTTTCAGGGAATAGGGCAGCATATAAATAAAATGAAACTTCAAATTTCAGCACATTCCATTATTTTATGAATAACTTCCTCCTGCGTTGGTATTTTCTCATTTTTCTAATTTTTAGCAAGTACAATTCTAGCTGCTGTTAACACATTTATAATCAAATATTTCAATTCTTCAGACAATTTTGTGTACTATACTTAGGTCTTACTACAGGAGGCACAGTTCCAGATTATCCTTTTTGATTCTGGCACACAACATTTTTTGTAGCCGTTTATATTATTTTTCTTTTACCACCTTCTCTTCCATGGTTAGTGAATTTTCAATTTCTGTTGTTGCCAAGGGTGGATATACTAATCAAGATACTAAATGAAAGAGCACTTACTTGTGCTGCTGTGGGCCTAAAATACATGTGTAACAATTCAATGTGTTAATGCTTATCTGAGCTACTCATTCCCCATTATCTGTAAGTAGAAATATTCGGTGAGTTAACAAATCCCTATCTTTGCGAGATTGAAAGTTTGAGCAAATTCATCCATAATCTGAGAGGGAAAAGTTGTGATTCCTCATATCATAGTATATAAATCTGCCCTACGTGAAACCCACACCTCTGGGACAATCTGGAGTTGCATTTACGTGTAAACTGAGGAGGCCCCAAAGAGTGATAACTCAAGAAGAGGACAGAATCTATGCATGCAGATGGACTTAGATTCAATTTATGACTTCTCCAGGTAAAACTGGGAAATGCCCTCCTCTGAAACTTTGTCCTTTTTGCCAATTTATGTGAACAGCATAAAGGTACACAAATTGTAACTTTTCACAAAGTAGATTTCCAGTGTCCTAGCCACTCTGCAGATTTATATTGCATCATTATTTCTTCTGTGTGGATTGCCCCGCTACACACACACACACACACACACACACACACACACACACACCAAGAATTCTACAGGTGTGTATTCAAACCCCCAAATATGTACTCAGAAAGTAGTCCTATTGAACAGGTTGGATTCCAAGTTCAGCACGTCAAGAATCACTGGTTAGACAAATCCAATGAGGACACGCAAAGTCCAGGAAAGCAATCCACGAGTCAAAACGGGTCAGGATAGATTGGCATGAGGATACAAGGGCTGCACTACTGTCACCTATTTAACCCCATCCCAAGGACTTGAGTGAACACGGCACATTGCTCCAGCAACACTCAAGTCCTTGCGATGGGGTTAAATAGACGACGTTAGTGCAGCTCTTCACGAGAGGTGAGGTTGCCTCCTCACAAGTAGTCTACCTGATAGATGTTGTGCCTGCCACCTCTCCACTGTACGTGTCCTTTGATCGGGAGGAGATGTGGACACGACCTCCTCTTCATTGATAATGGGCGGCACCTCCTGGCCAATTTGCTACAGCTGTGGCTTGCCTCACTCAGCTTCAGCCAGTCACTCATCTGATAGACAAGGGGTGTCAAACTCGATTTCATTGAGGGCCGCATCAGAGCATTTGCATGCTTTCAGGCTGCTACGTTGGCAAGCGTTGGGGCAAGTAATGGAAGCTCACACCGTCACACGGTGCTTGGGTCTCAAACCCAAGCTGTCAGCTTTCTAGCTGGCAATCCCAACATTTTTCAAGAGCCGTGGTGGCGCAGTGGTTAGAATGCAGTACTGCAGGCTACTCTTGCTGACTGCCGGCTGCCTGCAATTTGGCAGTTCATATCTCATCAAGCTCAAGGGTGACTCAGCCTTCCATCCTTCTGGGGTGGGTAAAATGAGGACCCAGATTGTTGGAGGGCAATAATGCTGACTCTGTAATGTTTAGAGAGGGCTGTAAAGCACTGTGAAGTGGTATGTAAGTCTAAAATGCTATGCTAACCGCTGAGCCATCATGCCCCCTGGGAGCTCAAGTGGTGGGCATTTTTAAGAAAAGACTGGACAACTAATTGTCCAGCCTTGGGCTGAGGGTTGGACTAAAAGACCTCCAAGGTCGCTTATGATTTTATGAGGGTGAAGGTTTGTTCTCTGAGCTTCTGGGTTGCTTTCCAAACATTTTGTTACCAATCTAGGTAATATCTTCCCTAGAATTTAGGGGATGTCAGTGTCAATGATCTTCTGTTTACAGGGGTTTCAGGTGTGAGTGTGCCAAGTGAGGTTCTTATGATGGATCAAGCGTGAGTCATCAGTCAGTCTTTTGATGGGTCTTGTGATAAGGAGATTACCTCAGGTCCGGGTCATTGAGAGGGGAGCTGCTGGAGGGACTTGCTTGAAGGTCGGTTGAGGGAGCTTGGTTGAGGGTCAGTGCCAGTGGTGGGTTCCGGATCCCGTTCCAACTGGTATGGATGGAACGGGCCTGGCGGTGTCCACATGGATGCGTGCAACAGGTGTGCACACTCGCGCAGTGCGCGCATGCATCTTAGTGCCTCCGCGACGTTCCAGCTGCTCAGTGCTAAAGACTTAAAAGAGCGGTAAGGAGCTTGGGCGGGCGGATGGGCCCTCCAGAGTACCGTACCGGAATGGTATCCGGTGCTCCGGGCAGGCTCCGGTAGTCCCGTATCAGGGCGTACTGTCTGCAACCCACCACTGGTCGGTGCTGTCTCTGGTTGACTGTGTGGTTGATTGGGATTCTGAGGGGTTCATAAGCTGGTTGTAGGTCAATGTCTGTTGTTGGAATTGCTTTTGGAGTGCCAGGCTTCAATGAACTCATGAGTGTGGCGAGTGATAGTGCGGCTGATGATTTTTGTGTTGCCCCAATTGAAGTGGTACTGTTTGGTGTCAGTATGGGTAAAGATTAAGGCAGTGGTGGCTAACCTTTTTTGTCCTTGTGTGCAACAATGCTCCCGCATGTGCCCACACCCATAATGTAATGCATGCATGACACTTCCCCCATATGCCTCGCCCCCTGCACGTACATGCATGACCCCCCCCTTCCCCCCCATGCATGTGCGTGTAATCCTCCACCCCATTTTGTGCCTAGCAGGCCTCCCTGAAACCTCCTGGGACCAAAAATAGGGTGCCAGCAGAAAGGGGCTACACACACACACACGTAGCCCGTTTTGGGCCTAACAGGCCTTCCTGAAGCCTCCTGGGACCAAAAATGGGGCCGGGGGGATGCAGCACCCCCCCACTGCCCCCACGCATGTGTGCATGACCCTCCCAGTCCACCCCACATACACACATATCATCCACATGCATGGTACCAACCCAAAAATCAGCTGGTTGGCAGGAGGCTCGCGGACATGCACGGTGGAACTTAACTGTGGCACAGCTGGTGTGCCCGCAGAAAGGCACGCATTTCACAGGTTTGCCATCACGAGATTAAGAATTTGCAATCATGGCTTTGACTACCTGCCGCTGTTCATGGATCCTGGTTTTTACTTGACGTGGAGTTTGTCCCAAGTAGAATTGGTCGCAGTGATTACAAGTTGATTTTATTTCTACTGCTCAATTCACCCCAGTTGGATCTATCATTATTCCATTCCTCAACTGCTGTCTGTATTCTCTTTGGCCCATTAGGCAGCTATGTGGCTCTGACTCAGCCACTGCCATTCTGCTCTAACAAGATGAAAGATAGTTTAGTTCAGTGTTAATACCCACCGGGGGATTCCCCCAGTCGCTCGTCTTCCAGCATACAAAGATTCTGTCTTGACCTTTTGGCGTCCCTGAAATGCTCTTGATCTAAAATTACTGGGGTTTTAAAAACCACTTTTGAATTATGTCTGTCATTGTGATAAAAAGAAAAAAGAAAGAAATCCAACCGAGGTCCAGTGAAGGCCACCTGGCAAAAATCCTTGGTGGAGAAATTGTCATGTGAAAATTGTAGTGGGCTTGTTCCCGCCAGGATGGAATAGGGAATACAGGTGGCCCTCGACTTACAACCACAATGGAGCCCCAAATGTATGTTGTTGTGAGGAATTTGTTAAGTGAGTTTCCTCCGTTTTGCAACTTTCCTCGTCTCATTTGTTAAGTGAATCACTGCAGCTCTTCAATTAGTAACATGTGTCTGGGTTCCAAATAGCATCCTCAAGAAAATAAGAATCCAAGGCTAAAGATAACTCAAAGTTCCAATTTATTAGAAGAGCCATGTTGGCACATCTGGGAAAACCCAAATCTGAAAGTTTGCAGGTTTTCCCCACCAGGTTGAAAGTTCAAGACCCTGCCCCAGCATCCACATGTCCATCACATGGTCCAATCAGTCACTGTCCCAAAGAAGATTCCTCCCAGTGACACCCTTCCAGGTGCCGGGGTGAGATGACCTTGATTCTCTGAGAAGGAATGTTGTTATGACTACAAAGCTCCCATGCTCTATACTAGGGATGGCTAACCTTTTTGTTGTTGGGTGCCAAAAATGCAAGTGCAGCTGTGCGATAGCACATGTGTGCACCCATAATACAAAGCGCCCCCCCTACATACACATGTGCGCACAACACCCCCACACTCCCATCACATGCGCGCCACACTGTTCATCTCCAAACTGAGCTTGGTACTTCCTCTGTGAAAACAGCCTCCCCCAGCTCCCCGGAGGCCCTCTGGAAGCCAGAAACAGATTGTTTCCGAATTCCCGGTAGGCCTGTTTTTCGCCCTCCATAGACTCCGGAGGCTTTCCTGAAGCCTGGGGAGGGTGAAAAAGGCTTCGCCCAGCCCTTTGGAAGGCCAAAAATCAGCTGGCCAGCTCACGTACCGGCAGATATGGCTCCGCGTGCCATGAGGTTCGCCATGAGGGCTCTATACAATCCCCCCTCCCAGTTTCCCACAGTATAATATGTGGCAAGCTTGAGGCCAACTGTAAAGGATGGCTTCCAAGCTTGACAACATGGTTGTTAAGTAAATCTGGCTTCCCCATTGATCACAAAAGGGGATCACGTGATCCCGGGATCCTGCAGAGCATCGGCTTGGGTTTATCGTATTCAGAATTGCACTGCGGTTTCCATTTTTGAAAGGAACCAGCTACTTCTCACACATTTTTTCATTTGTCTCTGAAAATAATGATTGTTGCCATTTCCTCTTACAGGTTTTATTGGTTGGTCAGTCTCAGTTCAGCCATTGTCTTCATCAGCATTTCATACATCCAGCAGTCGGTGGCTCAAAATCTGGGTTTTCTTATTCCGTTCGTTTCCGTCTTGATGGGACTGATCACAATTCACATGGCACGTAGTGAAATGATTTATCAGCCCCCCAGAGGTAAGCAGTTACATGATATGCATCATTAAATCAATACAATGCAATGCAATGCAATGCAATGCAATGCAATGCAATGCAATGCAATGCAATGCAATGCAATGCAATACAATACAATACAATACAATACAATACAATAGCTCTCTTCAGCCCCCAGGACTGGCCCGTGTTCCTCCCCAACCTCCCCAAGGCCACACTTGGAATACGGCATTCAGTTTTGGTTGCCAAGATGTAAAGTTGACACTCTAAAAAAGAGTGCAGAGAAGAGCAACAAAGATGATTAGGGGATTGGAGGCCAAAACATATGAAGAATGGTTGCAGGAACTGGGTTTGTCTAGTTTAATAGAAAGAAGGACTAGGGAAGACATGATAGCAGTGTTCCAATATCTCAGGGGCTACCACAAAGAAGAGGGAGTCAAGCTATTCTCCAAGGCACCTGAAGGCAGGACAAGAAGCAATGGGTGGAAACTAATCAAGGAAAGTAGCAATTTAGAACTGAGGAGAAATTTCCTGACAGTTAGAAGAATTAATAAGTGGAACCACTTGCCTCCAGAAGTTGTGAATGCTCCAAACACTGGAAGTTTTTAAGAAGATGTTGGATAACCATTTGTCTGAAATGGTATGGGGTTTCCTGTCTTGAAGGGGGTTGGGCTAGATGACCTCCAAGGTCCCTTCCAACTCTATTATTCTATTCTATTCCTCATTGTCCAATTCTGCTGCCAGCTCCACTGGCGGGCCATAACAAGCTACTCCCATTTCTAAATAGCTGAATTTAAAACCTTGTTTTAGCTGCTTCCAATCAGATGACTTGGCTAGAATTCTCTCTCAAGACAATAATTCAAGTCCATAAGTGACCTTAAAGAAATTGCCAAGTTCTATTTTAAAGACCTCTCTCTCTCTCTCTCTCTTTCTCTCTCTCTCTCCCTCCCTCTTTTTCATATGTGAGCCCAGCATATCTCAAGCAAGGCAATGTCTTTGTTCGGCTATAATTTTGACAATTGGCAGTTGACCAAAGATTGAGGTAGGGTTGGGGAGAATCATCTAGAGTGCCATATAGCCTTTTAAACGACTGTAATTAAGTAGCATAGATTAACTCAAGGTCAGAGGAGAACACGGGAGCCAAGATTTAAAGGGGAAAAGTTACAAAGGTAGGAAAGGAATATT
The DNA here is from genome assembly GCF_051295495.1 of Thamnophis sirtalis. NCBI lineage: Eukaryota > Metazoa > Chordata > Lepidosauria > Squamata > Natricidae > Thamnophis > Thamnophis sirtalis. Next base: position 12,941,955 of record NW_028261389.1, read on the forward strand.
GCTTATAAAACATACTTTAGTCAATTCCTACAGTTTTGTTCCAACATTCCAGGCCACTAGAGCCACAAACCCTGACCTAGTTTCTTTACCAGTTGAAATCGGCCAAAACTTTCAGAGAAGAATGCCGACTGCTATAGCAGCAGATTCAGTCTTGTAAAATCTGTGTTGTAGATTATTAACTCCCCTGTCTTGTCCTTAGGTAGCTGCCTGTTGACCGTCTGTGGCATAATCATCAATGCACTGAAGGTGTGTTGCGTACAATGCCGCTATTTCAGTGGGAACGTGGCCAACTGGCTGGACCACGCCAAGGAAAACTATGGAGGCCACTACACCGAAACACAAGTGGAAAACACAAAATTGCTCATCCGTCTCTTTCCTTTATTTGCCTTCCAGGTCCTTTATAGATCGTGTGTTATGCAGGTGAGTTAATTTCTGTATTTTTCGGAGTATAAGATGCACAGGAGTATAAGACCCACCAAGGTTTTGAAGAGGCAAATTTTTAAAAAAAGTTTTTGCACTCTGCAAACCTCCCCAAAATGGCCCGTTTTTCGTGAAAACAGGCCTGTCCCCCCCCCAAAGGCATGAATAGCCTTTAGGGGGCTTGCAGAGTGCTTTTGGGGGGGGCAAAAACAAGCAAAAAGCAGTCCATTTTTTGTGAAAACGGACCCATTTTTTTGCAAAAAAAAGGGGGGGAGGGCATGGATAGTCTTTAGGAAGCATATAGAGTGCTCCTGGGGGCTGCGGGGGGGTTAAAATTGAGCATAAAATGGCCCATTTTTTTCTCATTTCTGCCCTCCCCAGCCCCCAGGAGCTCTCTAAAAGCCTCCTAAAGGCTCTACACGGCCATTTTGGTGAAGGGGCAGAGTTTCAGGAGGCAAAAAATGCTGTATTCAGTGTATATGACACACCCAGATTTTCAGTCTCTTTTTTGTGGGAAAAAGGGGCGTCTTATACTCGGAAAAATACGTTATGCTTTTGTTTCAAATTCGATTCCGTTTGGTTCAGATGCACACTCTTGTCTCTTTAATTTTAGCATGCAACACATATCCCTTCAAAAATGGAGGTAAACAACAAACAGAAATAAAACCCCTTTATTTTCTTTCTTTTCCATGAGTGGAAGGAAGTTGGATCACCAACCAGACTAAAGCATTTCTCTTTGCTATTCAGATCCCATCCGGATATAATATACAGGCAATGAATTCCAATCTGAATTTGAATGGATTCCTTTTGCCGATCGCTGCCATGAATTTAATAAGCATCTTGCCATTTTTAATTCTGGCGCCCCTTCTGGAGTGTGTCAATGCTTGTTTAATGAACGCCAAAACAAGTGGATGGTATCCAATGATCTGTATTGGTGAGTACTAAAAAAAAATGGTGCAAATTATTACCGGTAGTCCTCGATTTACGGCCACAGTCAAACCAGAATTTACTGTTACTAAGCAAGACAGTTGTTAAGTGAGTTTTGCCCCAATTTACAATCTTTCTTGCCACAATGTTTAAGTGAATCTGGTTTCTTCATTGACATTGCTTATCAGAGGGCCACAAAATGTGATCACATGACCCTGGGACAATGCAATTGTCATATATATATATATCCACATACCTACCTACCTACCTACCTACCTACCTACCTACCTACCTACCTACCTACCTACCTACCTACCTACCTACATACATACATACATACATACATATATATATATATATATATATATATATATATATATATATATAGTGTGTGTGTGTGTGTGTGTGTGTGTGTGTGTGTGTGTGCGTGCGTGCGTGTGTGTGTGTGTGTGAAATATCACTCACTCATCATGAAATCTCCAGAATTGTAAAGCCTACAAACTTGAAATTTGGCACAAATTTTGTAGCTGTGCATCATTAGGGGAGCTTCATTATTAAATAGCTTCTGGTAGTTAAATAATGTATTTAACGCATTAAGAAAGTATTACGATGTTTTTATTTATTGAGCATTTCATTTGGTCAACTTTTTTAAAGCGCTCGTGGCCATTTGTTAAGTAGCCTATGGTGTGCAGAAATATCGCTTCACTTTATACTATTGTTTGCAAATTCAAAATAGAATAATCCACGTAACAAGGTGCCCTTTTTATGGCCCAAAGCCAGCAATAAAACATTCAGAAGTTAATTACAATCTCATAAATCAAATCAGGGTCTTATGTGAAACCAATTGATATATGAAGTCCCAAACCCAGAGTTCCCCTTCCACACATGCATAACATTACCATCAAAACTCATAGGAGAAATCTTTTGACTGAGCAGGGATCCCAGACTGGATAGAGATAGTAAAAGGTCAGAAATCAAATCTGCAATGCCCGGGCAGATGCAAAATTAAAACAAGGGACTTCAGCATCTGTCCACGTAGGTGACAGCACCTTGAAAGCTAAAGGAAATTGGCTAAGCAGGTTCAGATCCAGCTAAGCTTTTGAAAAGCAACCATTAGGAATCCCAGAGGTGCTTTTTCCAGAGCCAACTGGACTGTGTTTTCCCTTGAAGACGTTTCGCTGCTCATCCAAGAAGCTCAGAACTGAAGAAGCCAGAACTGTGGTCATATGGCCAGCCCCATGACCACAGAGACGTCTTCGGATAGTGCTGGCTCTTCGGCTTTGAAACGGAGATGAGCACCGCCCCCTAGAGTCGGGAACAGCTAGCACATATGTGTGAGGGGAACCTTTACCTTATTCATCTCCAAAAAAGATGAATACTCCAAAGCAGTATTCATCTCCAAAGCCAAAGAACTGGCGTTGTCTGGAGATATTTCGACAGTCATGTGGCTGGCATGACATCACGGTACAGCACAGAGCGTACGGCAGAACACGGAAAGCTTCTACCTTCCTGCATGCTTATATGCAGTACATATTCATCATCTTGCATTGGCATACTTTCCAACTGCTAGGTTGGCAGGAGATGGGACAGGTCATGGTAGCTCGCTCTGTCCCATGTCTTGTATTGCCAAGCTATTTGGTGATCTAAGACTCAGCGTCTTTACCACTGAGACACAGCATCCAATGGTGGGTTCCGGATCCCATCGCAACCGGTATGCTGCGACGGGGCCGGGCGTCCACCATGTGCATCCACCACTTGCGCATCACCACCCTGCGATGCTCCAGCTGCTTGGTGGAGTGTCACGCAGGCGCCATACCCTGCGTTCGCATGTGCCAATGGCCCGGTTGGGTCAAATACAGGTAAGGAACGTAGGTGGGTGGGTGGGCCCTCCAAAGCACCGTGCCAGAACAGTACCGGCAGGCACCCAGCAGGCACTGGTATGCCCATACCAGGGTGTACGGGCTGTAACCCACCACTGACAATGTCCCTCTGAAAAGACAAATGCAAAACAGGCATTAAACTGTTCAGCTTTTTCCATCACCATGTTGCTATCTTCTCCAACCATCAGCCCTGACCTGTGTTTGGTATTCATTGCAAGACTCAGTCCTGATCTTCTCCATTCAGATTTGTATTTGTATTTGTATTTATTTGTCTTGTATGCCGCCCACTCCTGAAGGACTCCGGGCAGCTCACAATAGACAAGGGAAGGGGGAGGACTAGACAAAGACAACACTTTAAAAACAAAACCGCAACATTCACAATTTCCGCTGGGCTGGATGTTTCACAGGCCCCCCGGCCTGCTGGAGCAGCCAGGACTTGGTGGCTTTGCGGAAAGCTGGGAGGGTCGTAAGGGTCCAGATCTTGACAGGGAGATCATTCCAGAGGGCTGGAGCTGCAACAGAGAAGGCTCTCCCCCGGCGGGTCACCAGCTGACATTGGCTGGCGGATGGAATCCGGAGGAGACCTAACCTGTGAGATCTGATCGGTCTATGGGAGGTAATCGGCAGGAGGCGGTCTCTCAGGTACCCAGGTCCGATGCCATGTAGGGCTTTATAGGTAGCGACCAGCACCTTGAAGTGGATTCGGAGACTAATGGGTAGCCAGGGTAGCTCACGGAGGATAGGTGTGATGTGGGTGTACCTGGGTGCACCCACAATCGCTCGCGCTGCTGCGTTCTGGACTAACTGAAGTCTTCGAACACTCTTCAAGGGCAGCCCCATGTAGAGCGCATTACAATAATTTGAGGTCACAAGGGCGTGAGTGACTGTCTGAAGGGCCTCCCGATCCAGGTAGGGTCACAATTGGTGCACCAGGCGAACCTGGGCAAAGGTCCCCCTGGTCACAGCCGACAAATGATGTTCTAAAGTCAGCTGGGGATCCAGGAGGACTCCCAAATTGCGAACCCTCTCTGAGGGGCATATAATTTCACCCCCCAGCCTGAGAGATGGAATAGTTGGCCAATCTTTGGGAGGGAACATCAGAAGCCATTTGGGCTATTTCCTGAAATCCTGCTTTTGGGATATGCCCCTCTTCGCTCATTTCCAGCTGTGGTATTGGCTACTTGTAAAGTAGAACAGCAGCTCCCAATTTCTGCTTTGGAGATGACTTCCTGTTTGATTGAACTGGACCTTTGGAGTGCTCACCCTGCTTGAGCTGCCTCCCATCCTGCAGTGCATCTTAGTTAGAAATCAACATTTCCCGTATCCCTCCGTTTAATTTGGCAAGCACGTAGCATGTGGCACAGCTAGTGCCGAAAAGACAGGAAATATTAATCTGACTAGAATTAGCCTAATTAAGTTTGTTGTTAAGCTTTGCGCAAAGTAGAAGCACATGAAACAGCAGGTGGCAATTACTCAGGATTTAAAATAAAATAATGTCTCAGCTGAGCTGCAGAAAAGAAGATTTGGATAATGATGCTGACAATTCTTTCAGTTACATGTTGGCCTAGAGCAGGGGTGTCAAACTCAATTTCATTGAGGGCTGCATCAAGGCTGTGGTTGACCTAAGGGGGGGGGCGGGGGGGCATGGTCGACTCGGTAGGCATGGTCGACTGGCTGGGTGTGGCTGGCAGCAGATTCAGTGGTTGGGGAGGAACATGGGCCAGTCCTGGAGTCTGGGGAAGGCTCAAACGAGGGCTCTGCATCGCAGGCAGAGAGGGGACCAAGCCCATCTGGTAGTATTTGCTGCCTCTGGAGTCTGATATCGGCGAGGAAGAAGAACAGCGGGAGCCTGTTCCCAGTGTGCGCATGCGCAGAGCTGCCAGAAGGCAAGAACAATTAAGAAAACAGGGTCGACTTGGGAGTAAGGCTTGGAGATGACTGGCCCCTCCCATAAGACATAAAAGAGAAGCGAACGGGACATGAGCTTTTGCAGGAAGCAATTAGTTCATCTGGTCGGTTGAAGCTTTGAAAAGTTCTGTTTGACTCTGTGCTGAGTTTGGCCTTGCTCTGCATTTCGCAATTAGGTCTCTGGCAGCGTTTCAAGGGAGACAAGGTGGGTGTTTAGCAACATTCCCCTGAAAGACTGTGGCAACTCGAGCAGACATCTGTCGGAACCTTCACAGACTGTTTGTGAAGCCTTGCGCACTGATAATAATTTACAACTGTATAAATAAAAGAAGCTTTTTAGGACCAAGATTGTGATTGATGCTTTATCCAGAAGCCTAGGTCAGAACAGAAGCGACGCTGGCTGGCCCCTTACATTTTCCAGGGCAGCCCCGCGGGCAAGATCCAAACACATTGCGGGCCGGATCTGGCCCTCGGGCCTTGAGTTTGACACCCCTGGCTTAGACTCTAATGGCACTGCAAACGTTTGAAAGATTTAGTGTTTCACTTGGTGTCACAGAAGAGATATCGGATGTCCAGATTCTTCTTTCTCTGGTCTCATTGCAGTGGTGGGTTTCAAAAATTGTTCGAACCTACTCTGTGGGTGTGGCCTCCTTTGTGGGAGTGGCTTGCCGGCCATGTGACTGGATGGGAGTGGCTTGCCGCCCATGTGACCAGATATGAAAATGCCGACGACACTTGTCAGAACCACCTTAAATTACCTCACACACAGCACTGGCATGCATAAGAATATGATGTAAACTTGTTTTTTAAAAGGCATCTTTGGTTTGCGTTAAAACAACTTCAACACACGCAATGTTCTGATTGCACCACAAACGCAGTAGTCATCCTTACCTTTCACAGAGGCCCTGAGTTTTATAAATATGAGCATGATAGTGTAGAATAATCATATCCAAGGACCAGTGGTGGGTTTCAAAAAAGTTTGGAACCTGCTTTCTGTGTTCACTGGTGGAACCCCTTCTAACCGATTCGGTAGATTTGATGAACTGGTTCTACCGAATAGGTGCAAACTGGTAGGAACCCACCTCTGTCTCATTGGTAGGGTACACGGAGTAATTTATAAGTGTGCATGAATGAGATGCTGCAGGCTGGTGTTTCTCAAATAGCAATGCTGGCTGGGGAATTCTGGGAGTTGAAGTCCACGGATATTGTCGAGATTGACAATATACCTCGATGTACAGCCAGATTTGAGTCCCAGATGACTGTTGCTAAACGACACATTTGTTCAGTGAGTTATGCCCCATTTTACGACTTTTCTTGCCACGGTTGTTAAGTGGATCACCACAATTGTTAAGTTAGCCACACGGTTGTTAAGGGAGTCTGGCTCTCCCGTTGCATGTGCTCGTCAGAAGGTCACAAAAGGGGGTCACATGAAAAAACCCCAGGACATTGCAATCGTCACTAATATGAATCAGCTGCCAAGCGTCTGAATTTTGATCACATGACCATGGAGATGCCACAACAGTTGTACCTGTGAAAAGAAATGGTCATCAATCATTTTTGTGAGTGTCATCGAAACTTCAATTGGTCTCTAAATGAACTTTTGTAAGTCGAGAACTACCTGTACAAAATGGCAGAATGTACATTCCTTTCTTAAAAGGATGAGTGCATGGCTAAAAGCAGAGATGGTCCTGGAATGGCTGCTGTCTGAATTAAATAGAAACATCCGTGGAAACCTGTCCATGTTGAAACCCACATGTGTGTAGCGAAGTGCAAAACACCTGTTCCTGTTAGTCTACCCTGAATGTGCTACTTGGAAAATAATTCCATGGTTGTAACCTTTATTCTAGAGGCCTAAAATAACGCGTTGCACTAGCCTAAAATGATATTTTAATTCATAATCTTAACATATAATGGGTGGAGCTAAAATAATTGGAGTGAGAGGGATGGGAAAGGGCTGGAAAAGGCAGGGACGATAGACGTCAAAAAACAAGAGGGAGAAGATGAGTTTGCGGAATCAAATCTAGGTCAATCACTGGGACCTTCTTCCAAGCTTTTGAATTCGTGCTGGAGCCCATTCTCAACATCTCTGTCAACTTCTCATTCTGATGAATGGGAAGTTCCTTGAGTATGGGCTCCAGTACAAGTTTGAAAGCTCAGAAGACTAAACCTTTGGTCCCAGTGACCAAATCAGATTGGATCTGGCAACATTATCCTGAGACACGTTTATCTGCCTTCTCATTCATAAGCAGAGGTAGTATTCACCCAGTTCAGACCAGTTCACCCCAAAATCGTGGGTGGCCCTCCCGCCCCACCCCCAAGTTCTATGTCATCCTACTTAGGCATGTTTTGAGGCCGGGAGCATGCATGGAAGGGGCAGGCGCGAACTTGCATGGTGAACCGGTAGTAACAAAATGTGAAACTCACCGGTGTCATAAGATGAGTTTGTTGGCAGATGATCTCATAAATTGGCAACTTGGCCCTTTTATGACTTGTGGACTTCAACTCCCAGAATTCCTGAGCTCACCCCTGAGTTCTAGAAGAAGAGTCTTCGAAACCTGTAAATGCAATGATGATTTAAAAACTTGAGGTCTAGAAAACCAGGCCTCTCTCTTTTCCCCATGAAAGTTTTGGGGAAATGTTTTGGAATTTTTAAAAGGTCAGTTTTCACGGAGCATGGTATGCGCAATTTTTATTACACTTTACAAAGTATATATTTCTATCCAAAATTAATTGTTCTTTGTGTTTGACGCTCAGTTGTAGGTAACACCTCTGCAACTCTTTCCATGGCGGTTGCTGGTTTCTTTGAGCTACGTCGGAAGCATTTCCCTCTGGTTGAACAGACTCTTTTCGGAAAAGCTCTCCTTGTTTCTTCCATGCCGTGTCTCCATCTGGCTCCACAATACCTCTTGCTTGGCGTAGCAGAAACTCTGGTGACACCTACCTGTAAGAGCCCTTTTTTTCTGTTCCATTTCCTCATCTTCACATCGACTGATTTAAACTCAGAATGACGCTCTGTTTTGACCAGGGACTGTTGAGGGATTTTTTTACTGTTCTCCTCACCCTGGTGTAGAAAGTTAGCACCCACCCGTCTCCTAAAAAAATGAAATATTTTGAGAAATATTAAAAAGGCAGAATATTATATTTCTCTGGATGATCAAAGAATAGAGTAGAGTAGAGTAGAATAGAATAGAAACAGAAACACAAACAGAAACAGAAAAAGAAACAAATAATGGAATGGAATAGAATAGAATAGAATACAATAGAATAGAATAGGGAAGGGAAGGGAAGAGAAGGGAATAGAGAAGGGAAATGAATGGAATAGAAATAGAAATGGAAACAAATAATGGAATGGAATGGAATGGAATGGAATAGAATAGAATAGAATAGAATTAAAACAGAAACAAATAATGGAATGGAATGGAATGGAATGGAATAGAATAGAATAGAATTAAAACAGAAACAAATAATGGAACGGAACGGAACAGAACAGAACAGGACAGAATAGAATTAAAACAGAAACAAATAATGGATTGGAATGGAATAGAATAGAATAGAATTAAAACAGAAACAAATAATGGAATGGAATGGAATGTAAGGAAAGGAAAGGAAAGGAAAGGAAAGGAAAGAAAAACAGGAAAGGAAAGGAATAGAATTAAACAAACAAATAATGGAATGGAATAGAATAGAATAGAATAGAAGAATAGAATAGAATAGAATAGAATTCTTTATTGGCCAAGTGTGATTGGACACACAAGGAATTTGTCTTTGGTGCAGATGCTCTCAGTGTACCTAAAAAGACAAGATATATTCGTCAAGAATCATAAGGTACAATGATAGTCATAGGGTACAAATAAGCAATCAGGAAACAATATCAATATAAATTGTGAGGATACAAGCAACAAAGACAGTCTTGCAGTCATAAGTGGGATGAGATGGGTGATAGGAACCATGAGAAGGCTAGTAATCCAGTGAATGGTTTGACAGTGGTGAGGGAATTAGTTGTTTAGCTGAGTGATGGCGTTCGGGGAAAAACTGTCCTTGTGTCTAGTTGTCTTGGTGTACAGTGCTCTTTTGAGGGTAGGAGTTGAAACAATTTATATCCAGGATGTGAGGGGTCTGTAAATATTTTCACAGCCCTCTTTTTGACTCCTGCAGTGTACAGGTCCTCAATGGAAGGCAGGTTGGCAGTAATTGTTTTTTTCAGCAGTTCTGGTTATCCTCTGAAGTCTGTGTCTGTCTTATTGGGTTGCAGAACCAAACCAGACAGTTATAGAGGTGCAGATGACAGACTCAATGATTCTTCTGTAGAACTGTGTCAGCATCTCCTTGGGCAGTTTCAGAGAACATTTCCCTGCCCCCAGCAGATGTTTGGTGCCAATTAAGAAAGACTAAGCCAGCCTATCTACAAGACAAAAGATCTTCAGCTCCAGGATGATGGGATTATCCTTCAGGGCAAAGCCATTCAGCCACAATAGGAATTGCCCAACAAGCCCCTTCAAGCTGCATGGAGATTCCTGGGAAGGGCAGGATGGAGTGGGCGTGGCCAGCCAGTCCTTGCAACTACCAGTGAAGCAGATGTAAAATTAGTATCCAGTTTGAACCGATCTGAACCGGCTGAATCAGGGGTGAAATTCAGCAAGTTCTGGAAATTTTAAGTAGTTCGGAGAACCGGCAAATATCACCTCTTGCTGACCCCAGACTGGAGTGGGAATGGAGATTTTGCAGTATCCTTCCCCTCCCAGGCCCACCAAGCCATGCCCACAGAACCGGTAGTAAAAAAAAATTGAATTTCACCACTGGGCTGAATCCCACCCCTGCTTCCTTTCCATCTCCCAATCCACCTCCCTAACCACTAGTCTGTCTCTCTCCATCCTTAGGATAGTTCTTCTTCATAATTATTTTTCCTCTTCCATTGCAAAGGTGTCTTCATCACATTCCGATTTCTGCCAGGCCAAATTCGTGGGGTTGCCATGCAAATCTTGACTTTCTTCAATGGAGCTGGTTGCATCATGGGTGCCTTCCTTATCCAAACAACTTACATTGGCTCACAAGGTAAAGCCCATAAATTTCCCATATATTTAGTCTCTGTCCTGATCTCAATAGCCTTTTCCACTTTTTTTCCTATTGTTTTCTTACATGGGGGATTGCCCTTTAATGAATCCTAAGTGCTTCGTTATAAAGAAACAGATCAGTTCCCATTCGCTTGAGTTAGGGGCATATTGTCATGAGATCTTTTCGGGAGCTCTCTATGTGTCCAACTTTCTTTAGTTTCTGTTCCTATCCATTCTGCACGCGGTAATGGTTATCAGTCCCCATGCAAATATTTTGTAGCATTTATAGCAATAGCACTTAGACTTCATGGTGCTTTAAGCCCTCTCTATGCTCTTTAACGGGACACAGTGGCTCAGTGGCTAAGATGCTGAGCTTGTTGATCAGAAAGGTCGGCAATTTGGCGGTTCGAATCCCTAATGCTGCATAACAGAGTGAGCTCCCGTTACTTGTCCCAGTTTCTGCCAACCTAGCAGTTTGAAAGCATGCCAAAAAAATGCAAGTAGAAAAATAGGAATCACCTTTGGTGGGAAGGTAACAGTGTTCTGTGTGCCTTTGGCATTTAGTCATGCCGGCCACATGACCACGGAGACATCTTCGGACAGCACTGGCTGTTGGGCTTTGAAACGGAGACGAGCAGAGTCAACATATTACCCCCAACAATCTGAATTCTTGTTTTACTGAGCACAGAAAGGATGGAAGGCTGAGTCAACCTTGAGCCAGTGAGAATCGAATTACTGACAATCGGCAGAGTAGCTTGCAATACTGCATTCTAACCACTGAGCCACCACAGGTCCTGAACAATTTATGCTTGTATGATTTAACTGGAGCACAAACATGTCAAAATATTTCAAGTTCTGGTAGCGTTTTAGGACCGCCAAGACTCGCTTGCTTGAGAGATGGGCGACCATGTGAATGTGACGAGTAAATCATAAATAAAATTATCCTCTACACCAGTGATGGCTAACCTTTTTCTGAAGGTGTGCCAAAAATGTGCATGCGCGTACTATTGGGAGTGCACACATACCCACCCACCCGTGCATGTGCGCGCAACCCCCCATGTGTGTGTGTGTGGGGAGTTTTCATCCTCCGAAGGCTTTCCTGAAGCCTGGGGAGGGCCAAAAACAGCCCAACCATTCAACCGGAAGTTTGGGACAAACTTCCAGTTGACCCATTTGATTGATGGCTGAGAGAGGGACTTGAACCTGGTTCTCCTTAGTGCTAGACAAGCATTTTAACCACTACACCGCATTGTCTGTATTTGTAATCAACCCTTAATTACTGCTCATCACCAAAGACCAACTCTATCTCTCAAATCAAATTGGGAAAATGTTCAAAACCTTCCACATTATTTTTCTGTCCTCTTTCGCATTTTCCATCTCTTTTATCTTCTTCTATTGGCTGCCTAGCTGATTGTCCCATTATGAAAGGAATAAGATTAATAATCATAGGATGACCATCAGATGTGAATGTTCAATAAAATTCCTACAATAATCTGTTGGTCATTCACCCCAAAAAAAAATGTTTTCTGCAGCCAAAATGAAGACAGGTGGTTTTTCCTTACTTCTTTTCGAAGTAGCATCGGACCTGGGTACCTGAGAGACCGCCTCCTGCCGATTACCTCTCTCAGACCAATTAGATCGCACAGGTTAGGTCTCCTCCGGATTCCATCTGCCAGCCAATGTCGGCTGGTGACTCCCCGGGGGAGAGCCTTCTCTGTTGCAGCTCTGGCCCTCTGGAACGAGCTCCCTGTTGAGATCCGGATCCTTACTACCCTCCCAGCCTTCCGCAAAGCCACCAAGTCCTGGCTGTTCCAGCAGGCGGGGGGGGGGGGGGCTCAGAAGCATCTACCTCCACGGAAATTGTGAATGTTGGTTTTGTTTTTAATATGTTGTCTTTGTCTCGTTTCCCCCCTTTCCCTTGTCTTTTGTGAGCCGCCCGGAGCCGCCCGGAGTCATCCGGGAGTGGGCGGCATACAAGACAAGACAAATAAATAAATAAATAGCTATTCTTATCAACCATTGACCTATTGACCATTGACATCCATTAGAAATGCGTAGCAAAGTCTAAGAACCTGCAATGAATTGATTTTTTTTTTCATGATTAAGATGGGTCACTAATCTATGGCTGTATGCCTCATAATATAATGAATCATTCCAATTTTGAAAGGTAGAATAATTAATAGGAGCTGTTACAGAACTTTTTAAAAAAAATTCTCCTCTGAAAATGAATTAAAAGCCCTTACATTACACTCCCAGAGCATAGGGTGGGCAGAAGGTTTTTTTTTTAAATGCATTTCAGCTTTTTTTTAAAAAAAATGTTTGTGCCAATATTTTTTCCTGGAATGACTTGTATTAAGCACATAAGATGATCCATTTCTAAAATTGTTATAAATAAATATAATCTCTTTAAGAGCAGATTGGGCAACTGTTTGTCTGAAATGGGATCTCCTGTTTGATCAGGGGTTGGAGTAGGACCTCCAAGGACATTTCCAACTCTGTTATTCTATTCTATTCTATATTCTATTCTATTCTATTCTATATTCTATTCTATTCTATTCTATTCTATTCTATTCTAAATATTGGATACACCCTTCAGTAAAGTTTGCAGTTATCGAGTTCATGAATTTCTATTCTATTCTATTCTATTCTATTCTATTCTATTCTATTCTATTCTATTCAGTTATTCTGTTAATACTTTTAAAAGGACAACATAGAATGCAGTCAAAACAAGAAATAAACACAAAATCAACCACAGCAAAAAATTCCAGTGGAATTTTTTTTTTTTAAAAAAGCAAACTTTTGTTTAAAATAGTCTGGTTTATCCTAGAAAATCCTGAAATAAAATTTCAAAACAACGCAATTTAGATCATTGTTAAATGCAAATAGGAATAGAAAAAATATTCTTATTAAAGACACAGAGCTTGTCAGCTGAGCTTGTTATTGGCTTGTCAAAGAGGTGGTATTCAGCAGGTTCTGACCAGAACCAGTAGCGGAAATTTTGAGTAGTTCAGAGAACTGGCAAATACCACCTCTGACTGCACACACACACACACACACACACCAATCTATTTTCTGCCTCCCGAGTCCCAACTGAAATGGGGATTTTGCAGTAAACTTCCCTTGGAGTGGGGAGGGAATGATGATTTTACAGTATCCTTCTCCTGCCACGCCCATCAGGCCACACCCACCAAGCCATGCCACATGCACCAAGCCACACCTACAGAACCGGTAATAAAAAAAATTGAATCCCACCACTGCCTTGTCACCAATAAATGTGTACTGGTATGTCCTAAAGGTTGTGGCCAAAACCTGGATCACCCCAATAGCAGTGAAAATACGCTGAAGTTTAAAAAGATAAAGGATTTGGACAAAAATTAATAGATGTTTAAAGTCTTGAAGAGTTAAAATGTCTTCATCTGATATAGAAAGGATAGCACACTAATAATCTAAATCACACTATACAAACTATTCCACATTACTAGCAGTACGTGAAGATAATCTACAAATAAGTGTTGGTCCATGAAGGGTGTATATCCTTTTTTCAATTACCTCTTTTAGCTGTATAAGCCCACCTTTATTTTGTACAATTCAAGGGCAGTTGTAGAAAATCAAGCAGAGCTGGGGGTGGAGTGAAGAGTGGGATCAGCCTGGAATCATTACATTCTCACAAATGTTCTATGTCCAACCCCTCTTGACTTCTCTTGACCCCTATCTCTTGCTCATATAGTGCTGACCGTTAGTTGATGGAATCCTTTTGTATAGGCATGAGCAATACATCAGCTTGACTGGAACTTAACATGTGGTCTGCATTCTTCATACCTGACAGCAACGCACATAATGCACCTGCCTATTTTCTCCGCAGCATCAACACTTCAAGGTAGTTTGGGCTGAGTAAGAGTGACTGGTCCAAAGTCATCCATTTAGATTGTGTGCTAAGAGCAAAATAGAACGGCCATCCTCCTAGTTTGTACCGTGTTTCCCCTAAAATAGGACCCACCCCAAAAAGAAGCCCTATCATTTTTTGAATGCATGCGCTCAAATTAAGCCCTACTCCCAAAATGAGCGCTAATTAAGACCCCACCCACCCCGAGGTGCAGGGGCTGAGGCAAGACGCACAGGTAAAAAATAAGCCAGGGAGGGCATGGGAGTGTAGACTGCCTTATTTACCAGGCCTTGCACACCCTTACACCAGTAATGGTATTGTATTCTCTTCACCACCGGTTCGGTAGCAGGAGCACGTCTGGACATGAGTGATGACATCAGGGTGGGTGGGCGGAGCTTGTGCTGTCACCACAACCGGTTCGCCTGAACCAGTGCAAACCGGCAGCATACTACCTCTGGCTGACACCGGCCTGGCCTTCTTCTGCAGCCCACTTCTTCTGTGGCTGCTTGCCACCATTTGCACATATTACCCCAGCTTCCATTTTGCCATCAGAGCCTTCCGGAAAACCCTCTACAGCCGATAACAGAGCTCCGAATCTGGACCCGGTCTTATTTTCGGAGAAACACAGTAGCTTCTCAAGCAGACAATCCTGCTTGAAGAAAAAAGCTTTTTGTTTTGTTTTGTTTTGCAACCTGTGTAAATCAATTAAGGAGAGGAAATGTCTTTCTTTCCTAAATATATGCCTGTTTTGCATAACATATTCTACTTTTCCCATAAATAAGAGACACTACTGTCATCTTCTGGAGCTTTGTCTCCGCCGAAATTCTTATGCGAAATTCTGGAAGTTGTTCACCGTCAAGTTGCAATTACAACATAACTTCGTCAACCGTTGTAAGAATAAGAAATTTTTCAATTTTTTTTTAAAGAAAAGGGTGTGTGTGGAATCTAGATTTTGTGCTTGAGAGAGGATTCTGTGATTTTAAAATAAACATGTATATAAACGAGATCTCATTTTCTGTTTAAAGTGTTCTCTCTTTAAAATGTTTTCAGCCATGACAGCAACGAGAGGTATTTTGATTTCATTCACCTAATTTTTTCTCATATATTTATGGTTAGTATTAATTTCTCTTAAGTACAGGGCATACTCAACTTGTGACCGATTGTTTAGCGACCATTCGAAATTCCAATAGATTTATCTCTGGGGGTTACTTATGACCCAGATTTAAAATTCTGACGGTCATCCCCCCCAAACACATAGTCATATGATCCAGGGGTGGGTTCTGTCCGGAACTACTGCCAGTTTGCTCCTGTGCATGCTTTTTGCTCGCGCGCATGCGCAGTGCAATTAAAATTGTTCTGAGCATATGCAGAACTGAAAAACAAGATGGCGGCACCAACGGCGCTGACCAGGGAACTGGTTTGGGAGCGTGGCAGGCCTGGGTTCCAGCGATCCAGGCTGCCAAATCACTACTGGTTCAGCCGAACCGGTCCGAACTGGTAGGAACCCACCAGTGGTGGGTTGCAGGTAGTACGCCCTGGTACGGGCGTACTGGAGCCTGCCCGGAGCACCGGATACCTCTCCAGTACAGTGCTCCGGAGGGCCTACCTGCCTGCGCTCCTTATCTGTCTTTAAAGTCTTTGGCGCTTCTGTGCACACGCATGGCACGTACAGTGCCTGCGCGACACTCTGCCAAGCAGCTGGAGCATCGCGGAGGAATCGCTGGACAGCAAGACGCATGCGCGTGTCCACGTGGAACCCAGCACTGGAACCCACCACTGATGTGATCTCACTTCAAATCTTTGCTGACTTGAGGCCCTTTTACAGCATTCTGCAGCTACATGATCATATTTTATGACGGTTTTGCTGAAAACCAGAATTTACCTCAGGTTTTTGGCAAACCCGCACCCAGAGCAAATCATTGATTTCCTTCACAACCACGGCATTTGCTTAACAACTGTGGATTCACTTAACGGCTGTTGCAAAACAAGGTCATAAAGTGCCCCTTTACGACCAACATGATCTAGGGCCATGATGGGTAGGCTCCATTATGGTCATAACTTGAGGATTGCCTATAGCAGTGTTTCTCAACCTAGGCAACTTGAAGATGTCCGGACTTCAACTCCCAGAATTCCCCAGCCAGCATTCGCTGGCTGGGGAATTCTGGGAGTTGAAGTCCGGACATCTTCAAGTTGCCAAGGTTGAAAAACACTGGCCTATAGAACAAATGTGCCACAGTCTTCCTACAGAAAAGAGAACTATTCTACCCAGGAGCTATCTCGATATACTTTTCAAAAAAAATTTATCGGTGCTCACTTTATAGTCTGTGTGTGTGTGTGTGTGAGTGAGTGTGTGTGTGACAATCACATTTGAGAAATGGGCATAGATTAGGGATGGGCAATTTTTCAAACCAAGATCCGTGCGACAATGATGACATAAGTAACAAGCATGTAATCTTTGCCTCCTTTTTGTGGGGGCGGGCGAGCGAAACAAAATATAGGCAGTCCTCGGTGTACGACTGCAAGTGAGCCCGAAAACATTCGTTAAGTGAATTTTGCCTTTTTTACGAGCTTTCTTGCAACAGTTTTTAAATGAATCACTGCGGTTGTTAAGTTAGTAACAAGGTTGTTAAATGAATCTGGCTTCCCCGTTGACTTTGCTTATCAGAAGGTCGCAAAAGAGGATCGCATGACCCCAGGTGACCATGGGGTTACTGCAGAGATGGGTTCCTACCAGTTCGGTGTTACCGGTAGGGGAAATGGTGACTGGGTCTCCGAACCAGTAGGGATGGCATGCTCACCACACACCCCAAACTGGTTTCCCCGGTTGGTCCAACACCGTTTTTTTTATGTTTTGCACATGCGCAGACCTATTTATAGGCAACTGCACATGCATGCACACTGAACCAGCAGTAATGCTGGACGAAACGTACCCCTGGGTTGCTGCAAGAGTCATAAGCTTGAAAAATGGTCATAAGTTGCTTTTTTCAATGACGACGTAACTTCAAACAGTCGCTAAAAGAGCAGTTGTAAGTCGAAGGTTATCTGTAGTAAATTGTTCTGCCCATAACTCGCAATGTCATCTTGGGCTGCTTTGATGGGCCATAAAATGGCATCTTGGGCCTTGTGTAGCCTACAGATATCCACCTCCAGAATATAGTTAGAATTGTCAACGTTTCGGCTTCTTCCTTTAAATAAAAAAAAGATGTTCTATGTAGTAAACAATTGGTATAGTTACTCTCCTTCCCCGAAGACTATTTTATCTTCATTTTTACTTTGGCTGCAGTGAGCTAGTCACATTTAGGAAATCAAGGTTGCCACGGATTTGATTTATTTATTTTTTAGATTTATGGGCTGACAAATCAAAAAGACTGGAGGTGGGATTACCAAGCTCCAGTAAAAACAACATAAAGGATAACGATATCAACCTTTTCACCTTAGCATAGCAGTGAAAGTTGACCCAGGTTAACAATATTACTGGAGCTTCAGTTTCTCCTTTTCTTCCCCCCACTCAATTTTTGGAATCCTTCATGGCGATGTGAAAAAAAAATCCTGTCATCGTCAGCTCGTTCCTTAAAGCTGCTGCGGAAACCTGATAGAGCAAAAGTTGCTATGGTTAAAAGCGGTCAATAAATTATCGCAAAACTCCTCCTCCAAGGAGCCCCAAGTGTAATTGAGATGATCAGATTAGTTCTATTGTTGTCAAAGAAAACTTGATTAACCATCCCGTGTGGTTCCCCAGGAGTAGAGTGCAATTTGAGGCAGTATTTTACCTTAACTCTCAGCTTAGTGACAATGCGTGGATTATATTTATATTCAGAGTTTTTAGGTGAAGCAGAGGTGAAGTCTATAGCAGTGGTGGCTAACCTTTTTCGAAACAGGAACGCCCGGGCCGGAGCACCGAAATAGAATAGAATAGAATAGAATTTTATTATTTGTAGGCCGCCCTTCTCCGGGAGGACTCAGGGCGGCGAACAATTCAAGGGGGAAAAAGGGGAACATAAAAAAACAAAATACAAATAATAAAAGTAAACAACAGTCGCACAACCATACATGTCGAGAGGGGAGGGAACTCATCACCCCCAGGCCTGCCGGCAAAGCCAGGTTTTGACGGCTTTTCGGAAGGCCTGGAGAGAGGTGAGGGTCCGAATCCCTGCGGGGAGTTCATTCCAGAGGGCCGGAGCTGCCACAGAGAAGGCCCTCCCCTGGGTAATAGCCCGGTGGCATTGGCTGGTAGATGGCACCCGGAGGAGGCCAACCCTGTGAGATCTAATGGGTCTGTGGGAGGTAATTGGCAGCAGGCGGTCTCTCAAGTACCCAGATCCAATACCATGACCCGGAAGAGAACAGCTGACCAGTGCCGCGTGCGTGCAATGGCCAACTTCACTTTTGGGTTCCATCATGCACATGTGTGCAGGCCAGGTGGTCTTTGTGCATGCGCGCGACGGAACCCAGAAAAGAGCAGCTGGCCACGTGCACTTGCTCACCATTGCTAGCTGCACTTCTGGGTTCCGTCACGCGCATGTGTGAAGACCAACTGGACATGGGCATGACGTAACTCGGAAGAGATCAGCTGGCCGCAGGCGCATGCACACAATGGAACCCAGAAGTGCAGCTGGTGACGGCACCCGTGCTACCCCTGGCATGCATGCCATAGGTTTGCCATCACGGGTCTTTAGCCTTGTTTTTATGAATGGAAGAACCTGTTCTTTTAAATTCTCTTCTCTGTTGTGGTGAATGTGAGTCTTCCATTAAGGGAGGGGTGTGGGAATATCTTGGTATCTTACAGGTAGGCCTCATTTAGTGACTACCTCATTTAGCAACCATTTGCAATAATAACGGGCGTGTGTTTGTGTGAAAAAGTAACTTTGTGACCAATCCTTGCATTTAAGACCTTTGGATAGCTATATAAATGTGCTTAATAAATAAACCAAAGGAAAGTGATTGCTTCACTTAACGATATTAAATAGCTTTTATTTTTTGCTTTTATCTGAGTGAGTGATTGCATTCTGGGGTCCTAACCCATAAAAAGTTAACCATGTTTTAGTCCTGGTGAAATTAACAAGAAAACGTAGATGGAACTATTTTGTATCCCATTATTTTTCAAATCAATTTGACCAGTATGAATTTTGTATTGAGATTTTAGTACAGAAACAAATTTCACCAATGCTATATCATGCTTTTATGCATAGAGAAGAACTTCCTTTCAATCTGATTTCTAAGAAGTGGTTCTAATTTATAACAGTCTGGCCCATTTATTGGCCCTGAATTAATTTTGAATCCAAATATTCCAGTCCCCACATAGGGACAGAAGTTAGAAGTTCCAATACTTAAACCAGGTTTCTTAACTTAAAGAGGTGTGGACTTTAACTCCCAGAATTCCCTTGCCAGCATGGGATTCTGGGAGTTGAAGTTCAGATATCTTCAAGTTGCTAAGGTTGAGAAACATGTAATCATTATTTGCAATCAGTGTGGGATTCAATTTTTTTTACTACAGATTCTGTGGGCGTGGCTTTGTGGGGCATGGCTTTGTGGGCGTGGCAGGGGAAGGATACTGCAAAATCCCCATTCCCTCCCCACCCCACTAACCTGCTTTCCAGCTTTGTTCTCCTGTTCAGGGCAACAAAAGAAGATCAGCTGGGAGGTAGTGGGGGGCGGGGCCAGCCTACTTGCCAGTTCTCCGAACTACTCAAAATTTCTGCTAACAGTTCTCCAGAACCTGTCAGAACTGGCTGGATACCACCTCTGATTTGCATCCAGTAGTAGCATCTTGTTCATCCAGAGTTGTGTTATACTAGCAGAAGTGGATAAGATATTCACTTAGAGGCTTAAGTGAGACTAATCGCTTTTTAAAAATCACATCTCTGAAAGATAGTGTGAATATGATAAAATAAGACTTTTTTAGAAGTTTGACGAGTGCAAACAGATGACAAGTGACAGTGATATTTTCAGTACACATTGAGGAAGCTGGTTACGAAAGACTCTTGTGCATCCCTTGACATTTTAATGAGATATATAATGCATCTTATTCCCACCATCCCTCGCCGTTGTTTCACTCACTCACTCACACACACACATACACACAGTTATAGAAGTAACTTTTCCCAAAGTTGTGGTGTGAACTCATATACTGTGATTTGGGTTGGTTGCTAAGAGTGAAGGAATTTGGTCTGAAGC
Organism: Thamnophis sirtalis; assembly: GCF_051295495.1. Taxonomy (NCBI): domain Eukaryota; kingdom Metazoa; phylum Chordata; class Lepidosauria; order Squamata; family Natricidae; genus Thamnophis; species Thamnophis sirtalis. The sequence continues at coordinate 12,962,198 of NW_028261389.1, forward strand.
AATTCATTATTGTATAGATAACAACCTGAAGCCACAGCTTCTAGTTCTTTAGCTGGTGTTGGCCTTCATACACACTGACTTCTTCCCAGCAACCTAAATGTTGAAATATATTATTAATACTAGCTGGATACCTCTGCTTCGCGACAAAACTATCGTGATCAGGCAATGCAGGAGAAATCTGGCTCGCTCCGGTTCAATTCGTTGGCTCAGTCGTGGTTGGTGATTGAAACACATAAGGGAATATCGCTCCTGCCGCCTTGAGTCCGGAAGCAGTTCCATAGGTTGAAGGCATAGACATTTTGGTGAGGTACCGACGTTTAGTACTGTAAGAAGCCCCAGACAGCTCCTGAGTGAAGGAGTGCAATATCTGCCAGTTTGAGGTAACAGAATGTGAGGCAACTGGCAGTTGGAACAGAGTTCTTTTCAGGTGGGGAGGGGGAGTAGAATTACTTAGCCTCAGAGCGTGTTAATTACTGTATAATGATCTGATGGTCATTTCAAAAAATGCTTTCTTAACAAGCGCCTAGAAACCAAGAGGAACATACATACCAAATTTCAAGTTTGTAGGCTTTACAGTTCTGGAGATTTTGTGATGATGAGTGCGTGGTTCTTGGTTTTTATATAGGAGATACTGTATATAGATGATTCCTTCTAATTCACATGGTAGTGGAATTTTACTAGTTCCTCATAAAAGCCTAGCCCAGAGCTTTCTTCCAGTATATCATGATAGTGGTAATTGAGAGGTGGGATGTCTATTCTCAGTTATCCAGATCGTGGTTGTCCCAAAGATGCTTTTTCAAAAGGCAACTGGACTTCCTTGGTTTTTTCCCCCTATAAAGGCGTTTCGCTTCTCATCCAAGAAGCTTCTTCAGTTCAGTTCATTCCCTGTCCATTTTGCAAAGCACGTATGATAAAAAGAACCCAATTAGTTAAGAGTAAATGAGTTAATATTAAGTTAATATTAAATAATAAACATTAATATTATTAAACTTTAATGGTATCCCTAACCTTAAATTATTAAATTTAATATTCATAAATTAATATTAGTTAATAGGAAATTAACAATGAGAAGACAGATGCTTAAGCATCCAAAAAGGCATATAAAACTTAGAGGCTTTGATAAGGAAGACTGAATTTTTGAGGTTTTTAGACTTAAGGAAAAAGATAAAAAAAGAATGATTTCACTGTAGGCAGTCTTAAACTAAAGGGGGAAATTTAAGACTATAAATCTAACAATCTGTGGAAAGTAGAGCCAAGGAATAAAAAGAAAGTGGCTTGTTTGAGAGCTGTGCTTATACAATGCCTCTAGGATTCAAGTGGATAAATGCTGAAAGAATTGAGGCTGCTGGAGCTAAATCTCCACCAGAAGCGTGAGCGAGAGACTCAAAAATGCACAGTAGTCCTTGATTTACATCCATTCATTAAATGACCATTCAAAGTTAAAACAGCAGCACTGTAAAAAAAGAATGACTAATGACCATTTTTCACATTTAGAATGAGCCGCAGTAGCGCAGTGGTTAGAGTGCAGTACTGCAGCAGAGGTGGGTTGTTCCCGGATTGGGTGAACCAGTAGTGGCAGTGGCGGGAGGCTCCGCCCACCCTCCACCCACCCACCCAGAGGCTTTTGCGCATGTGCAGAAGTGTCACCCGCGAGCGCAAGCGAGCACGAACGAATCGGTAGTGCTGGGATTTGCAACCCACCTCTGTACTGCAGGCTACTTCTACTGACTGCCAACTGACTGCAATTTGGCAGTTCAAATCTCACTAGGCCAGTGGTGGGTTCCGGATCCTGGTGCAACCGGTACGGCGCAACACGGTACGGCGTTCATCACATGAACGCACACAGTGTGCACACTTGCAGCGTGCACCTGCGTCTTTACCTCTTGAAATGCCTCTGCGAGCCTCTGTGACATTCCAGCTGCTCGGCAGAGCGCTGCACAGGTGCTATGCGCTCTGTGCGCAGAATCCCCAAAGACCTCAAATACAGGTAAGGAACTCGGGCGAGTGGGCCTTCCAGAGCAATGTACCGGAACGGTTCTTGGTGCTCCAGGCAGGCATCGGTATGCCCGTACTGGGGCATACCACCTGCAACCCACCGCTGCACCAGGCTCAAGGTTGACTCAGCCTTCCCTCCTTCCAAGGTGGATAAAATGAAGACCCAAATTGTTGGGGGCAATAGGCTGACTCTGTAAACCGCTTAGAGAAGTCTGTAAAAGCACAATGGAATGGTATATAAGTCTAAGTGCCATTGCTACAAGCATTGCAGCATCCCCGGGATCATGCAATCAAAATTCAGACGCTTAGCAACTGGCTCATATTCATGACAGTTGCGGTGTCCCAGGGTCACGCAATCCCCTTTTGTGAACTTCTGATAAGCGAAGCCAATAGGGAAGGCAGATTGGTACTCACTTGGCAACTGCAGTGATTCATTTAACAACGGTGGCAACAAAGGTCGTAAAACGGGGTAAAACTCATTTAAGAACTGTCTCACTTAGCAACAAAGCAAACTTTGTGCTCAAAGTTTGCAAATGGAGGACTACTTGCATGTGAAATCTCTTCCCTCCCCCCAAAAAGGGGGTCTCTGATTTCATTTGGCTCTGATTCCACCCATCATATATGGGTAGACCTCATACAGAGGACCCCAAACAGAGCCAAAATTTCCATTGCTAAACAAGGCAGGTCCAAAGCATGAATGACAATGAAGGAAGCATCTCAGAAAGGATCCAATTTAGTTTTCTGGAATTTAAAGGTAGGAAGGTGAGAAGCATTTTCAGACCTGCAAGATTCCGTTACTGTAACTTTTACCAGAAAAGTAGGATTAGTAGCATTATATTAATGATTTTAAGGAGCGCTGTGCTGAAGCTAAAATAGGCAGCATGGGATATCACCACAGTTGGCAAAACTCCGTTCCTTTTTCTTGAATTGTGGCATGATGTAGGTACATTAAGATTCCCGGAGGTTTAATAAATCTGTGTTACTGTTTTAAGGTGGTTGTTTCTTTTTAAGGGAGAGGGAGGGAAATGGACTATTGAAAATTGCCACGTTGCTGCTGAATTTGGCAGGGCCATCCTAAGGAGCTTTAAGAATGTCAAAAATGAATTGGGGGGGGAAGGCTCATGAAGGCTCTCAGCTGCCCACTACATCTTAGACTAAGAAGGCAATCATACGGAAACTGACCCATAATCCATAACAGAACAATAATTCTGCAGTTATGGGACTGGGCCAGAAAACCCCATTGCAAGCAGAGCTTGGCAATCCTTTCCTTGTATTTTGGATTTTTCACTTAATTTATGTATATTTCTTTTCCTCCATCCTTCTAGGTGAGTGGTTTCCAAACGTTCTAAATGAGGGTAAATTTGAGAGATTTTTCTTCTTCTTGGCCTCATTAATGATTGTGAACATTTTAGGCTTCTGGACCATTTCACACAAGTAAGTCCTTAGCTTTTCAGCTCTTGGTATCTTAATCTTTTATAGAACAAATAAATAAATTGAAGCAATATCCTCCTACGGTGACTTTAAATGGTTCCTGTGCAGATATCAACTAGTAAATCTGAGATTACAGGTAGTCCTTGACTTATGACCACAATTGATAAGTGAGACTGTTGTTAAGGGAGCTTTGCCCCATTTCACGACCTTTTCTGCCAGAGTTGTTAAGGGAATCACTGCAGTTGTTAAGTTAGTAACCCGCTTAATTGAATCTGGCTTCCCCATTGACTTCGCTGGTCAGAAAGGCTCAAAAGGGGGCCACGTGACCCACCCACCCCCCAGGACACCGCAACAGTCATAAATATGAATCAGTTGCCATGGCTGAATGGTTGTAAGTGTGAGTCACTTTTTTCCAGTGGCGTTGTAATTTTGAACAGTAATTTTTGGTTTCTTGTCCATAAAATATTCTTCCATGGTCTAGAAACTGCGGAGTCTGATGGTGTGGGGTTCCTTGCTTAGCTTTCGGAAGTGAAACTTTCTCAAAAAAGGGTAGTTCTATCAGAAATGAGGCTTACATTGGAAAAACATAAAGTTGTCCAGGCTGGTTCAGGGGTGGGCTGCTGGGGGTTTGGGAGAACCTCTAGTTAATATTCTGTGCAGTTCGGAGAACTCCCAAATCCCACCACTGGCTGGCCATGCCCACCCCTCCCCTCCCAGGAATCCCCATGCAGCCCATTTTGGATGCAGGTAAGTGCAGGGCGCGTGCAGAGGCTCGAGGAGGGTGAAAAAACGGACTAACCGGAAGTTTGCGAAGGCTGGAAATGGGCCCATTTATGGCCTCTGGAACCTGGGGAGGCCATTTTCACCCTCCCGGAGGCTCGAAAAAAATCTCCGGAGCCCGGGCAGGGCATAAATGCCACACACCCTCCGCCATTGTGCAGGAGGCCGACTAGGCCACGCCCATCATGGCCACGCCCACCCAGCAACCGGGCAGAGAACCCCTTGCTAAAAACTTTGAACCCCACCCCTGCTGGGGGTTGATAGGTGACTTCACCTCCCACTCTTAAAACTTTCTTTTGACAGACAACTTTATCCTTCTATAAAAAGAATCTGGCCAAGGATGACATCCTTGTTTTGATTTAGCAACTCTCTGATTCCCCCGCCCTTCCTTATATTAGACTTTGAAGACCTTAAGCATATCCTTATGTTTTATAGCACTGCAAAAGAGGTTTAATTTATTTTTGCTTTGCAGATATAATAATCTCCAGGAAGACTACGATGAAGGATTCAGAGGGAGCCTTCTTCAGGAGCAGCTTTTACAGCATGAGAAATCACTTAAATTTTATGATAGCATCCTAGTTTGCCCCTCTTCCTTATCCCGGATGGAAACTCTCCTGTGAACTTATCCTCTGAAAACGACCGGCTGAGAACTTGATCTACTCTGTCTTCAGACTATTGCCTGTCAGATTTTAATGATGTGTTCCTTCCTTTGTTTATGGATTGACTTAGCAATAGGGGATCGTAGTTTGTCTTTTTCATGTCTGCTGCTCCCTGTGAAAATTAATTCTATAAGTTCAGGACTTAACACCTGAATGATTCTAAATCCATGCATCTCATTCGCTTTCCTATCGCCGAGAGCCTCATGGGTGACAAAGCCTTTTAAATAAGGCACCTTGATTATTATTTTTTTCTAATCTCATGCTCCATATCTAGTACGGCTACCAGATTTGGTTTGCAAAAATCCACATGTTGGCATCACAGCGTTACAGTCGTCTTCTTTCTCTTTGCTGCCATGTAGTGGCCATCTGGATTTTTGCAGGTTGTGCTTGGTAGTTCCGTATATAGAGCATGGGTGGGGAGCTATGGCCCCTTTTATGATTTGTGGACTTCAAATCCCAGAATTTCTGAACCAGCCTCTGGAATTTGGGGAGTTGAAGTCCACAAGTCATAAAATGGGGGCTATAGCTCCACACCCCTGATGTAGAGATATACCTCTCTCTAAAGGAAAAGTTGTACAGTCCGAGTTATATGAAACTTTATTAGATCCAATGTCGTTTTAGAATGAACTCGTAAGATTTCTTATAACTCTCACTGTACAACTTTCCCTTCGAAAGACTATTTTTTGGAGGACAGATATAGCACTTAATGAAGGGAAAAGAGAAGACAGCCACTTCTGGATTCCTGGAGCAGAAGGAGAAGAGTCTTATTCCCTTTGTATATATTCCATCAGCCTGGAATGTATCAATATCTCAGTCCATCTCAGAGTGACAAAGGCAAAAAAAAAGATGTATATCTAGCTAATGTTCAAGTAAATAAGTGTTTAATTAATACACTAGTACAGTGATTCCCAAACTTGGCAACTTTAAGACTTGTGGACTGGCTGGAGAATTCTGGGAGTTGAAGTCCACAAGTCTTAAAGTTGCCAAGTTTGGGAACCACTGCACTAGTACATTCTCATCAGTGGTGGGATTCCAAATATTTTCCTACTGGTTCTATGGGGCGCACTTTGCACCTGTGCCTAATGCACACTTTCCACCCGCACACACCACTCAAAGAATTCCCAGGTGAGCTGAGCTGTTTTTTTATTTAGCTCAGTTAAGGCGCAACAATCCGCTCTGCCGCACGAAGCTAAAAATCAAGGGAATATAAGACAGGGAACGATGGGGGTGGGAGGGTGAAGCCAACCAGAGGTGGTATTTGCTGGTTCTCCAAGCTACACAAAGTTTCTGCTACCGGTTCGCCCGAACCAGCCCGAACCGGCTGAATACCAACTCTGATTCTCACGAGTTATTTACAAGAACCAAGTCCGGCTAATGCATGAAATCTTTGAAAGATCTTTTCTAAAGCTCAACAGTTTTGCTTTGGATGGCACTCTGAGAAAATCGCGAGGATCCCAAGGTTTCTAATCCAGCTACGACCTACAGCTTTTATGCTTCTCCTGAACTTTGGGGTCTACCCTTAATGTTAACATCTTGGCTTTGATTCTTGGGCTGACGTTAAACTCTGCCTGCTACTAGATTCTCTGTTCAAACTCTACGAATTCATCTTATACCGCTTACCGATTCGGCTGCTAGTGATTGAACACCTGCATATCTGCAATCGTTCCTGACTCACCTGGCAGCCACCTGCTGGATAAAAAGCAAGAAAATTGACCATGAACAATGGTTGTCAGCAGTGTGCAGCAACAAGTGTGGAATAATGTATGGAACGATTTAGCTTGAGACTCCAAATTTAGCACTTAGCCATTCTTTGTTTGCTGACGTCAAGTTTAGCCATAAGGAGAGGAGAATGTATTTGTACTAGCAAAGCAGCAAGAAGGAGAAAGGGTTACTAGGTCTGGGCTGTAAACCCTCCCCCTTTCAGTAAATTGTGATGAAGACATGAACTTTACCACCAACAATATACTGTGAACAATCCTTGTTTGTCATGTATTCTTTATTGGTTTGCTTGTTTCTTTCATGGGTAACTAAAGTTCTGGTAACTTTCAACAAAGTTGCTTCTGATAAAATTGAAGGGGTGAGAACCAGATAGCTTATATTCTCTTCTTTCCCTTTCTTACACCTCTACCTGTATACTTTGCAAGCACGCTCTAATAATAATGGGTTTGGAACAGGGATGGGTTCCTGCTTCTATTACTACCGGTTTGCTCAGGGGCCCGTTGCGGGGGCGCATGCGCAGTAGTAAAAAAATTGCTTCAAACCACTCAATCATCACAAAATTTCCATAATGGTAAAGACTACAAACTTGAAATTTGGCACACATGTTCCTATGGGCTTGTAGGTGCTCACTAAGAAAGGAGTTCTACTCCCCCTCCCCACCTGAAAGGATCTCTGTTCCAACTGCCAGTTGCCTCACATTCCGTTACCTCAGTTCAAAATGGCAGACATTCCACTCCTTCACTCAGGAGCGGTCTGGGGCTCCTTACAGTATTAAATGTCGGTACCTCACCAAAATCTCTACGCCTTCCACCTATGGAACTGCTTCCGGACTCAAGGCGGCGGACGTGATATTCCCTTATGTGTTTCAATCACTGACCACCACTGAGCCAACGGATTGTGAATCAAATTTCTCCTGCATAGCCTGATCACATTGTTTCATCACGAAGCACGGGTATCCAGCTATATACACCGAAAAAGATTGGTTCATTTGTTGACTTGATAGGAGTCACTCTGGGAATTTTCATGACAATCCTCACACTTCATTCAACACAACAGTACTAGATGGACCTCCCTAACAGTTCTTCCCTTCCATTGATTGGGTTAGGTAAAAACAGACCTGGGTATTTTATGGTCCATGGGACACATTCAGCTGTCTGACATCAACGGGGGGGCAGGAGGGCAGTGGTGATGGGCATTAGTGGTGTTGGTGAGCAGAGTGTTAGCAGAGGTGGGCTGCTGGGGGTTCACACGGATTCGGGCTATCCTCTAGGATTCTGCCTGGTTCAGCGAACCCCCAAATGCCACCCCTGGCTGGATCTACCCACTATGCCCCTCCCAGAAGTCTCCACATGGCCCGTTCATCATTCAAAATAAGTGCAGGGCCTGCGCGGAGGCTCAGGGAGGGTGAAAAATGGGCCTATTGGAGGTTCTGGAAGTCTGGAAATGGGCCGTTTCCGGTCTCTGGAGGGCCTCCAAAGGCTGGGGGAAGCAGTTTTTGCCCTCCCGGAGGCTTAAAGAAAGCTTCCAGAGCCTGGGGAGGGTGAAAAATGCCCCCCACACACACTGTGTTGCAGAAGGCCAGCTAGGCCACGCCCACCATGGCCACACCCACCCAGGAAGTGGGCAGCGAACCCTTTGCTGGAACTTTTTAAGTCCACCCCTTGGTGTCAGTGGGAGAAAGGCCTCAGCGGCTCTCCAGTCCCTCATGTGGCCCTTGGGAATATTAATTGCCCATGTCTGGATTAGATTGATTAGACCAAGGATGTCCAACCTTGGCAGCTTAACAACCTGTGGACTTCAATTGCCAGAATTCCTTAGTCCACTATGCTGGCTGGTGAATTCAGGGAGTTGAAGTCTGCGAGTCTTAACAGTTGCCAAAGTTGGACATTCATGGATTAGACCATCTTTAGATCAGATTTGACTGCTTAGCTCGTCCTTCTTGGGTCTACAGCAGCGTTCTTTCCCAACCGGTCTTGAAGGAGTTAAACATACTGGAAGGTAGATGTAAGCCAGGTGACTTCATTTTAGGGTTTTTTCAAACGTGAATAATTTCAGGACTACAAGGCAAGACAAACCACGTGGGGCATTGTTTCAGGTAGACAAGGGAGAAAGTGGGGGGAGTAGCGGGAGAGGGGGTTCAGTGCAGGGATTAAGCTATCCATCTGTTCAGTTTGCACTGGTGATGAAGCACATGCTCTCCATTGCAATGAGATGTGTTAAAAGAGCATTTTTCATTTCCACTGCCTAGCAACAAAGTCATTCAGCACCTGCAATAGTTTAAACATTAAGCATAATTGGCTTTGCTTGACATAAATCTGTAGTTTTGTAAATAAGAACAGGATAGTCCTATCGTCATACCAATTAGCTGAAAGGAATGCTTGCTTTACAGATGCCTGCTGCTTTTGGAGAAGAGAGATGGAGTCTCTCTCTCTCTCTCTCTCTCTCTCTCTCTCTCTCTCTCTCTCTCTCTCTCTCTCTCTCTCTCTCTCTCTCTCTCTCTGTCTCTCTCTCTCTCTCTCTCTCTCTCTCTCTCTCTAATTCCATGCTGTTCCATCACAAAAGGCAATCATAAATTGATTTATATCTAAAATTATAGAAACAGCACAATGCTATAATAAAATTTGACAGAGGTATAGCACTCATGCAACCTGCTAACCAAATAGTAATCCGCGAATCTAGAGGTTAAGACACTGAGCTTGTCAACAGGAAAGTCAGCAGTTCGAGACCCAAGCACCACGTGAATGGGGTGAGCTCCCATCCTTACCCCCTGCTTCTGCCCACCTCACAGTTTGAAAGCATGCAAATGAGAGTATACAAACAGGTACCACTTCGGTGGGAAGGTAACAGTGTTCCGTGTGCCTCAGCATATAGAGGTGCTGGCCACATGAACATGGAAATGTCATTAGGCAATGCAGGGTCTCTCAGCTAAGAAACAGGGATCAGCACTGCCTCATCCCAATTAGTCAGAATCTTCCAAAAGATTCCAAAAGATTTCCAAGACCAGCCCCAAATACAATATATATTTGAGGAAAATACACTACAGGAATCCAATCTTTTGAGGAAACGTTGGGTTTGGTGAACTAGTCCAAACTGGTTAAAAAAAACCACCCATCTCCTTGAAATTACATGTATCTCTGGGGAAACAGTATCAGACCAAGAAAGATCTCAAAATGCACAATGGCTCTTTCCTAACAATACAATCAATTGAAAGCCAGCGTATTCCATTCCTTTCTGTGCTTTCTTATTCTTTTGAGTTGTCAATTTCAGTTGCAAAATGAAGACTTGCAAAACTGCAAGTCCTTTTGATATAATCCCAATTCAGGGAATGTGCATTTTTGAATAAGGATATGCATTTCCCAGCATGAGGTTCTTCTCCAGTGAGTCCTTCCTTCTCATTAGGTGGCCAAAGTATTTGTGTTTCGTCTTCAGGACCTGGCCTTCTAAAGAACAGTCAGGGTTGACCTCCTCTAGGACTGACCGGGTTGATCGAGTCCCCTGGACTGCAAAGTGATCAAACCGGTCAGTTCTAGAAGAGATCAACCTTGACTGTTCTTTAGAAGGTCAGAACCTGAAGATGAAACTCAAGAATGGAGGCCTTTGAACTGTGGTGCTGGAGAAGATTCCTGCAAGTCCCTTGGACTGCAAGGCGATCAAAGCGGTCAGTCCTAGAGGAGATCAACCCTGACTGCTCTTTAGAAGGCCAGATCCTGAAGATGAAACTCAAGTACTTTGGCCACCTAATGAGAAGAAGGAAGGACTCACTGGAGAAGAGCCTCATGCTAGGAAAGATTGAGGGCAAAAGAAGAAGGGGACGACAGAGAATGAGGTGGCTGGATGGAGTCACCGAAGCAGTAGGCAGGAGCTTAAATGGACTCCAGAGGATGGCAGAGGACAGGAAGGCCTGGAGGAACATTGTCCATGGGGTCGCAATGGGTCGGACATGACTTCGCAACTCACAACAACAAGAGGTCAAGGACTACCTCTAAATTCACAGCAGTTTTGAGTCTCTCACTCATGCTTGTGGTGGCAATGTAGCACCAGCAGCCTCATTTTATATAGGTTGGGCAAAGCTGTTGTAAGGGGAACGTCACTTCCGCAAAACGTTTTTGCCAAACAGACCAGTGGTGGGTTTCAAAAATTGTTCGAACCTACTCTGTGGGTGTGGCCTCCTTTGTGGGAGTGGCTTGCCATCCATGTGACCGGATGGGAGTGGCTTGCCGCCCATGTGACCGGATATGAAGATGCCGACAACACTTGTCAGAACCACCTTAAATTACCTCACACACAGCACTGGCATGCATAAGAATATGATGTAAACTTGTTTTTTAAAAGGCATCTTTGGTTTGCGTTAAAACAACTTCAACACACGCAATGTTCTGATTGCACCACAAGTTCAGTAGTCATCCTTACCTTTCACAGAGGCACTGAGCTTTATAAATATGAGCATGATAGTGTAGAATAATCATATCCAAGGACGGGTGGTGGGTTTCAAAAAAATTTGGAATCTCTTCTGTAGGTGTGGCCTGCTTTCCGGGTCCACTGGTGGAACCTCTTCTAACCGGTTCGCTAGATTTGATGAACCGGTTCTACCGAATAGGTGCGAACTGGTAGGAACCCACCTCTGAAACAGACACTTCAAAAGTGCTGCTTTGTGAAGTAACACTTTCCCTCGTCTGCTTTAAAGGGTGAAAGGAAGCAGCTGTGACTCTTTGCTTAGAGATTATGCCTCGTGTTTCCAGCAGACATGGAGAATTTCGTGGCAGGCATATGGAAGCCTCTTCAGAACTTTCCAGTTGGCGGGAAATCTTTGGATTTTACCACTGTTCCATGGGATGAACATCGTAATCGAGCTGCCAGATCTGCGGAGGGTGGAAACCTCTGGCAATTTAAAGCGCATTAAATAGCAATTTCGCTCCTCACCCAGATTTCGAACCATCCACCTCTTCCTCAATTTCAAACGCTCGCCTCGACTCTGTCCTTCTAAATAGGTGAGCTTAATGGCATATTAAGACTGTTCCACGATTGCCGGGTTTATTCTAAAGTCTCGAAGAGGTCTCACCATAGCAAATACGGCGCGAATGCTAACGTCCACGCAAAACCAATAGTACCGTTATCCTATTTGTCCTTCAGTTACTACGTTAGCCAGAAGAGGCAGGGCAAATTATAATCAGCACACTGGTTGATGTACCACCAGAATCTTGGCGCTGTCGTTTTGAACCAACCCATAAATTCACCTCTAAAAACATATTGCATGCCAAAACAATGCAAAACAAAGCAATATTGTATGCCAAAACAACTAGTCACAGAGACAGGTTTTCCTCTTGTGCCATCACTCTGTCGAACGCTGAATTTCCACAATTCTGACTGATGACTAAGTATATTTATCCATGTAGTATTACTTTTATCCTTCTCATCTGTTCTTCTACCTTCTCGTATTAGTATCATTATTATGATTATTATTACTTGGTTCTTTTGCATGTACACTGAGAACTTGTTCACTGGAGACAAATTCCTTGTGTGTCTAATCACCCTTTGGCAATAAAACCTATTCTGTTCTATTCTATTCTGCTCTGCTCTGCTCTGCTCTATTTCTGTTTTTATTTGTATTTTATCAAATATTAACCAATACCCTGGCATTGCCCGGGTATTTATTAATAGGGGGGAAATGTCCGGACCAAATGTAATTTCTAATGTTGGATTTTCCCACTTACCAGAGGGAGCCCCTTATGGAGTACTGCAAAGCCATTACCATGGCAACGCCACTGCCTGCACAGCAGAAGCCATTTTACAGCAGTACAGTAGAAGCCATTTTAAGGCACAACAGGCTGTATCTTAACAGAACATACACTCCCAAGGGGCTTTAGGGCTGTCTTACCCCCACAATATTTTTTTCCAGAGAGTAAGTCATGTGTGTACCACGTTTGGTTGAAATTGCTATAGGCGTTTCAGAGTTATGCTGGAACATACACACACAGCTATTTATATACAGATAGAGATAGAGATAGAGATGATATAGATATAGATATAGATATAGATATAGATATAGATATAGATATAGATATAGATATAGATATAGATATAGATATAGATATAGATATAGATATAGATATAGATATAGATATAGATATAGATGATATAGATGATATAGATATAGATATAGATATAGATATAGATATAGATATAGATATAGATATAGATATAGATATAGATATAGATATAGATATAGATATAGATATAGATATAGATATAGATATAGATATAGATATAGACATAGACATAGACATAGACATAGACATAGACATAGACATAGACATAGACATAGACGATACAGATACAGATACAGATACAGATACAGATACAGATAGATAAAGATATAGATATAGATCCTGGTGATCTAATGGTCATATCTAAATCCTACATTCTTTCTGTAGCAGGGCTCATCTGGATAAATATTTACTTTTTAAAAAAGTATTCATCAGGCTTTTTCTCTATTAGGTAGATCATATCCTATCTTTCACAAACCGATCTTTCTTTTTAAATCACAGTCATTTTAAGCTCTCGTGATTGATAAATTGCCTAACTACAATAGGTCATCATAAGTGTTGGGCAAATTCTAAATATGCATAAGTTCTTTTCCTCACATTGCTGTTATAGTTCTCTAACAAAGTACACCTTCTCCAGGTAGTACAGACAACAATGATGCAATTCAGATAGTCCTCAACTTACAACCACAATTGGGATCTGAATTTCTGTTATTAAGCAAGGCAGTTGTTAAGACAGTTTTGCCTGATTTTATAACCACTTTTTGCCACGGTTCTTAAGCGAGTTGTTGCATTTGCTAAGCGAATCATGCAGTCATTAAGTCAATCCAGTTTTCTCCCATTGACTTTGCATGTCAGAAACAGGCTGGAAAGGTCACAGATGGGGATCATGTAATCCTGGGCATCATGCAACCATCATAAACATATGCCGTTTGCTAAGTGCTCGAATGTTGATCATGAGTTTGTGAAGATACTGCGACAATCGTAAGTGTGAAGACTGGTTGTAAGTCCATTTTATTCAGCCGTAACTTTGAATGATTGCTAAATGAAAGGTCCTAAGTTGAGAACTAACTGTAGATGGGTAGCAAGAAGAAATTATTCTCAAGAAGCTGATAGAGAAATAGATACAAACCTGAAATGTATTTGAATATAAGTATCTCTGGTTGGTAGTTGGGCTGTTGGTCCATTGTCAATTCAAAATGTACTGGCTTCCTGGGCGGGACTTACTGATGGTAGCAGCTAAACACAGCTGCTCCCGTATTACCAGTGGCGTTATCTGTTAAGATGATCATCCATCAGACATCTGACAGACACCTTCCTCTTCGGGAAAAGAAGGGAAAGGAGAGAAGTTTTGTCAAGCAAATGCCTTTCTGATCTTTGCAGCTTTTGTGTCTGTGAAGAGAAGGGGGAGCAGCTGAAGGCAGAACTGCTCCGCGCTGGAAATCTCCGGCTGCCTGGCAGCCCCAAGTAAGATTCCCTCCCACTCAGTTCAAAGATTGATTTATCTGATTCCAAAACGAGCAGAATTCGTATGCGAGATCATTAATTGTCTATTTAAATCTAGCTTCTTTGCTACAAAATCCTCTTCCGTTACTTTACCTACTTAAAGAAGTGTCTAAAATGGCGACGAGCCAGTTGAATTGCTGACTAATATTGTTTATCTAATTAAACGGAGTCTCAAAACATTGTCAATTCAAAATGTACTGACGACGTCTCCTCGTATGGTGACAAATTGTTTGCAACCAAATTGCCAAGCTGGGAGCTCAGACCAACAGCCCAGATACAAACTTGTATATTTAAATATAGGGCAAGTATAGCTTCTAGCTACAACCGTCACCCCTTGATTTATTATTAAAATTTATTTATTTATTATTAAAACTTGTATGCCGCCCACTCTTGGAAGACTCAGGGCGGCTTACAAATAAGAAGGGGGGGGGATATAAAAAAATAAAAAACAACAATTAAAAATTCAGGAACATTCATAACTTAGGATGGGGCTGGATGAATCAACAGCCCCAGGCCTGCCGGAACAGCCAGGTCTTAGTCGCTTCACGGAAGGCCGGAAGGGTAGTAAGGGTCCGGATCTCAACGGGGAGATTATTGATTATTAGAAAGTAGCATTTTTAACAGGCAGCGCTGGGGTGTTTTCAAGGCATCAAAAATGTGCAGGACTACCTCATTTTTTAAGAAGGCAAACCTTCCGTTTCATCCTTAGCATCTTCTCCATTCCTACGCTAACTCAACTTACCTGAAGGTGAGTTGCTACAAAAGAAGCATTGTTCTCCCTTCTTATTTTTGTTGAGGGGGATATGAAGAGGGAATGACAGCTGCATACCTATGTTTGATTTAAACAAATAATTGCAAAAGCAAAGGTAAGATCCGTGCCATTCTAACAAACGAATCTGACTCATGGGGATTTTTTTTTTAAATCATTAAAGAAAAGAAAGAAAGAAAGAAACAGTTCCATCGCGAGTCCCAATTTAAATTCCACATCAAACTCCCCGACACAGATTGGGAGTTAAATCTCCGAGCTTCTGGTGCGGGTCTCTGGCAGGTCACCCAAATCCAGTCACTCAAACATTTTGTTAGTGCTTCTCCTGCACTTACGTAAGTGATGCTGTTTGACACCTCAGAGACAATTTCTCGTGTTAGATGGGTTGCAAACGAGCACATGGTCCAGAATAATTAACAGTAGCACTTCAGTCCTTTTTCTGACAGAGTTGTGTTTCTTGTGTATTTTGTGCTGGTCTGTCTACTTAGCTGTAGCCAACCATGCCTGAAAGACAAGGAAGACAGAAGATGGACAAGAGTGTCATTGATCAAACCTCTTTTGCTGTAATTAGAAATGTACAGGGAATAAATTATTCTCACACTCAAGCTGTCCAGCCTTGTACAAATAATAACACAACTCAAGGAAGCAATCTGTTCCTAGGGAGGGTGGACAGAATTTGCAACAAAACGTTTTTCTACTGCCTGATTAGCTTTCCTGGAGCTTATGAGATAAAATTTGCTCTGTCGATAGAATCCAAAATAATAGAATTGTTCCTAGTTTCTTTTTTTTAAAAAAAACTCATGGAAACTAGACAATTTCATCGATAAATGATCACAGATCTCTAACGTTTCATTTGGTCTCCATAAAATTAGTGGATTTGAGAGCATTCAAGTGGGTTGTTGAACTAAAGGAATAACAAAACAACTCGATAACAACGGGAATGATTGCGCTTTTCAAATATTCTATCAATGTCTTGATTTTATCCGGATACAGAATTTGCATTACCTTCGGGAAATTGCTTTCATACGTTTATTTGGGAAAAGAGCTAAGCAAATTTTGGTTGTTCCTCATTCCACCTATTTGAAGTCATTTGAAAAAGGTGGGGTGTTATTTTTTTATGCCGTAGGAAATTCAAGAGCCCCTAAAAATCCTAAGGCTCGGGGTTTTTTTGTTCTTGAAATGTTTTAAATAAGACTCTGCCTTTTAAATGTACTTCTCCTGGTTGTATTGAAACGCAGCCCAAGGTCTCTCTGAGCAGGCCAAGAAAATAACAAGGATTTTGCAGGGTTGATTTAAACCCGGTAGATTTCCAGAAAGCAACACATAAAATGATTCAAAAGATGAGCTTTTTTGGAACCGGAAAGTTGCCTTGACACATTTATTAAATTTCCAGACATGCGTTCACGACTTCTCGCTTCCCTTTCCATTCCCTTGCCTTTTTAACTTTGTATTTCTAACAACGGATTGCAGTTGTGCTGGAAAAAATAGAACATAGCAAGCAAGCAGATTACAACATTGTTTCGCCTGCACTTTTGAAGGTTTTTCCTGCACCTGTTTCGGATTTTATTTCCTAATCTTGACTTTCAACAAAGTTGTTTAGGAAACAGTTGCATGTGAATAATGTTGGAAAATAACACAATCCTTGGCATGTACGGGTGCCCCCTATATGGATTTAATATATGAAATATCTCTAGATACAGTTATTGATTTATATCATTTATACAAAACAATTCAGTCCGAAATTTCTATTGCTAAGCAAGACAGTCGTTAAGTGAGTTTGGCCTCATTTTACCACCTTGCTTGTCACAATGGCTAAGTAAACCACTGCACTTGTTCGTAATATGGTTGTTAAGTGAATCTGGCTTCCCCATAGACTTTGTGAGCAGGTCGCCAAAGGTGATCACATGACCCCGGGAAACTGCAACTGACATAAATACATGCCAGTTGCTGTGGCCAAATTCTGATCATGTGACCATAGAAATGCCGCAACGATTGTAAGTATGAAAAACAGTCATAAGACTTTTTTTTTTCAGTGCCCTTGTAAGTTCAAACGTTCATTAAACAAATGAACATTAAACAAATCAAGGATTACCTGTATAGTCGTATATATATATATACACTAGACATGGTGGTGCAGTGGTTAGAATGCAGTATTGCAGGCTAATTCTGCTGACTGCTGGCTGTCAGCAGTTTGAGTCTCACCGACTCAGAGGTGGGTTTCTACCGGTACGGTATGGTACGGTTTGGCCGAATAGGTAGCAATTCTGGCGGACACAAGACCATACTGGTTCTATCCTTGGCGGCGCCATCTTGATTTTCTGTTCTGCACATGTGCAGAACAATCTTCACTAAAATAATGTAATTTTTGTAATGCCGTGCGCATGCACAGACCATTTTAAGTGTAAATGATTACATGCGCGGAGGACAAACCGTTTCGGGTTCCAAACCGGAAGTAATGGTGGCAGGAACCTACCCCCGCACCAGCTCAAGATTGACTCAGCCTTCCATCCTCCCCAGGTCAGCAAAATGAGGGCCCAGATTGTTGGAGGCAGTAGGCTGACTCTGTAAAACCGCTTAGAGGGAGCTGTGAAGCGGTATAGAAGTGTAAGTGCAATTGCTATCTGCATATATTTCCAATTTCTTATAAAAACTGGGTCCCCAAGGTGCCAAGCGGTTAATAGTCCCTTATCCTGATTCAAGACGAACAGGCAAAGGCAGAGAGAAAAAGAATGAAAGAGAAAACGGAACATTTGTGGACAGCAAATCATATCCACTGATATAGGAAGTCATAGAGTCACTAGATGATGTTTCACGAACGTCTCAAACTGTACCTCTTGTGCCTTTTCTGAAAAGAGCTTTTTCCAAAGACCTTCGAAATGTTTTCAATAAGAAACCAAGCCAGAACTAAAGTTCACTTCTTGGATGAGAAGAGAAATGTTTTGAAAAGGGGGTGGGGGAAAAACCCCAAAAGTCCAGTTGCATTTTGTAAAAAGCACTTTTGAGACAGCCATGATCTGGATCAGGGATAGGTCACTGCCGGCTTGCAACCCAGTTACTGCTGGTTTGCAACCTGCGCACGCAATGTGCGTGCACGCCCCAGACACGTATTGCACGTGCGTGCAATGTAAATTGTTCTGTGCACATGCACAGAACAATTTATAGTGAACTGTGCACACGCAGTCAGTAAAATTAAAAATGGCTGCGACCAAGCGGCAGCGAGAGAACCAGTTCAGGGGCGTGTCAGACCTGAGTCGCTGCCAGTTCTGTGACCCAGGCCTGAATTCCGCTACCGGTTCGGCCGAACTGGGCCGAACTGACAGCAATCCACCTCTGATCTGGATGGTTAAACATTTCCAAAGACCTCCTGTGCCTTGGTACTACTATTTGTCACTTTCACTTGAGTTCCAAATGCCTACAAAATACAAGTAGTCCTTGACTTACAACCATTCATTTAATGACCATTTGAAATTACAATTCCACTGAAAAAAGTGACTTACAACAGTGGTGGGTTTCAGATGCCGTTGCAACCGGTACAGTTGCAATGGGGCCCGGCGCCCACCACATGAATGGGCGCAGTGTGTGCATGCATTGTTACCTCTTGTGATTCCTCCACAAGCTTCGGCGATACTCCAGCTGCTCGGCAGAGCATAGCGCAGGCGCTGTGTGCTCCGTGTGTGTGCACGGAAGTGCCGAAGAGCTCAAATATAGGGAAGGAGCTCGGGCAGGCAGTTGGGCCCTCAAATATAGGGAAGGAGCTCGGGCAGGCACTGGTACTGCCCGTACCAGGGCATATTGCCTGCAACCAATTTATAACCAATGCTCACATTTGTGGCTATTGTAGCATCGCCATAATCACAGGTTCAAAATTCAGGTGCTTGGTAACTGAGATACAATGGTTGCAGTGTCCCAGGGCTTTGTGATCCTTGGTAGTTCCCTGATGAGGGTATTGTTTTCTGCTTGGTTTTTGTCTGGTGTTAATCCCTGCTTATCTAGGTATAGACTACTGGAGAAGATGTAAAAGCTGCAAAAACAGGAGGCTGGCTTAGACAGGCATTTGATCTGATCTGATCCATCATTTCTCCTGTTGTTGTTTTTTCCTCCTCAAATAATTTAGCACACTTGTGAGAATCTCATGTCCTTCCTATGTCTTGCTTCTTGACAGCAACAGAAAAGCAATCCTCAAATGTAACACATGTTCTCTTCTATTACCGTTCCCCCATTGCCCGATTTTCCTTTTACTTTTCTTATTCCCCCCCCCACCTTGAAATATTACTTGATTGTGCATTCATTATAAAGACGAGGAAAGGCAATGATTAAACGAAAAACATATTTGGAATGCAGAGTTCATTTCAACCCATTTGGTTTTGTTGCACACAAATTAGATTTGCATTGCAACCTGCACAGCAGGAATTCCACTTGAAATCAAAGACAGATTCTTTTATGGGATTAGAAAGAAATATCTCCCGGAATGGAGAGAGCACCTTATTTTTTGTGTATAAAGATAGCACCCAAAATGAATAATGATCGTTTTTGTTATTCTATCCAGCTGTTGTAATTCTCTCCCTCCTGCAATTAAAAGAATTGAGGATCCTTTTCGTTACTTGGTTCGTGTTGACAAAACCAAACCAAAATTAAGATTCTTTCTTTTTCATAAATAGCTGATGATAACCTGACCTTATTTGAATTGTAATTGTAAATAGCTGGGAGCAAAACCGCGCAGGGTGAAATCATTTCAAGTGGCAATGTTAAATCACTTGTTTTGAAAACAGCCACTAGTTCAAACAGTTCCTGAAATGACGCCCCTATTTTTACAATTCAGATACAGCTTTGCAGCGATGCTTTCCTTTTACAAATGAGGCCTTCGCATATTTCTCCCTGTCTCCATTTCAGCAGCGTACACCTAGTGCAGGGGTGTCAAACTCAAGGCCCAGAGGCTGGATCCGGCCCGCAGGGTGCTTAGATCTGCCCTGCGGCCCTGCCCTAGAAACAGCTGTTGGAAGAAATGTCCTTCTGGGTTCAGTTCCAAGTGGGGAAAAAGACAATGGAAACATGGAGGCTGCTTGGAAAGATGGTTTAATGGTGGACAGGATCACATGGCTTGAGCTCCTGAACAGAAAAGAGGGATCACGTGCTTCCAGATGTTGGGTGAAGAAGAAAAAGAGAGCAGGATACTGAACATCTCTGGTTTTATGCCCTCTCTGGCTCTTGATCTTGTATTCAGATTGGTTGTGGGACTCTCATGGGGCCATGCAGGGGCAACTCTTTGGGTTGCATTTTGAGTCCATGTTGGTTGAGCATTGCTTCTTCCCAAGTGCCCTGTGGTGAGATGGGTAAGGAGCTAATGCTATCATGCCTTAATCCCATCACCCTGGAGCCAAGGCGGGGGGAAGATCTTTGTTATATAGAATAGACTGGTTCAGGCATTTTAACAGCCCATTGACAAAGATGGGGGCTATTAAGAGTGAGTCTGTTTCCTGTCTAAAACATGACTCTCCATTTCTGATCTAGGGAAATATAATATTCTGCCTTTTCAATATTTCCCAAGATATTTCATTTTTCTAGGGGGGCGGTGTTGACTTCCTGCACAGCGAAGGACTGGGGTGCGGTGCCTCTGCCAGCAAAAATGGAGTTCAGAAGGGCATTGTGTGGCTGTCCCGAGCTCTGTTTTTTGTTGGCAGAGTGTTGTAGGAAGCTGCCTTCTTTTGAAGCCATTTTTCGCCCTCCAGAGGCTTCCGGAGTGCGAAAAACCAGGCCTATCGGCAAAATGGAAGTTCAGGAGCATACTTCCGGTTTGCTCGTAGGGCCAGTTTTAGTCCTCCGGAGCCTTCAGGGGCCTTCAAGAGGCTCTGGAGAGCAAAAAACGACCCCACGAGCAAACTGGAAGTGACTTCCAGTTTGTCCGTAAGGCCGTTTTTCGTCCTCCAGAGCCTTCAGGGGCCTCGGAGGGATAAAACCGGCCCTACAAGCAACCGGAAGTACATTCCCGAACTTCTGGTTGCCTATAGGGCCAGTTTTTCATGCTCCGGAGGGCCTCCAGGGGGGTAGGGAGGCTGTTTTTGCCCTCCCCAGGGCTCCTATGAAGCCTCTGAAGTCTGGGGAGGGCGAAAAAAAGCACACCAAAAAATGGGGAGAGAGCGTTGGTCGTGTGGGCATGCGCGCTGGGGTCGTGCGCATAGCATTGTGGGTGTGGCACGCCCATGCATGATTCCCCTGCGCTTCCTCCCACTTTTGGCATGCGAGCCACAAAAGGTTCACCATCACTGACTTAGAAGGATAAGGTACTGTTGAAAACGCGAAGAAGAAAACACGAGGAAGGAATCCACTTAAAAGAACTAGAGATGCCAGACCGAGCTATATATCCCACTTGAGATCGGCTTGCAGTTTAGAAAACTCTCTTTCTCAAACCAGGGCAAAACAATCCCTGCATTGTCCTGTTCATCTTATTGATAAAAAAAAAGAAAGCAAGGATGTTCTCTCGTTATAGCCTCTTTTATGCCTCTTATGCATACACTTTATCACCGTTATTGTAGATAAGCAGGAGAGAGGCATTTGTAAGGCCATAACACGTTGATCAATATTGATACTCACATTAGAAAGCCAGAGATAAGAGCTGCCTCCCCACAGACCAGAGGACTGTTATACATTGTCGTCTTATATACTTGTCCCGCCTAAGAGGTGAATCAGGTAAGTTAAGAGAGAAGTTCGTTTGCTTGCTTTTTCTGCCACTGGTGGTAGATTTATCTGATCTTTATAGGTATTATGTACTCAGCTTAATATGAATTAAGTGAGGCGAAATATTCAGGAACAACAGCTTTATTGGTTAACAACAACTCGCTCGTCAGAACAGAACAGAGAACTCTGGTTTGACAGCTATTTACAGTGCCGCTGTCAAACCGGCAACCAATCAGAACAACGCTGGCTCCAGCTGACGACGCCTACACGTTCCAGCCAATCCTGTTCACCCGCCAGTGCTGATTGACAACTTGCGGTTGCCATGGTTCAGACACAACAATAGGCGGTCCTCGACTTACGAACACAATGACTTATGGCTGGTCTCAACATTTCTGTGACCATGTGATCAAAATTCAGGCCCTGGACAACTGGTATGCATTTATGACAGTTGCAGCACCCCGGGGTGACAATTATTATTGTATATAATCATGGTGGCGAACCTATGGCACCCATGGCCGAAATGGCATGTGAAGCCATCTCGCCTGGCATGTGAAGTGTCGCCCGTTCCTCGTCCGGGTTTCTGGTGTGCATGCGTGTGTGACAATCGGCTGGACTTTGTGCGTGTGGCAGTGCCAGAAACTGGAAGAGCTGGTCTTCCGTTTTCCGGTGTAAGCATGAGCGCTGGCCAGCTGGTGGTCATGTGCACAGTCATGCCAGTAACCAGAAGTGTCGCTGGCTGGTGCACCTGTGCCTGCTGGAAACCAGAAGTGCATTTCCTGACACGCACATACTCCCTGCAGCTCCTCTTCCGGGTTGCATCCCAGGCTAGTGCGCACCAGGGGTGGGTTCCTGCCAGTTCTAACCTCTTCTATAGAAGAGTTCCACAAATCTACAGTGCCATTTAGAACCGGTTCCAGCTCCCTCCCCACTCCCACCGCACATCATCAAGATGAAGAGCGAGAGGAGGAATTCTGGGAGTTGAAGTCCACAAGTCTTAAAGCTGTCAAGTTTAAACACCCCTGTGGTTTTTCTTTTCTGAAGGGTTAGGGGTGCAAGGGTCTTGTAACTTGACAACTTTAAGACTGGCGCGCTTCAAATGCCAGAGTTCCTCAGCCAACATTTTGGTTGCTAAGCAAGAGCGTTGTTAAGTGAGTTTCACCACATTTTACAAGTTGGCCACGCCCACCCAGTCACATGACTGCCAAGCCACTCCCACTTGATCACATGGCTGGCAAGCCACTCCCACCCAATCACATGGCCAGCAAGCCACTCCCACAAAGCAGGCCACACCTACAGAAGAGGTTCTAAAAAATTTTGAAACCCACCACTGGCGCGCACGCTCCCTTTTTAACATTCGGTGCCGAAAAGGTTTGCCATCACTGATATATAACCTTCCCAACTGGCTTCCAACACGTAAAGTCAATGGAGGACGCTGGATTCGCTTAACAATGGTGTGACTCGCTCAACATGTGTGAGGTTCGCTTAACAATTGCGGTGATTCGCTTAAACAACCCTGACCCAAAAAAAAAGTTGTAAAATTGGCCGTGACTAATTTAACAATTGTTTCATTTGGCAGTTCCTATCCCAACTGTGATCGTAAGTAACTACATACTCCAGCTTTACAAAGTGTTGAGCTACTGCTCCCATCAGCCCTGGCCCTTCAGTTCTTGGGTGCTGTGAAACAGGACACATGATGGTTTGCTGGATTGGGGAAATCATTGCTTGAATTCTATTAGAGCAGGGGTGTCAAACTGAAGGCCTGGGGACCAGATCCGGTCCATGGGGTGCTTAGATCTGGCCTGCTGGGCCCAGGGGTGGGTTTCAACCGGTTCGCGGCAGTTCTCGCGAACCGGTTGGTCGGCGAACCCGGAAGTAAGTAACTTCCGGGAACAGTGAAGGGCCCACCCGCCCGCCCGCACTCCTTACCCGGTTTTGACGAGTTCTGCGCTTCTACGCATGCGCAGGACGCATACAGCGCCTGCACGATCCTCCAGGAGCAGCTGGAGCATCGCACAGACGCTAGTACGCATGCGTGCACTGCGCGCGTGCACGAGGACGCCGCCGGCCCCGTTCCAACTGAACCGGTTGGAACGGGGCGAGAAACCCACCCCTGGCTGGGCCGCTCTGGAAACAGCAAAGGACTGGCCTGCGATGCCTCTGCCAGTGAAAACGGAGCTTGCGAGGACCGCCTGGCGCCCTCCTGAGCTCTGTTGTCACTGGAAGAGGGTTGCAGGATGCCGTCGCAGCTGAAAACGGAGCTTGGGAGGCCGTTTTCACTGGCAGAGCGCTCGGGCCACCATAGGCGCCCCCAACATGAGCGACATCAAGGTAGCCACGCCCACCTTGGCCATGTCCACCCAGCCCCTTGAAGTGAAACACAACCCTGATTTGGCCCTCAATGAAATTGAGTTTGACACCCCTGTATTAGAGAATATGTCTCTGCGATAGGAAGCCGATTTCTGCCCGTAAATTGTTCTGCATGCTTTGTCTGCCTTCAGTGAGTGTTCAGTGAGGAAAATAAATCCTGTTTTTGTAGAACCTTTTCACATTCTGATCGACTGTTCGTTTGATCACGCTCCCCTCTCTTTGCTGCTTACTCCCAATGTAATTTTTTCCTCCACTGGTTTTTCTTCATTGCAGTTAATGGCCCAGTAAACACAACTGTGTGGAAACACCCAAAGATGATATTCCCAAATATTAATTCATGGTTTGAATGTATGCATCCATCAGATTCTTTTTCAAGCACTGAATCGTAGTTTGCCTGAAGCACCCTACTATGGGTAAATTCTGGGATTCTTAGTCTGGTTTTGAAAAAAAAAAAACACTTGGGAAGGCAGAGGGGGTTAACACCGCCTTCAATCATCTACTAATTACTTATTAAGCAAATGTATAAGGCCGCCAAACTCACACGCAGGTGACTCCAGGTAGTTTACAACATTAAAATCCTCAACATTAAAGCCATACTCCCCCACACACTCTATACATGGCAGCAGCAACACAATTAAACGAACCTCTTGATTGGCTCTGTTTCTGGCATGCTGACAAAACCTCATGGAAAAGAATAACAGAATAATAGAGTTGGAAGGGACCTTGGAGGTCTTCTAGTCCAACCCCCTGCTTAGGCAGGAAACCCTAAACCACTTCAGACAAAGGGTTATGCAACATCTTCTTAAAGACTTCCAGTGTTGGGGCATTCACAACTTCTGGAGGCAAGCTGTTCCACTGATTAATTGTTCTAACTGTCAGGAAATTTCTCCTCAGTTCTAAGTTGCTTCTCTCCTTCATTAGTTTTCATCCATTGCTTCTTGTCTCCTACCCTCAGGTGCCTTGGAGAATAGTTTGACTCCCTCTTCTTTGTGGCAACCCCTGAGATATTGGAAAACTGCTATCATGTCTCCCATAGTCCTTCTTTTCATTAAACTAGACCAGTGGTGGGTTCAGGGTGGTACGGCCCGGTACGGGCATAGCGGTGGTTGCTGGGAGCAGCGGCCACCGTACTGGAACAGTGTCGATGGGCCCTCCCGCCGGCCGACGTTCCTTACCTCTATTTAAGGAAAATGGTTACTTGAGCACTTGTGCTTAATGTTACTTTGCTGTTTTAGTATTTATTTCCCCAGTTCGCATTTTAGAGATGGCCTCCTGATTTTGAACCCGATTCCTTGCGTGCATTTCTCTGTGTGTGTGTGTGTGTGTTCCACACACACATCCATCCCCATCAAACATCCAAGGGATGACATTTCCCCTCGACTGTTTTGGCTGCAACAGTGCCTGATGGGTCGAAGCCATTTTCCATCTGAAAAGGAATAAGGGAAGAGCCAGCAGTGTCAACATAAATTGAGTTAGAGCTGAGATCAAAAACCCCTCAAAGTAAATCCATTGGGATCTTGCTTTTGCTCTCCTGCACACAGGGAGATGGGGAAGCAGGAAGGGAAAGAGACTTGCTGAAGAAGAGTGGATCCATTTTGCGATATCCCTTTGATGAACACATTTTGAGCACCTATCATATTTTATTTAATTTTATGGCTGACCTTTATTGAGGGGAGGGGGAGAGAGAGAGAGAGAGAGACCCCTTTCTTTCCCCTGCCCATAAAGCCATAACGTTCCCTAAAGTTTTATGATGCCTCTGAGCTCAGAGGAAAATTCTTCAGCTAATTTTTGTTCTTATGTACACTTTGCCCTTTTCAATCAGTGAATTTGCATGGGGGGGGGGGAAACACTTGGCTCGTTTTCCTGATCGGTGTACATTTCTTAGAACAGCTGAATCGATGTTACACTCCCAGCATGAACAAAACACCAGTGTGATCATACAGGACAGGAAAAGCTTCCCCTTTAAAATGGCCCATGTTTTTCTCACACAAAACCAGCCCGTGCGATACAGGTAGTCCTCAACATAACTGACAAGGTTCCAAATAGCATCCAAAAGTAAATCAGAGTCCAAGGCAAAGTATTGCTCAAAGTTCCAATTTATTAAGAGAGCCATGTTGGCCCAGCTGGGAAAATCCGAATCTGAAAGCTTCCCGGTTTTCCCAACGTATTTGAAAGTTCAAGATCTTGTCTCCATACCCACAAGTCCATCACATGGTCCAATCTTCCACTACCGTGCTGGCAGTTCCACCCATCCAGTTCCGGTCAGGTGCAGAGGTGCAGAGACAAAGGATAGCAATATAGCAATAGCAGTAGACTTATATACCGCTTCATAGGGCTTTCAGCCCTCTCTAAGCGGTTTACAGAGAGTCAGCATATTGCCCTCAACAATCTGGGTCCTCATTTTACCCACCTCGGAAGGATGGAAGGCTGAGTCAACCCTGAGCCGGTGAGATTAGAACCGCTGAACTGCTGATCTAGCAGTAGCCTGCAGTGCTGCATTTAACCACTGCGCCACCTCGGATGACCTTGGCTTTCTAGGAAGTATTTTGTTATGGCTACGTAGTATGCAACTCCTTACAATCCCCCCTCCCATTTCCCTACAATAGAAAATGCAGAATAATAGAAAGTGTGGCAGGCCAAAGATCCAAAAGAAAAGATGGCTGCAGGCCTGACAAAGACCATCATTGCGCCCAAAATTACTGTTGCTAAGCAAGACAGCGGTGAAGTGAATTTTGCCCCATCTTACGACTTTTCTTGGCTCAGTCGTTGAGGGAATCACGTCAGCTGTTAAGTCAGTAACAAGGCTGTTAGCAATAGCATTTAGACATATATGTCTCTTCATCGTGTTTTACAGACTCAGCATGTTGTCCCCAACAATCTGGGTCCTCATTTTACTGACCTCAGAAGGATGGAAGCAGGGGTGGGCTTCAGAATTTTTAGCAAGGGGTTCTCTGCCCGGTTGCTGGGTGGGCGTGCCTAGTCAGCTCCTGGCAGGGGGCGTAGTTTGCCCTCCCTGGGCTCAAGAGGCTTTTTCTGAGCCTCCGGGAGGGCAAAAACGGCCTCTCTAGGATCTGGAGGCCAGAAATGAGACCGTTTCCAGCCTTCCCAAACTTCCAATAGGCCTGTTCTTTGCCCTGCACTTACCTGCATCCAAAATGGGCCGCGTGGGGACTCCTGGGAAGCGAGGGGTGGGCGGGGCCAGCCAGGAGTAGGATTTGGGGGTTCTCCGAACTGCACAGAATCTTAGCTAGAGGTTCTCCTGAACCACTGTGATGGAAGGGTAAACTGTGAGCCGGTCAGGATCAAACTGCTGACAGTGAGCAAAGTCAGCTTGCAATATTGCATTCTAAGCACTGCACAATCACGACTCCTGTTAAGTGAATCTGACTTTGCTTGTCAGAAGGTTGTAAAAGATGACCACATGACACCCGGACACTGCAACCAATTGCCAAGCATCTGGATTTTGATCATGTAGCCATGGAGATGCTGCAACAGTCGTAACTGTGGAAAAACGGTCATAAGTCACTGTTTCCAGCGCTGTTGTAACTTTGAACGGTCTCTAAATACAATACAATACAATACAATACAATACAATACAATACAATACAATACAATACAATACAATACAATACAATACAATACAATACAATAGCAGAGTTGGAAGGGACCTTGGAGGTTTTCTAGTCCAACCCCCTTCCTAGGCAGGAAACCCTATACCGTTTCAAACAAATGGCTATCCAACATCTTCTTAAAGACTTCCAGTGTTGGGGCATTCACAGCTTCTGGAGGCAAGAAATTCCACTGGTTAATTGTTCTCACTGTCAGGAAATTTCTCCTTAGTTCTAAGTTGCTTCTCTCCTTGATTAGTTTCCACCCATTGCTTCTTGTCTCCTATCCTCAGGTGCGTTGGAGAATAGTTTGACTCCCTCTTCTTTGTGGCAACCCCTGAGATATTGGAACACTGCTACCATGTCTCCCCTAGTCCTTCTTTTCATTAAACTAGACATACCCAGTTCCTACAACTGTTCTTCATATGTTTTAGTCTCCAGTCCCCTAATCATCTTTGTTGCTCTTCTCTGCACTCTTTCCAGCCTGGTTGTAAATCAAAGACTGCATATAATCCAATATGACTACCATTCCTATATCACAGCTTGCCAATTGCATTTTTGTGATGCACAATTCAAGAGGCCACCTGGCTTACAGTTTGTGCAATGGCAGTCTATTACTGCTATTTAGAAATAAACGCTCCAGAATTCAGTGAGACTTTATTCCCAAGATCCAAATGAAGTTAAGATGATGGTAAAGAACGGTACGAGCAATCCTTGGAGGAAGTTTATAGGAGGAATGTAATAAATTATATTAGAACCACTTTGAAGTTCCCAGGAGGACAAGTTATAATTCAATGTGATGCAATGCAGTGCATCCGTTCAATAATTTATTTCAAGTCTGCCAAGGGCAAGGAACAAAATTAAGACCAAGGATCAGATTCTTTCCCCATTCTTCTTATGTAGACCATATGATGTCACAGAGGTGGAAGCCAAAACTTAATTCTCATCCCCCATTCATGACGTCCAGTTTCAAGGTCTCCAGGGGGTGGGGTGCTCAACCCATAGCTTTGGTCCTCTCAACTACATCAGATCAGAGGTGGGTTGCTCCTGGCTCGGCTCCACCCACCCACCTAGAAGCGTTGCGCGCACAAGAGCAAACCGGTAGTAAAATAAAAATGGAAACCCACCTGGTGATGGGTTTCAAAAGTTTTTAGAACCTCTTCTGTAGGTGTGGCCTGCTTTGTGGGAGTGGCTTGCCAGCCATGTGACTAGTTGGGAGTGGCTTGCCAGCCATGTGACTGGTTGGGAGTGGCTTGCCGGCCATGTGACTGGGTGGATATGGCCAACGTGTAAAATGTGGTGAAACTCACTTAACAACGCTCTTGCTTAACAACCAAAATGTTAGTTCAGAAACTCCGGCATTTGAAGCATGCAAGTCTTAAAGCTGTCAAGTTACAAGACCCTTGCACCCCTAACCCTTTAGGGAAAAAACCCCAGGGGAGTTCAAACTTGACAGCTTTAAGACTTGTGTGCTTCACCTCCCAGAATTCCTCCTCTCACTCTTCATCTTGATGATGTGTGGATGGGTGGGGGAAGGGAGCTGGAACTGGTTCTAAACGGCACTATAGATTTGGGGAACCTCTTCTATAGAAGAGGTTAGAACTGGTAGAAACCCACCCCTGAACCCACCACTGTATCAGATGTTCACCCTTTAGGAACGGTATGGTCAACTGTCTATGGAGATTCTCAGTCATCCAGGTCACGGTTGTCCCAAAGGTGCTTCCTCCCCCGCTACTCCCAAGAGGCAACTGGACTTTCTGAAGACTTTTTCTCTGAAGACTTTTCGCTTCTCATCCAAGAGGCTTCTTCAGCTCTGACTGGGTTAATGGGGAATGATCGATTGAGACTTTGACTAATTTGCAGGCCTTCCAGCTGGACCATCTGCAAGTATCTGCAACTATCCAGTTAAGCCTGTCCTGGATCTTCCCTACATGGAGGAGGCATAGGGCAGAGGTCCCAAATCCCCAGTCCATGGACCAGCACTGGTCCGCAGCATGCCAGAAATCAGTGCGTGCAAACAAGAGAAGCCACAACGACAGGTTGCAGGCAGCACATGGAACCATGCCCTTTTCGCTCCACTGAAAAATTTCTCTCCGCGGAACCAGTCCCTGATACCCAAAAGGTAGAGGGTCGATGGCGTAGGGCAATCAAGAAAAGCTGTTTGCAGACTGTCCAGGGGTGAAGATGATGTTATCCATTCAGTCATGTCCAGCTCTTGGTGATTCTAAGGGCCAGGTCTCTCCACATCTTCTGATCTTGCACACCATTTCTTTGAGTTGTTCTATGCTCTGCCTGGTGTCAGCCTTGATGTGTTCTTTCGCAGCCTGGTTTCCTTTTACTGCTACCTCTTCCGAACAGTGGAGTAGAGTGGAGTGGAGTACAGCGATAGCCTTGAAGAAGGGATTGAAAAACCATTAAATAAACACTGCTCTGAAAGAGAGTAGCGGGTGAGCAAGAAACTCAAGCTTGGCCCATCTTGATTCTCTTTAGCATTAGAGGATGAAGAAAATAACTATGACTGGTTTTCAAGATTCTACAGTATAGGGCTGAGATCCAGTAGTATTTATGGAGTCTGTGGCTTGATATAACCTACATTGAAGGACCAAAAGGTGCCTGCAAACCAAGCAATAAAGATCTGAGCTTTTTCAGTCTTCTCTCTTTGGCAAAAGTAGGTATCTAAAATGAAAAGCCACTTAATCAGGGGTGAAATCCAGCAGGTTCTGACAGGTTCTGGAGAACTGGTAGTAGAAATTTTGGGTAGTTCGGAGAACCGGCAAATGCCACCTCTGGCTGGCCCCAGAGTAAGATGGGAATGGAGATTTTGCAGTATCCTTCCCCTGGAATGGGGATGGAGTGGAGATTTTGCAGTATCCTTTCCCTGGAATGGGGAGGGAATGGGGATTTTACAGTCTTTCCCCTGGAATGGAGATGGAATGGGGATTTTGCAGTATCCTTCTCCTGGAATGGGGATGGAGCGGAGATTTTGCAGTATCCTTCCCCTGGAGTGGGGAGGGAACGGGGATTCTGCAGTATCCTTCCCCTGGAATGGGGAGGGAATGGAGATTTTGCAGTATCCTTCCCCGGGAGCGGGGAGGGAATGGAGATTTTGCAGTATCCTTTCCCTGGAATGGGGATGGAATGGAGATTTTGCAGTATCCTTTCCCTGGAATGGGGAGGGAATGGAAATTTTGCAGTATCCTTCCCCTGAAGTGAGGTGGGAATGGAGATTTTGCAGTATCCTTCCCCTGGAGTGAGGTGGGAATGGAAATTTTGCAATATCCTTCCCGGGGAGTGGGGAGGGAATGGAAATTTTGCAATATCCTTCCCTGTGAGTGGGGAGGGAATAGAGATTTTGCAGTATCCTTCCCCTACCACACCCACCAAGCCATATCCACAGAAACAGTAATAAAAAAAATTGAATTTCACCACTGCACTTAATTCAGGTTGACGGGGAAATTCTGCGATTGGAAGTCTTCATTTCTGAAAGTTGCTGTGGCTGTGGAACACTGGTCCGGAACATGCCTAACAAGAAATGCTCTTTTTTTTTTTAAAGAAAAAGTGAAACTAGCATTTAATAGACTAACAGAAGGGGCCTTGGAGGTCTTCTAATCCAACCGTCTACTCAAGGGGGACACCCTGTACAAGTAGCCCTTGGCTTACAATCACAATTGAGCCCAAAACGTCTGTTGCTAAGTGAAACTGTTGTTAAGTGAGCTTTGACCCATTTTACAACCTTTCCTGCCACAGTTGTTTCAGTGAATCACCACACCTTAAGTTAGCAACACGGTTCTTAAGTGAATCTGGCTTCCTCATTGACTTTGCTTGTCAGAAGGTCACAAAAGGGGAAATCGCACAATCCGGGGTCACTGGAACCATCATAAATATGAACCGGTTCCCAAACATCTGGATTTTGATGGCGCAATGATGGGGATACTGAAACCATCTGAAGCGTGAAAAATGGCTATAGGTCTTTTTTTTCCCTCGGTACTGTGGTGAATTTGAACAGTCACTAAACAAACTGTTGTAAGTTGAGGACTACCTGTTTAAGACAAAGGGTTGTCCAATTGTCCACTTCAAGGAAAATACCATCACCCAGCCTTCTCCCTGGCATGAAGCTTGGCTTTGATACAGAGCGAGTTTCCCCTTCTCTCAGCTGAAAGTGATACGACGTTATTTCCTCCTTGCTGCATTCTGCCGAATTTACAAACATGGAAGCCGCCTCCTGACATCTCTATGCGTCCATCCAGCATCTACCTAATTTCTTTGAGGGCCGCATCAGTATTATGTTTGACTTCATGAGGCCCAGGGTGGGCATGGCCAGCTGAACATCACTTGTGTTGTGGTCCACCGGCAATCTGCAAAGCTGGCAGCAGATTCAGACAGTGAGGAGGTCGGGAGGGAACATGGGCCAGTCCTGGAGTCTGGAGAAGGCTCTGATGAGGGCTCTGTGTCAGAGGCAGAGAAGGGGCCAGAGCCATCTGACAGTTATCAGCTGCCTTCTGAATCAGACATCAGTGAGACAGACAAACAGGTGGAGCCTGTTCCCAATGTGTGCGCATGTGCAGAATTGCCAAACAAAGGGAACAGTTAAAGAACAGGGGTCGACTTGGGAGTAAGGCCACAGGTGGACGATGAATGGCCCCTCCCAGGGGAAATGAAAGAGGAGCGAAAGGGGAGTGGAGCTTGCAGGAGACCATTAGTTCGCTTAATTGGTTTGTGACTCTCTGAGACTCCTTGCCAAGTTTTGCAGATATCAGCCTGGCAGCTCTCCAAGCCAGATAAGGTCTGTGACTGTAAATCCTCCCTGGAAAGACTTTGCTGGATGTGGATGAGCAGGATTCACCGTCAATTAATAAAATGATTTTTTTGTTGGGATAAGAAGTTTGTTTCATGCTCTTGGGAAGCCTCGGTCAGAACAATGCCAGGGCAAATAAGAGGGAGGTAAGGGATCTCTTTTCCTATTACCAAACTTCATTGTCAAGCACCTTTTTTTTTTCCTTTCCAAAAACCTGAAATCTGCCTGTGTCAGGGGAGGAGAGTGATTATATGCTTTGATCAAGGCAAGTGCTAAATAAAGTAGAGAGGCAGAGAAGGGGGTTATAAATAACAGCAACATATGCATCAAGAGCTCCCCAAGTCGTGGGGGGGGGGTTAGAATTATCACAGACGCCACCTGTGCTGTGTGCTAATGTGACTTTTCTTTATTCCAGGCATCTGTTTTTAAAAAGCAGCTGTGGGTTTAGTACCACATCGGAAGTTTAATAAGGTACCTGTATTTAGTGACATTGTTATTTACCTTCCTGCTTCCTTACTTTTAGTATATTTGCAAATATATATATATATTTTGGAATGGAGCTAAAATGCAGAACATCCAGAAACTAAACTGATATGGGGGGGGGGGAAATCCCACTATGAAAAATGTATGATTTATATTATAATATTGGATGCAAAAGACAAAAAGAAAAACAGATTTTCACTGTCCAAACTTGTCCATAATCAACTGCAGGAGGGATTTACTTATAATACAAAAATTGTAGAAGTTGCACAAGCATTGGAGGAAAAGATTTAAAGAGAATATGATAACCACAGAATGAATTCAAGAACTCAAGAATGGACATTGAAAGTTACAAACCTAGCTGAGATGGCTAAAATATCGGCATATCTTAAAGACCACTCAAATGAGAGATATAAACGAGACTGGAAAAAATGGATTGACTATACACAAAACAAATACGGGACTAAGAAACTCCAGATAGCCTATGCTTAAGATTACGAATAATCTAAATTGTTCAAAGTTTGTGCAACAGGAAGAAGCTGAGTTCAACGCTGAGATGTTATTGACTTTCTTTTTTTTATTTCCTTTGTCTTAATATATTTTAGACTGTGTTTGCCAAAAATCTACACCGTGTACGGGCTCTGGGAAGTCGGGGGGGGAAGGGAGGTGGGGTCTTAGGGGGGAGGGGGGGGATATATAGTATGTGTTAGATTTTAAAGTAACGTGATTGCACTTGTATACTGTTGCTTTTTAATTCCAGTGTTAAAATAGGACAAGCTGAATATATTATTAGATAGTAGAAATACACCGAAGGGAGGAGTAGAGGGATAGAAGAAAGAGGGGTAGAGAGGGTGGGAGAGAGGATTGGAGGGAGAGTGAGAAGGAAGGGAGGGAGTGTATCGGGAGAGAGGAGTGGTAGAGGGGGAGGGGAAGTAGGGTAGAGGGGAATGATGGAGGGAAGATGGAAAGTTGGAGGGGGGCGAAAGAAAGGGTGTATGGAGGGTCGAAGAGGTACATTGGGTTTCTATTTTGGGGGGTATTGTTGACAAGAGGAATGGCTGTGTTTATTGTTTAATGTTATATGGCCCCGGTTATGCACAGTATATAGGTGACTGTACAAAAATGAAAATGGAAAATAAAAACACATTTAAAAGAATGAATTCAAGAGAATTCATCACACCATTTACAAGTTATTTCCACTATATGATTTCTTTCAAAAAATAATTATGTGGCTTTTCTATAGGTAGAAAAGGGCCACAACTGAAGCAAGTCCCACGACAGTGGGACACTGCAACGGTCATTGAACCAGTTGCCAAGCATCCAAATTTTGATCATGTGACCATGGTGCAATGATTTTGAAGTGTAAAAACTGGTTTGTTAAACGTATACAAGATAGCAGGTATAAGTATAAACGTGGACATGAACAAAGGAAATGAGTACAAATAAATGGGGCCAGTAGTACAGGGATGGTAGGCACGCTGCTGCACTTATGCACGCCCTCTTTACGGACCTCTTAGGAATGGGGTGAGGTCCACAGTAGACAATTTAAGGTTGAAGCCGGGAGGGTTTTGAGGATGTAACAACAGAGTCAGATAGAGCATTCCAGGCGTTGACCACTCTGTTGCTGAAGTAACATTTTCTGCAATCAAGTTTGGAGCAATTTATCTTGAGTTTCTATCTATTGTTTGCCCATGTATTATTGAGGTTGAAGCTGAAGTAGTCATTGACAGGCAAGATGTTATAGCAGACAATTTTGTGTACTATGCTTAGATTGAACCGTAGGCAGCGCAGTTCCAGATTGACCAGCCCAAAATTTCAAGCCTGGTGGCATAAGGGATTCTATTGTGAGTAGAGGAGTGGAAGACTCTTCTTGTGAAATACCGCTGGACCCGTTCAATTGTATTAATGTCCGATATACAGTCTGGATTCCAGGCAGACGAGCTGTATTTGAGAATTGGTCTAGCAAAGGTATTGGATGCCCTAGTTTGCAGTGCAATGTTACCGGAGAAAAAGCTTTGCAAAATTAGGTTAACAACTCTTAATGCCTTTTTGGCAATGCTGTTACAGTGAGCTCTGGGGCTTAGATCATCTGAGATGAGTACTCTAAGGTCCTTGACAGAGTGAGGGTTGTCTATGAGGTTGTATCTGCCGTGAGTGTCATTGTAACTTTGGTCCTAAATGAATGGTTGTAAGTCCTGCACCTCGTCTTCTACAGAGTAAACCAGAGGTGGGTTCCTACCACTTCGCACCTATTCGGTAGAACTGGTTCGTCAAATCTACTGAACCGATTAGAAGAGATTCCACCAGTGGACCGGAAAGCAGGCCACACCTACAGAAGAAGTTCCAAATTTTTTTGAAACCCACCACTGGTCCTTGCATATGATTATTCAACACTATCATGCTCATATTTATAAAACTCAGGGCCTCTGTGAAAGGTAAGGATGACTACTGCGTTTGTGGTGCAATCAGAACATTGCGTGTGTTGAAGTTGTTTTAACGCAAACCAAAGATGCCTTAAAAAAAACCAAGTTTACATCATATTCTTATGCATGCCAGTGCTGTGGGTGAGGTAATTTAAGGTGGTTCTGACAAGTGTCGTCAGCATCTTCATATCCGGTCACATGGGCGGCAAGCCACTCCCATCCAGTCACATGGGTGGCAAGCCACTCCCACAAAGGAGGTCACACCCACAGAGTAGATTCGAACAATTTTTGAAACCCACAAATACTTTCAGATTTGAGGGCCCAGGTAGAGCTTTCAGCCAATCAATGGTCCCTTTACTGTCTTCTCTTCAAAGTTGCCAGTTGCCGAATAACAACTTCTAATTGTCTCAAAGGTGCTTTCTCTGAAGGAAATTGGACTGTTGTTTTCTTGAGGAAGAAGAACAACATGTTTCATTTCTCATCCAAGTAATGTCATTAGCTGTGATGGAGGGAAGGAAATGGAAAGATAGGTTCAACTGTCAGTACCCATCATCACAACTGATGAAACGTTTTGTTCTTCTTCCTCAAGGGAAAAAAAAACAAAGTCCAGTTGCCTTTTGAAAAAGCACCTTTGAGACAACTACGACCCGGATGACAGAATCTCCACAGAAAGAGCTTCTAATGGTCTCCACAGGTCCTTCCTTCTTGTCACAAACAGAGAGCAATTTTTTGGATTCTGCACACTCCCCATAAATTTGACAATAGGCATCAGTGTGCAGATGACGATGGGTTTGCAACGGTGGCGAAGGAGAAATGACAATCGAAAGTACTAGCAAACTTCTGAGAAGCCTAAAATGGCTTCAGTGGTCCATGCCTAGGACCATATTCTAGTCATATCAGCCTAGAATAATAGAATAACAGAGTTGGAAGGGACCTCGGAGGTCTTCTAGTCCAACCCTCTGCTTAGGCAGGAAATCCTACACCACTTGGTATAGATAAATGGTTATCCAACATCTTCTTAAAAGCTTCCAGTGTTGGAGTATTCACAGCTTCTGGAGGCAAGTTGTTCCACTTATTAATTCTTCTAACTGTCAGGAAATTTCTCCTTAATTCTAAGTTGCTTCTCTCCTTAATTAGTTTCCACCTATTTCTTCTTGTCCTGCCTTCAGGTGCCTTGGAGAATAGCTTGACTCCCTCTTCTTTGTGGCAACCCTTGAGATATTGGAATGCTGCTATCAGGTCTCCCCTAGTCCTTCTTTTCATTAAACTAGACTACCCAGTTCCTGCAACCATTCTTATGTTTTAGTCTCCAGTCCCCTAATCATCTTTGTTGCTCTTCTCTGCACTCTTTCCAGCCTGACAGATGAC
The DNA here is from genome assembly GCF_051295495.1 of Thamnophis sirtalis. Classification (NCBI taxonomy): domain Eukaryota; kingdom Metazoa; phylum Chordata; class Lepidosauria; order Squamata; family Natricidae; genus Thamnophis; species Thamnophis sirtalis. The sequence continues at coordinate 12,998,808 of NW_028261389.1, forward strand.
AGATGACAGATGACAGATGACAGCCTGACAGATGAAATTGTGCTTTCCAGTTGGATCTGAAATGCTATAGTGTTCCTTTTCCTCGTAACCTGGATTAGATGAAATGTCAGCTCTCCCCCCACCACCACCACCCTGTCTCTGAGGGCTATTGAGGTATATGGAGTCACGCAAGGACATCAGTCATATATGTTATATTACGCATACCGGAGCTTTGAGACATTTCTGTTTCTTATTTCTTCAGGAAGTTAGAAAATTATGCACTCTGGGTTTGAGGGTTTGCTGCTGGCTTTTTGATAACAAAACCATGACATGCTTTGAAGGATATAGAACAGGGGTGTCAAACTCAAAACCTACGGGCCGAGGTGGCGCAGTGGTTAGGGTGCAGTACTACAGGCCACTTCAGCTGACTGCTATCTGCAGTTCAGCGGTTCTAATCTCACTGGCTCAAGGTTGACTCAGCCTTCCATCCTTCCGAGGTGGGTGAAATGAAGACCCAGACTGTGGGGGTGATATGCTGACTCTGTAAACCACTTAGAGAGGGCTGAAAGCCCTATGAAGCGGTATATACGTCTAACTGCTATTGCTATTGCTATCTGGCCCATGGGGTGCTTAAACCTGCCCTGCATGGCCAGCCTGGAAATATCAAAAGGACCGGCCCACAGTGCCTCTGCCAGCCAAAATGGGCTAGGTGGGGGCCTTGTGGGGTCTCCGCGCAACCCATTTTTGGGTGGCAGAGTGCTGCTGGAGGCCAGGGAAGCCATCTTCCACCTATCCCCTCCCCACCGGCCCACAGAGAACTACAATGCTGATCCAGCCCTCAAAGAAATCTAGTTTAAAGGTTTGAATAGATAGACAAAGCAAGGAGATTTTTAGTTGGGGAATTCTAATTGATCAACTTACCTGGTTCTAATATAGTTTGAAACCCTGCAAGTAGCAAAATAATCGAAATTTGGAATGAATTACATTGTTTAAGATTTACAGATAATGGGAAGCTGTGTTAACGTGATGGGTTTATTGACCCTTTTTGTTTCTTTCTTCTTTTTGTGTGTGAGTGTGGGTGTTTCTTTTTTGTTTCTTATTTTTTATTTTCTATTATTTTTCCTTTTTCTTTTTGGCTTCATTTTTATCTTATTTTCTTAATTTTAAAGTTAGCTGACCTTATTATACTCAAATGCTTGTTAAAGAACTATGCCGGGCATGGGACCTGCGAAGCCGTAAGGGGGTTAGGGAGGGGGGATTATAGAGGGGAGGGGGGAGGGGGGAATTACAGTTTCAATCCTTAGAACAATAAGAATTCACTTGTATACTGTGGCTCGTTTTTCTTTTTTTTTTTCTTTTTTTCTTTCTCTACTTTTATTGTAAAAAACAAATTGAATTGTATGAATACACCAAAGTGAGGAGAAGAGGGAAAGAGAAGGGAGAAGTAAAGAGGGAGTGAGAGGGAATGTGAGGAGGGTGAAATGGAGGGAGGGGGAGATGTCTGAGGGGGTAGGGAAGTAGGAGGGGAATGCTGGAGGGGTGAAAGGAAAGTTGGAGGGGGAGAGGAGAGGGTGTATGGGGGAATGAAGTGTTATGTGGGGTTTTTTTTTTTGTTTTTTTTTTTTTTCCTTTTTTCTTTTTTTTATGCACAGTATATAAGTGATTGTATAAAATGAAAATGAAAATGTTTAAGAATTAAAAATTTTAAATAAATAAAAGAAATCTAGTTTGACACCCTTGGTCTAGAATCATGATGGTGAACCTGTGGCACATGTGCCAGAGGTGGCACACAAAGCCCTCGCCAGCTGCCCTTCCGGTTTCCGATGCGTACATGAGTGACAGCCAGCTGGTCTTTGCGCATGCCAGAAACCCAAAGACCAGCTGCTTGGCATGCATGCGTGCATGGGAAACCAGAAGACCAGCTGGACGGCAGGTGCATATGCGCCAGCCAGTTCTTCTTTGGGTTTCAGAGCTCCGACGTATGCGCATTCCTGGTTTCGGCACTTGGTGCTGAAATGGTTCCCCATCAGTGGTCTAGAACTATTAACTTTTAGGTTATGGATTATATATGACTGTTATTTTTAATTGTGGTATATGTTGAATATAGTCACAAATCGCACTAAACTGCGAAGGATGGTTTACAAATCACAGCTGTTTGGTTTGTGGGTGTCAACCACGGAATGCGGGTTTGACATGCTAAGTGTAGCTTCTTCAGAAAAAAATATGATTTGAAACTCGTTCTACCTTTTTTTTTTAATCTTGGACCAAACAAACCAACATTGGCAGCCTGTTGGAAGAAATGCCATCTGGGTTCAGTTCCAAGTGGGGAAAAAGACCCTGGATTCATGGAGGTTGCTTGGAAAAAAGGTTTATTGATGAACAGGATCACATGGTTTGAAATCCTGGGCAAAAAGGGCAGAGATGCTGAGAGTGCCCTGGGTTTTATGCCCTCTCTGGGCTTTTGAATTTGAGCTTGTGTTCTGATTGGTTGTCAGACTCCCATGGGGCCATACAGGGACAGCTCTGTAGGCTATCCTGAGTCCTAAGCTTGGTTGACTCTTGCTGGGCGGTGATATAATGAAAGGGCTTTGTGCAATTCCTACTACGGCTCTGCCTGAAGGAGGTAGATCTTTGTTATGTAGAATAGACTGGCCCAGGCCTTAATGGCCCATTGACAAAGGGGGGGGTTGAGTTTCTGCCTCCCTTTTAGGGGAAATATTCTGCCCTTTTAATATTTCCTAAAATACCTCATTTTTCTAGGAGAGGGGTGGCTGCTGACTTCCTACAAGCCCTTCGAGGGGGCCTTTCCAAGATGCATTTCCTGCTTCAAACAAATCCTTATTCTGTTTTGTTATCACAGAGATGGCAAAGCAGGCTTTCGGCCTATTAAACATTCACCCGAAAAGCCAAACCACGACCCTCCCGGCTCTGTAATTAGTCTGCCATTAGAGATGGGTTGAGCACGATGGCAGCCGTGGAGGTGACCAGGGGAAGAAGAAGGGAACAAAACAATCGGGGCGTAAAGCAGAGATTTGATGAAGAAGGTGGTGAAGTGGGGGGGGGGGAGAGAACCAACCTCTTTTCTCTCTTAATTGGCTTTTTAAGTGTTCTTTCTTCCCTTCAGACTCTCCAGATTGACTCACACCTAGGGGACTACGAGAGGGGGGGGGGCGCGAGTTGCAAGGAGGAAAAACACACCCATTTAGAGCTGAGTCAGACCTCTTAGCAGGCTGTCAGAGTCTGGAGCCTTTCACAACAGTGTTAACCTTTGGAATACAAACTGTCTTTAATGCAGTTACAAGGGAAAGGACGAAGAAGAAGATCGGAGCGCTGCCTCTGGAAAGCTGGTGGATGTTACTCCCCGGAGATTAGATAATCAGAGCCGAGGCATTTACATTTGCAGTGTGTGTGTGTGTGTGTGTGTGTGTGTGTGTGTGTGTGTAGTGTGTGTGTGTGTGTGTGTGCTTTTGGGGGTATGTCCATGCATGCATGAACACCAGTGGTGGGATTCAAAATGTTTTACTACCGGTTCTGTGGGCGTGGCTTGGTGGACGTGGTGTCGCTTGGTGGGTGTGGCAAGGGAAGGATACTACAAAATCCCCATTTGCTCCCCACCCAACCTAACCTGCTTTCCAGCTCTGTTCTCCTGTGCAGGGCAACAGAAGAAGACCCAGCTAATCAGCTGGGACTCAGGAGGTAGAGAATAGATGGGGGCGGGGCCAGCCAGAGATGGTATTTACCGGTTCTCTGAACTACTCAAAATTTCTACTACCGGTTTTCCAGAATTGGTTAGAACCTGCTGAAGACCACCACTGGCAAGGATACTGTAAATCTCCATTCCCTCCCCACTCAAGGGGAAGGTTACTGCAAAATCCACATTCCCTCCCGATCAGCTGGGACTCGGGAGGCAGAGAATAGATGGGGGTGGGGCCAGCCAGAGATGGTATTTACCGCTTTTCCAAACTACTCAAACTTCCCGCTACCGGTTCTCCAGAACTGGTCAGAACCAACTGAATACCACCTCTGATGCACACAACGCCCTTGCTTAGCAACCAAAATTTTGGCTCAGAAACTCTGGCATTTGAAGCACGCAAGTCTTAAAGCTGTCAAGTTACAAGACCCTTGCACCCCTGACCCTTTAGGGGAAAAAAACTCCAGGGGTGTTCAAACTTGACAGCTTTAAGACTTGTGGACTTCAACTCCCAGAATTCCTCCTCTCACTCTTCATCTTGATGATGTGTGGACGGGCGGGGGGAGGGAGCTGGAACCGTGTGTAGTGCGACCAATTAGATCACATAGATTAGGCCTCCTCCGAGTTCCATCTGCCAGTCAGTGCTGACTGGCAACTACACGGAGGAGAGCCTTTTCAGTAGTAGCTCCGACCCTTTGGAACGATCTCCCCGTGGAGATTCGTATCCTCACCACCATCCAGACCTTCTGCACAGCCCTTAAGACCTGGCTAGCCTGTCAGGCCTGGGGACAAAGATAATTGCCCCCACCCGAATGATGAATGAATGTTGCTTACTATTTTACTTCTATGTATTGTTTGTGTCTATTGTCTGTATCCCCCCTCCCTTCATTTTATGTAAGCCGCCCTGAGTCCCCTCAGGGAAAAGGGCAGCCTATAAGTATTAATAAATACTAAATACTAAATACTAACCGGTTCTAAACGGCACTATGGATTTGTGGAACCTCTTCTATAGAAGAGGTTAGAACTGGCAGGAACCCACTCCTGCTCCCACCCCTTACTGGCCTATCTCAGCTTAGTCACGCGGCAGAGCAGACTGCTACGCCTCAGCTGTTTTCCTCCCCAGCAGCAATGCGGAAGGCAAATTTTCTCCAAGCTGTGCATGCACGCATGCGTCTGGCGCATCCGCGCATGAAGCGAGCATGCACAAAGCGCGCAATCACCAACCCGGTTGTTAAACCAATACGATCCCACCACTGCTCATAAATATGAATCAATGGCCAAGCATCTGAATTTTGAGCATGGAGAGGCTGCCACGGTCGTAAGTGTGAAAAACAGCCATAAGTCACTTTTTTTCAGTAACTTTGAATGGTCCTTAAATGAACTGTTGTTAAGTCGAGGACTACCTCGTATTCAGGATCTCCATGTGAAAATGTACGTTTCCAACAATGCTTCCAGAGTTTCAAACCCAGCTTGAGATTCAGCTGGGATGTTTCTGAAGATGTAAACAAGGCAGGCGATTTTTCTTGGCTACCAAATAAAAGTGATTTGCTGTTGAACTTTTAAGCTTTTCCAGTCAAGCTTAATGTCTGGGGTGTGAATTTCCTCATCATCCGTTGAGCCATTCATTCTGCTCAGGATTACACAGAGCCATTTTCCGTACTTTCCGAAAGGAAAACAAGCTATCCATGCTTTTAAAAGAATAAACACCCCGGGGCCATCACACAGCTGTTCTCTTCCAGCAAACTATGTTGATTTCCAGCCAACATCTGATTCTTGACTTACAACAGTTCACTTAGAGACTATTTGAAGTTACAACAGCACTGAAAAAAGTGACTTATGGCCATTTTTCACACTTATGACCGTTGCAGCATTCCTGCCAGTTCTACCCTCTTCTATAGAAGAGGTTCCACAAATCCACAGTGCCGTTTAGAACCGGTTCCAGCTCCCTCCCTCCGCCCGTCCGCACATCATCAAGATGAAGAGCGAGAGGAGGAATTCTGGGAGTTGAAGTCCACAAGTCTTAAAGCTGTCAAGTTTGAACACCCCTGGGTTTTTTTTTCTAAAGGGTTAGGGGTGCAAGGGTCTTGTAACTTCCCAGCTTTAAGACTTGCCTGCTTCAAATGCCAGAGTTTCTGAGCCAACGTTTTGGTTGCTAAGCAAGAGCATTGTTAAGTGAGTTTCACCACATTTTGCAAGTTGGCCACGCCCACCCAGTCACATGACTGGCAAGCCCCTCCCACCCAGTCACATGGCTGGCAAGCCACTCCCACCCAGTCACATGGATGGCAAGCCACTCCCACAAAGCAGGCCATACCTACAGAAGAGGTTCTAAAAAATTTTGAAACCCACCATTGACAGCAGTCATGTGATATTCATTTGGATGCTTGACAACTGACTCACATTTATGACGGTTGCAGTGTCCCAGGATCTTGTGGTCCCCTTTTGCAACCTGCCGGCAAGCAAAGTCAACAGGAAAGCCAATAACAAGTGGTGTTACCCAATTTACAACTGCAGTGATTCACTTCACAAATGTGGCGAGAAAAGTTGTAAAATGGGGCCTATGAGCCACGGTGGCGCAGTGGTTAGAATGCAGTACTGCAGGCTACTTCTGCGGACTGCCGGCTGACTGCAATTTGGCAGTTCAAATCTCACCAGCCTCGAGGTTGACTCAGCCTTTCATCCTTCCAGGGTGGGTCAAATGAGGACCCAGATTATTGTGGGCCAGAGGCTGACTCTGTAAACTGCTTCGAGGGGGCTATAAAGCACTGTGTGGTATATAAGTCTTAGTGCTATTGCTGTAACTCACTTAACAAATGTCTTACTTAGCAATGTTGCTAAATGTGCAGCTCAATTGTGGCCGTTAAGTTGAGAAGTCCCTGTACAGTGAGACCTGTTAGCCAGCAAAATGGGCTAATCTTTTGGGGATTGTATCCTAGGAATCGTCACGATGCAGCCTTTTGCAAATGGACCTCCAGGAAATGTGAACACAATGTCTATTTCCTGGGGGGGGGTCAGATTCTTCACTACTGTACTTTATTTCTCTTTTCCAATATCTGTCTCTGTTTCTCAGCAAAGGGATGTCATGATGGGAAATGGCTGGCTAAGGAAGCAGGGATCTTCCTAAGTAGTTCTTGATGATCTCTACTTTGGACAAGAGTGCTAAAATCTAAAACCATCTATTAATTTGAACTCGACGGCACATGATTATCAAACAACCTTCTCTGAGATTTTTCCTTTCTCCCATCCCTCTTCCCAGCTCTATTATTTTACTTGCTTGGCTGTAACACTGTTATAGCACCATCTAGTGTCCAAACGTGTATTTTACCCATTCATATATATGGCTACTGAAATACAGGTAGTCCTGGACTTACGACAGTTCATTTAGTGACCGTTCAAAGTTACAAAAGTGACTTATGACTGCTTTTCACACTTAAGACTGTTGCAGCACCCCCATGGTCCCGTGATTTTCATTCAGATGCTTGGCAACTGACTCACATTTATGACGGTTGAAGCGTCCTGGAGGTTTTTTTTTTACAGAAAACCAGCCCTTGCTTCAAGCTTTCAGCAAAACCATGGCCATAACAAATCACTGGTTTGCTTAAGGACCACAGTGTTTGCTTAATGACCGTTGCGTTCGGTCAGAAACCATGGGGTTCGTTTTACAATTCCTGTGGCAAAAAAATGTCATCATGTCATAAAATCAAGTTGGTTGTGTGATTGACCCATTTTACTATGGTTACTATTTACAGCCATAATGGGCAGGCTTCATTGCCTACGTAAACTGAAGGATAGAATCAAGATCACATGAAGTGTTAATACCACTTTATAATGTCTTGGTAAGGCCACACTTGGAATACTGCATTCAGTTTTGGTCTCCACGATGTAAAAAAGATGTGGAGACTCTAGAAAGAGTGCAGAGAAGAGCAACAAAGATGATTAGGGGGCTGGAGACTAAAACATATGAAGAACGGTTGCAGGAACTGGGTATGTCTAGTTTAATGAAAAGAAGGACTAGGAGAGACATGATAGCAGTGTTCAAATATCTCAGGGGTTGCCACAAAGAAGAGGGAGTCAAACTATTCTCCAGAGCACCTGAGGGCAGGACAAGAAGCAATGGGTAGAAACTAATCAAGGGGAGAAGCAACTTAGAAGTGAGGAGAAATTTCCTGCCAATCAGAACAATTAATCAATGGAACAACTTGCCTCCATAAGTTGTGAATGCTCTAACACTGGAAGTTTTTAAGAAGATGTTGGATAACCATTTGTCTGAAGTGGTGTAAGGTTTTCTACCTGAGCAGGGGGTTGGACTAGTAGACCTCCAAGGCCCCTTCCAACTCTGTTATTATATTCTATTTTCTTATATCGTCCCTATCACACATCTCCTCCCACTTATGACTGCAGGACTGTAACTTTGTTGCTTGTATCATTACAATTTATATTGATTGTTTCCTAGTATGACTTGACTGCTTATTTGTACCCTATGACAATCATTAAGTGTTGTACCTTATGATTCTTGACTAATCGATCTTGTATTTTTATATACACTGAGAGCATCTGCACCAAAGACAAATTCCTTGTGTGTCCAGTCACATTTGGCCAATAAAGAATTCTATTCTATTCTATTCTATTCTATTCTATTCTATTCTATTCTATTCCACTCCACTCCACTCCACTCCACTCCACTCTACTCCATTCCACTCCACTCCATTCTCCATTGTATTGTATTGTATTGCATTGCATTGCATTCTATTCTATTCTACTCTACTCTACCCTATCCTACTCTACTCCACTTCACTCCACTCCACTCCATTCCATTCCACTCCACTCCACTCCCTTCTCCATTGTATTGTATTGTATTGTATTGTATTGTATTGTATTGCATTGCATTGCATTGCATTGCATTCTATTCTATTCTACTCTACCCTATCCTACTCTACTCCACTCCACTCCACTCCATTCCACTTCACTCCAATCCATTCTCCATTGTATTGTATTGTATTGTATTGCATCGCATCGCATCGCATCGCATAGTATACCATAGCATTCTATTCTACTCTACTCTACTGTACTGTACTCTACCCTACCCTACCCTACCCTACCCTACCCTAGTCTAGTCTACTCCACTCCACGCCATTCCATTCTCCATTGTATTATATTGTATTGTATTGTATTGTATTGTATTGTATTGTATTGTACTGCACTGCACTACACTGCACTGCATTCTGTTCTGTTCCGTTCCGTTCTATTCTATCCTATCCTATCCTATCCTATCCTATCCTATCCTATCCTATCCTACCTTACCCTACCCTACCCTACCCAACCCAACCCAACCCCACCCCACTCCATTCCATTCTCTATTGCATTGCATTCTATTCTATTCATTGCGGTTGTAACTCGGGGATGATCTGCTCCATGAGTGAATCCTGGCATTTCTAGATGAGCCCAGCTCTTCTGATTCAATCAAGCTCTGAGCTCATGGAGAACTGACTACCAATGTCAAGTGCCTAATGACTCCTTCCAATCAATAAATTTGTACTGAGTCTTATTAGTCAGATTTATTGCAAGAGAAAAGGGGTTAGGTTAGAATACTTAGAACTCGATCCAAGGACTTTAACCCCTATTTATTATTGAGAATGTTAAAGACCTCTTGGGTGCCTTTGATCTTCTTCCCAATTGCCCCTTGATACAGCAGAGATGCTGCTACTCATTTATCTGATAGGAAGAAAGGAATTTACATCTGCTGTAATCTTGCAATGTTTTGCAAATATTCATCCTCATTCCCAGGCTCAGAAGAGTCCACTGAAGCCAAACATCCGTGATTCTCCTTAGTCAATAGCTGAGCATGAAGAACTGTAATCCAGCTATCGCTCAGCTGTTATCCTCCAATATTTCAGAGAATATTGAAATATAAGCAAAGAGCCACAGAGCTGGATGGAAGCTTAGCAGTCATCTAAGTGAGCCGCGGTGGCACAGTGGTTAGAGTGCAGTCCTGCAGGCTATTTCTGCTGACTGCCGGCTGCCTCCAATTTGGTAGTTCGAATATCACCAGGCTCAAGGTTGACTCAGCCCTCCATCCTTCCGAGGTGGGTAAAATGAGGACCCAGATTGTTGGGGACAATAGGTTGACTCTGTAAACTGGTTAGAGAGGGCTGGAAAGAACTGTGAAGTGATATATAAGTCTAAGTGCTATTGCTATTATGAGACACATAATTCAGGTGGGCATTTAAAGATCTTAACTTGAGCTGCGGTGGTGCAGTGGTTAGAGTGCAGTCCTGCGGGCTATGTCTGTTGATCACCGGCTGCCAGCAGTTTGGCAGATCGAATCTCGCCAGGCTCAAGGTTGACTCAGCCTTCCATCCTTTCGAGGTGGGTAAAATGAGGACCCAGATTGTTGGGGACAATAGACTGACTCTGTAAACTGCTTAGGGAGGGCTGGAAAGCACTGTGAAGTGGTATATAAGTCTAAGTGCTATTGCTATTATGAGACACATAATTCAGGTGGGCATTTAAAGATCTTAACTTGAGCTGCGGTGGTTAGAGTGCAGTACTGCAGGCTACTTCTGCTGACTGCCGGCTGCCTCCAATTTGGTAGTTCGAATATCACCAGGCTCAAGGTTGACTCAGCCCTCCATCCTTCCGAGGTGGGTAAAATGAGGGCCCAGATTGTTGGGTGGCAAGAGGCTGACTCTGTAAACCGCTTAGAGAGGGCTGGAAAGCACTATGAAGCAGTATATAAGACTAAGTGCTATTGCTATTGCTAATTCAGTCTCTAAGCTCAGTGTGGAATCCCATGGAGCTCTGTTGCTCAACATGGGTAAATTTTATGATCTGGGCTTCAACTGCATAGTTGAAACTGTAGTTTCAACTAGTTTGTAGTCAACTTTAAATGTGTAGACTTCAATTCCCAGAATTCCTTAGCCAGCATCATCCTCATCTTTTAACGACCCCCAATATCCCTTGCGGGTTAGGGTGTAGCTTTAAAGCAGGGTGATTTTGCCCCTAAAACAGCCTTGTTTTAACAAGAGACATTAGAGAGGATGCTGGGAAGGACACTGTAGATTGTTTATTTATTTAAAATCCCGCTTTTATTATTTTTGTCAATAAATCAAGGTGGCAAATACAGGTAGTCCTCGACTTACAATAATTCATTTAGTGGCCATTCGAATTTACAACCGCACTGAAAAAAAGGGACTTACGGCTTTTTTTCATACTTATGTCCATTGCCGCATCCTCGTGGACATGTGATCAAAATTCAGGAGCTTGGCAATTGATTCATATTTATGACGGTCGCAATGTCCTGGGGTCATGTGGTCACTTTTTGAGACTTTCTGACAAACAAAGTCAATGGGGAAGCCAGATTCATTTAACAACTGTGTTACTAACTTAACAACTTCAGTGATTTCCCTTAAGAACTGTGGTTGTAAAATGGGGCAAAATTCGCTTAACAATTGTCTCGCTTGGCAACAGAACTTTTGGGCTCCAATGTGGTTGTAAGTCAAGGACTCCCTGTATACACAATACCTCTTCCTCCTCCATAACAACCCTGTGAGGTGAGTTGGGCTAAGAGAGAGCGACTGGCCCAAAGTCACCCAGCTGGCTTTAAGCCAAAAGCAGGACTAGAATTCCCTGTCTCCTAGTTTCTAGCCTAGTGTCTTAACTACTAGACTAAAGTGTCTCTTTGGTTATTATTGGAATAAGTTCCTCTGGGAGAAGATATTCTTTCAAATAACCAAACTGTAAGAGTGAGGTTGGAGAAAGCTTGACTCTTCCAAAGATCACTTACAAGTCTGAAATTCTTTGAGTGCCAGAGTTGTTCTTTTGAGCCCAATCTATGAGCCTGAATATGTTCTGGATCTCTGGCAGAGAATTTCCTTCCCAAAACATCACGAGCAACAATAGTTTATTTTTTTTTAAAGGTTAAAAATGTCCTGTAAAAAAATAATAATAAACCGTTGGATTCTTTTTCTGTGGCGGTGTTGGTGACTGTTTTTCCAGACGTGCGTGTTGCCATAAATATGGAGCGCTGCGTTCTCCTTACCATTTTATTATAACTTCTCTAGCAGGCTGTAATCTGTTTACAAAGAACATGAATCAGACCGGTAAAAAATAATTGGGGTGCATGTGTATTATAGTAAAGCTGTCGAAAAGTTCTCCTTGGTAATGAAAAGCTTTGTTGTTATGACAATTGCATTATCTATCTCCTCTTTTGAAGGTGCTTGCGGCGTTCTGTGCAATCGGCAAAAAGGAGGGGGGGGGGAAACGAAAAAAAGAAAAGCCCAGCAGGAATAATTAAAACAAATGGCAAATGAAGGGAACGAAGGGAACATCTGCAATGACAGATCTCTGACAGAAAGCTTTCAAGCCACACATGTGAAGTGACAAACTTCAAACAGGATGGTGTATGTATGTGATGTGTACCTGCAACCCCCCTTCGCGCATACAACTCGTCACGGAGGACTTTGCAACTCACCAGCTGCCACGGCGGACGAACGGCGTCCCACAGTCAGGTCCCTGGCCCAGAGGAGGGGTCCCCTTTCTGCTTTCTCATTCAATCCATCAGGAGGGGCGCAGGATGCCACAGCCACTTTTGGTGACTGAAGCCGGAGAATTTTTTCATCATGCCTTATTCTCTTTCAAGAACCACCCATGCTGTTCTTATCACAAGAAGTCCTGCGAAAAGAAGAAGAAGAAGAAAGAAAGAAGCACAGCGGGGAAATGGGGGAAACCGAGACCCCTGCCGGATAGCTCTGCCTTACGGACAGACCTTTGGAGTGGAAATGCAGGACTGGGTTTGGAAGAGAACAAAGCATGATGGGATTGATGTCAGAACCTAATTGGTCCATGGGAGGTGATATGGAAGATGCAGCTGGTACAAAGACAAGTGTGTCCATGAGTGGCATACAAGATCACTCGTGGGCTGCTGTATTTATCAAACAAGATACCATTTAGGTCTCGGGCACAATTAGGAGGAAAAGCAGACAATTGTTCCTGTTAAAAAAAGAATAGAATAGAATAGGATAGGATAGGATAGGATAGGATAGGATAGGATGGGATGGGATGGGATGGGATGGGATGGGATGGGATGGGATGGGATGGGATGGGATGGGATGGGATGGAATAGAATAGAGTAGAGTAGAGTAGAATAGAATAGAATAGAATAGAGTAGAATAGAATAGAATAGAATAGAGTAGAATAGAATAGAATAGAATAACAGAGATGGAAGGGTCCTCGGAGGTCTTCTAGTCCAACCCCCTGCTCAGGCAGGAAACCCTATATCACTTCAGACAAATGGCTATCCAACATCTTCTTAAAGACTTCCAGTGTTGGGGCATTCACAACTTCTGGAGGCAATTTCTGTTCCACTGATTAATTGTTCTAACTGTCAGGAAATTTCTCCTCAGTTCTAAGTTGCTTCTCTCCTTGATTAGTTTCCACCCATTGCTTCTTCTCCTGCCCTCGGGTGCCTTGGGGAATAGTTTGACTCCCTCTTCTTTGTGGCAACCCCTGAGATATTGGAACCCTGTTATCATGTCTCCCCCTAGTCCTTCTTTTCATTCAACTAGACATACCCAGTTCCAGCAACTGTTGTTTGTATGCTTTAGCCTCCAGTCCCCTAAATGGTGTTTAGGATTGGAGAGCACTTGCTAAATGGAAGGATATATATATTTTCCTTCACCCTTAGCATACTTAGCTATGGAAATGATAACCGCTATGCATTTATAACAGAATAACAGAGTTGAAAGGGATCTTGGAGGTCTTCTAGTCCAATCCCCTGGTCAAGTAGGAAACCATTTACCATTTCAGCCATTTGTCTTTGTGTTAATTTCCACTCTAGAAGTATAGGGATCATAACCCCAGGAATATCCCAATCAATATATCTTCCACAATTTGCAATTCTCAATATTCCTACCGCAGAGTTTTTCAAACTGCCACTGGGGGTTTGTGAGAGACTAAACTCACTTCTCACAAGTTCACCCAAACTCAGCCAACAGCATCCATAAAAAAAATGCTCTAAGCCTTTGAACAAAAAAGGTATTCTCCGTGTTCTCTCCCCATGCTTTGTCTCTTGATTAGGAGTCCACACATATGAAGTGACAAATTTCATATGGGATGATGTATGCATGTTATGTCTCCCTGCACACACACACTCCTCGTGCATACAACTTGTTACAGAGAACTGCACCACTCAGCAGCTGCATTATCACACAGTCAGGTCCCCAGTACAGAGAATGTTTCCTCTTTCGAATAGAATAGAATAGAATAGAATAGAATAGAATAGAATAGAATAGAATAGAGCAGAGCAGAGTAGAGTAGAGTAGAGTAGAGTGTAGAGCAGAGCAGAGCGGAATAAGGAATAGGAATAGGAATGGAATGGAATGGAATAAGAATAGGAATAAGGATAGGATGGGATGGGATGGGATGGGATGGGATGGGATGGGATGGGATGGGATGGGATGGGATGGGATAGGATAGGATAGGATAGGATAGGATAGGATAGGATAGGATAGGATAGGATAGGGAATAGAAATAGGAATAGGAATAGGAATGGAGTAGAGTAGAGCAGAGCAGAGCAGAGCAAAATATGGAATGGAATAGGAATAGGAATAAGGATAGGATAGGATAGGATAGGGAATAGAAAAGGAATAGGAATAGGAATGGAATGGAACAGAATAGAATAGAGCAGAGCAGAACAGAGCAGAGCAGAATAAGGAATAGGAATAGAAATAGGAAATAGTAATGGAATGAAATGAAATGGAATGGAATGGAATGGAATATGCAATGGAATAAGAATAAGGCTAGGCTAGGCTAGGATAGGATAGGCTAGGATAGGATAGGATGGGGAATAGAAATAGAAGTAGGAATGGAATAGAATATAATAGAGCAGAACGCAACAGAGCAGAGCAGAGCAGAATAAGGAATAGGAATAGGAATGGAATGAAATGGAATGGAATATGGAATGGAATAGGAATAAGGATAGGATAGGATAGGGAATAGAAATAGGAATAGGAATGGAATAGAGCAGAATAAGGAATAGGAATGGAATGAAATGGAATATGGAATGGGATAGGAATAAGGATAGGATAGGGAATAGGAATAGGAATAGGAATAGGAATAGGAATAGGAAGAGAAGAGAAGAGAAGAGAAGAGAAGAGAAGAGAAGAGAAGAGAAGAGAAGAGAGAGAGAAGAGAAGAGAGAGAAGAGAAGAGAAGATAGAACAACAGAACAGAAAAGAATAGAACAGGAAATGAATAGAATCCTTTATTGTCACTTTGAATGTACACTAATGAGCATACATTAAAATGAAATTACATTGCATACTTTCTCATTCAATCCATCAGGAAGGGCAAAATATACTACAGACATCCTTGGTGACTGAAGCCAAGAAGTTGTTTATCGTGCCTTATTCTCTTTCAAGAACCACCCAACTTGGAGGGGACCCAAAACTGGATCCCACACATTTCTTTACAAATTTAAAATCAGCACAAGTCTCTTTCTACTCCATCCTCTCTTTTCACGCGAGGTCATTTGCAGATACGGAAACGCTGCCTAGGTAGCAGTTGCAGTTTTGATCTCCAGTGCATTCAAATATGTTTCAAGTCCCTTCCCCCCCCCCAGCGAATATTTGGGGCTCATTAAAACTGGACCAGTTTATCTACAAGACAATTAGACCTTCAGCTCCAGGGTGATAGGATTAAGACATGACCCACTCAGGACACAATAGGATTGGCCCTTTATCCATCTAGCAGTAGGACTCACTGCATTGCGAAATCACCTGGGGAAATTACATCAGCCCAAGGTTCCACCAAACTTGATTCAGACAAACATGACTCCACATGGGAGTCTGATTACAGCAACCAATAGAATACATGTTCTTGCCACAGGAACAGGAAGCTCAAGGGCAAGGGCCAAGAGAGGATATAAAAAACCTTCACTCTCCACTCCATGTGGTCAGCTACCCAGAATCACACATGCTTGGTGGTACTTCTGCTTCGCCATTAAACCATCTTTCCAATCAGCCTCCATGTTTCCAGCGTCTTTCTCCCCACTTGGAACTAAACCAGATGGATATTTCTTCCCAAGACCAGAATTCCCAAACTGAGGCATCACTTACTGGCTTATGCTGAAAGAAAAATCCCAATGGCTTCCTCCTCGTGCTGCAAAAATACATTTCAAAGCTCTCAGGGAAAAATAGAAAAACCATTTAGAAAAAGCCAAGACTACTTTCAGGGTGGCTGGGAGGTTAATCTTCCATTCCTAGTGATTGAATGTTGGGTTAAATCAGTGGCTTCCCTGTGACTTCTGTCCCTGCTTTGAGATAGCCATCTAGGCTGTAATTACCCGAAATGCCCTAACCTTATTTTAAATTTCCTGAAAGAAGAAAACTTACCCTTGTTTCTTCCAGCATTGGAAAAACAAAGCTGAAGAAGGCATAGTACAGTGATGGCTAGCCTTTTTGTCGTTGTGTGCAGAAAGTGCATGTGTGCGTGCATGACAGCCCTCGTGTGCGCCCGCAACCATAATCCAATGCATGTGCAAGCCCGCTACACCCCCCAACCGCCTGTGCATGAACACATGGACCCCCATGTTCCCCCCCCCCATGCAAGCGCCCCTCCGCACATTCCATTTTAGCTTCTAAGTTGGAGCAGGAGGCCTCCCAGGCCCAACCCAGCTTTACGGCACATGCACGCACACCTCTCACCAGCCAGCTGGTGTTCGGGTCTCTGCCATGCATGCCCAGGGGCAGGGCACATGTGGGGAACACACATGCGCAGGAGGTGCTTGCATCGCATTTTGGAACCTTATTAGGTAAGCTCCTCGTTGGGAGAGCGAGTACGTTCGGCGAAGCGTTGTGAGAGTGTTGTTGGAGAACACACAAACCAGCATACAGAGACACTGCAGTTTAAATAGGCTTTTACTTTCGTGGAAATAGAGGTATCAGACTCCATCAAACAGTCCAAGT